>NC_092715.1:187732846-188036372 GCF_047496885.1 Scyliorhinus torazame | reverse complement strand
ATGGCCTGCGATAGACACGCGTCCACCCGCAACTGGGTGAGCCCGGCCCGTTGTGCCGCCGGTGGATCGGCAATTGGGGGGGGGGGGTGGTGTGCATGCGGGTGGGGTGTGTGGGGTTGGGGAGGGGGGTGAGGGTGCTGGGTGGGTGGATGGGTGGGGGGTGTGGGTGGTCGGCTGTTGCCATGGTGTGCGGTCTGTGGCCATACTACCCGATTCCCACGCCCATCTAGTCAGTGAAGCGGGCGTCTATCAGTCTGTCCCGTGCCCGCTGGGCCAGCCGGTAACGGTGGACAGCCACCCGCCTGTGTCTACCCCGTCGGCCCTGACCATTGCCCCCATCCCCCTCATCTGGGGAGGACTGCGCCTCTTCCTGCTGCTCCTCCACTCCGCCCTCCTCTGCCTGCAGCACATCGCCCCTCTGCTGGGCTATGTTGTGCAGGACGCAGCACACCACAATGTTGCGGCCGACCCTATCTGACCGATACTGGAGGGCGCCCCCAGAGAGGTCCAGGCACCTGAAACGCATCTTCAGCACGCCAAAGCACCTCTCGATCACTCCCCTTGTCGCTACATGGGCATCATTGTAGCGGTTCTCCGCCTCATTGCGTGGCCTCCGTATAGGCGTCATCAGCCACGATCGCAATGGGTAGCCCCTGTCGCCCAGCAACCAGCCCCTCAGCCGGGGATGGCGTCCCTCGTACATGCCGGGGATGGATGACCGCGACAACACGAATGAGTCGTGTACACTGCCTGGGTGACGGGCGCAGACGTGCAGGATCATCATGCGGTGGTCGCAGACCACCTGTACGTTCATCGAATAGGTCCCCTTCCTATTAGTGAACACGGCCCTGTTCTCTGCAGGTGGCCGCACCGCGACGTGCATCCCATCGATCGCGCCCTGGACCATGGGGAACCCGGCAACGGCAGAGAAACCCACGGCCCGGGCACCTTGGCTGGCCCGGTCCACGGGGAAGCGGATGCGGTGCGCCATGGCATAAAGGGCATCTGTCACTGCCCGGATGCACCGATGCACCGATGTCTGCGATATGCCGGACAGGTCCCCACTCGGTGCCTGGAATGACCCCGTTGCATAAAAGTTCAGGGCCACCGTAACCTTGACGGACACGGGGAGAGGGTGTCCCCCGCCAGTGCCACGCGGTGACAGGTGTGCCAGCAGGTGGCAGATGTGTGCCACGGTTTCCCGGCTCATCCGGAGTCTCCTCCTGCATTCCCGGTCCGTGAGGTCCTGGTATGACTGCCGGGGCCGGTACACACAGGGCGCCCTCGGGTGCCTCCGTTGCCGTGGGGCCGCGACGTCCTCCTCCCCCTCCTCGTCCTGTCGGTCAGGTGTCCCTCCAGCCTGGGCGGCTGCCGCCTGCCCCTCTGCGGCAGCCTGCGCCGCCTCTCTGGCACGCTCCTCCTCCTCCTCCTCCTCCTCATCCAGGGCAACATAGACATGAGCGGCTGCCACCACAGCGGCCAACATCGCTGGATGGTCTGAAAACATGACGGCCTGGTAGGGGGGGAGGGGAACGACGACATGTCATCATTGCCCATATCCCCTCCTCCCCCCAGCCAGGTGGCATGGACCGCATGGGTCCAACTGTTGGAGGCTGGCACCTGGCCAGGTGGACCAACTCATTTGCCCTCCCATCACCCACCCCGGCACGGACCCCCCCCCCCAACCTCCACCCCAGCACGGACCCCCCCCCAACCTCCACCCCGGCACGGACCCCCTCTCCAACCCCCAACCTCCACCCCAGCACGGACCCCCCCCAACCCCCAACCTCCACCCCAGCACGGACCCCCTCCCCAACCTCCAGCCTCCACCCCAGCACGGACCCCCCCCCCCAACCTCCACCCCGGCACGGACCCCCTCCCCAACCCCCAACCTCCACCCCAGCACGGACCCCCCCCCCCCCCAACCTCCACCCTAGCACGGACCCCCCCCCAACCTCCACCCCGGCACGGACTCCACCCCCCAACCTCCACCCCCCAACCTCCACCCCGGCACAGACCCCCTCCCCAACCCTCAACCTCCACCCCAGCACGGACCCCCCCCCAACCCCCAACCTCCACCCCAGCACGGACCCCCCCCCCCAACCTCCACCCCGGCACGGACCCCACCCCCCAACCTCCACCCCCCAACCTCCACCCCGGCACGGACCCCCTCCCCAACCCCCAGCCTCCACCCCAGCACGGCCCCCCCCCCCAACCCCCAACCTCCACCCCAGCACGGACCCCCCCCCCAACCTCCACCCCGGCACGGACCCCCCCCCTCAACCTCCACCCCAGCACGGACCCCCCCCCCCAATCTCCACTCCAGCACGGACCCCCCCCCAACCTCCACCCCGGCATGGACCCCACCCCCAACCTCCACCCCAGCACGGACCCCCCACCCAACCTCCACCCCAGCACGGACCCCCCCCCAACCTCCACCCCAGCACGAACTCCCCCCAACCCCCAACCTCCACCCCAGCACGGACCCCCCCCCCCAACCTCCACCCCAGCACGGACCCCCTCCCGGCACTCCCCCGGAGCCCAGCCTACTCTAACCACACACCCCCCCCCCCCCCCCCCCGCCGCACACACACACACACAAGCCGAGACACACCTCTCCTCACGCAATCAGTCTGCGGCAACGCCATTTCCTGCCCAGAGCCAACCCCCCAGGCCGTCACTCACCTCCTCGCTGGTCGGCGTGAGCTTGGAGCACCGGGTCACGCCGATGAAAAGGAGATTTAATTCACGTCGACGTGAACGGTCATCACGTCGACGGGACTTCGGCCCATCCGGAAGGGAGAATATCGGCAGGCCGAAAATCGGCTGCCTTGCGCAGACCCGTGACATTCTCCGCGGCAGCGGCGCCATTAACGCCCCGCCGACTTTTCTCCCTTCGGAGACTTCGGCGGGGGCGGGGGCGGGATTCACGGCGGCCAACGGCCATTCTCCGACCCGGCGGGGGGTCGGAGAATGACGCCCATGATTTCAATCTAATATACACGCAGGTAAACATCTTGTTGTAGCGAATGCACTATCTCGTGCTATGGACATGAAAGAAGATCAATATTTAGATGAGGATATACAAGCACAAACAAATTTTGTGACAGAATCTCTTCCAGTCTCAGATGCGAAGTCAAAACTTATAAGAGGCAAAACTACTAAAGATGCAATCTTACAGAAGATAATAAAATATCTCACAGAGGGATGGCCAAAAGGACCCTGCTCCAACTATTGTAATATCAGAACAGAGCTAAGTGAAGCTAATGGTTTTTTTGCTAAGGCAAAATAGAATAGTAATTCCAAAACGACCAATGATTCTGAAAAAGATTCATGAAGGGCACTTAGGCATAGAGAAATGTAAAAGACGAGCCAGGTAGACGGCATACTGGCCGGGTATTAATCAAGGTATTCAACTCATGGTTGACAACTGTGCGACCTGTCAAAATTTTCAATGCAGACAGCTTAGAACAACCTCACCACACATTCCGATGGAGGAAATATATCAAAAACTTGTGAGGAAGCTCACATTTCAAAAAAAGAGGCAGAAGAGGCATTATGACAAAACTACAGGAAGGCAACAACCATTAGAAAAGGATGACACAGTCTGGGTGGAAGATCCTGATGGAAATGGATGGTTGAAGTATGCAAAGGTACTACAGTCATCAGGTCCTCAATCATATATCATCATTACAGACAACAGGCAAGTTCTGAGACGAAACCTTGCTGAAGATTCAGCAACCTTTTGTTATCTAGCCACAAGATGATATTGTAAGCAATTCAAGGACAACAGAACAAGAGAAACCTCAGCATACAGAACCAGAGCAAGATGAAAATGTACAAAGTCAAGACAAACAGCAAAATTTATCTTCGATAACAAATGAAAATCAAGTAAACTCACAGGTTCAACCAATGCTCAGAAGGTCAACAAGACACAGAAGAAAACCAGACAAATTGAACTTGTGATGAACTGTAAATGTGTGAATAATGAATACATTATGCATATCACGTATATTGTACAGTAAATTGAGATAATGTATGTAAAACTTTACATTTCCAAAGGAAAGGGATGTGATGATATGCATAAGCAGTTATGTATATAGTGATATACAAGACCTCTGACCAGAAGGTGGCAGCAGAGAACAACCACATGACACTGCTACCTCAGGGAGTTGATAAAGAGTCTTTATAGTGGATAGTCACAGTTTATAGTGGCTCATAGTTAATTTATTATAGTTAGTAGTTTTTGACAATATTTTTACAGTTATCTTAACCACGCAATTATTAAATAAAACTTTAACTAGTCTAAGAACTAGATGTTCTATATTGTATTTATTCCAGCAGGCCAAGCACCAGAATGTAGCACTGAGCACCCTATTTCACCCTCCAAAGGTGTGTGCAACATCACTCCAGGGTGATGGGCCTTTGTCGGCCCTGTCAGCGGTCAATATACAAGGCAGAAGAGCGATGAAAACTTGCTGTGAGGAAAGCTCTGGTGTCCCTCAGTTTCTGCAGAAATCTGACTCCTGTCTTTCTGCTGAGAGCGCGCTCATACCCATCCTCTGAACAGGATCTGCTTCGGGGGTCTTTGATCTTGGACCACTGTGCCTGGAGGCGGGGATTGGGGCACTAGAGGCAACAAGGGTGAGGGGGTGCAGACAGGCCCACTGTGAAAATTAATGTGACAGAGGCTTCACATGTATCTGGTGTAACGTTTTTAATAATGAACATTAGACATTTCCATTCCCTCTAGCTACAGATAGTGCCCATCCCCCAGTGCCTACTTAGTGCCCCTCACTCTTGATCTTACGTGGTCAATTGCTACGTCTCGGTGTGTCCACAGAATGCACATCAGAGGGTGGAGGCAGCCTGCTACTTTCTGTGCCCTGTGTCCTTTGATGCCATTGGCGGATGTCCTCTGTAGGGCTGGAGGGCTCCGGCCGGCTTAGCGGTGACACAGGCATCGCCATGTCACCCTGTTCTTCCTCCTGCCCTTGAGATGTGCTGGTGTCAGGAGGGGGGGGGGGGGATTGGGAAGAACTAGAAGACAACGTCGTCTCCTTTGCAGCAGGACCCAGGTTCGTCTCCAGCGCGTCCCTCTCCCTCACAGTACCCATAGGACCCTGGGGGGCTCCATGGGACGGAGGAGCAGCTGGATTGAGCTCCAGGGGCCTCTGAGCCATCTGGCTCTACCAATCTTGGCGGATTCCCATTGTCTGCACCATGGGATCAACGCCCTCAGCGATGCTTCTCAATGACTGTGACATGCTCTGGAGTACCTCGGCGATGTCCACCTGCATCTGAGACATGTCCCTCAGTGACTGGGACATGATGTCAAGGCCCTCAGCCATGATCATCACAGACTGAGCCATGCCTTAGGCACCACCACTCAAGACACGGACATTGTGCTCCAGGTTTCCAGTGCAGTTGTCACGCTAGCAGTGTTAGCCTCAATGCCACACATTGTTGGCACCATCTCCTGCTCTAGAAGCCTTTGGGATTCCTCCATTTGGCGATACAGTCACTGGAATGTCGTTGACGTCTCCTCCTGAATGTCACGGCTGTATCCTATCACCTGCATCAGTTCTGGGAGAACCTTGTCCAGAGGCTCGGCATCTGACTGGGACCCAGCTGAGTCCTAGATGCAGCAGACCTCCAACTGCTGTCTCCCTTGGATGCTCCTGCCTCCACCTGATGTGCATCAGCAACTGTGTGGTGCTCACCAGATTATGCCCCAGAACCCTGTCCACTAATGTTGCCCATGGACGTTTGTGTCTTTACACTGATGGAAGGTGGGGGTGATAGCTGTGACTCCTCGCTGGTGGTCTCCTCGGAGCGCTCCTCCAAGGTGGTCTCTTGGGTGGAGGTGGGAAGAACGACTCCAGGTGGCCAGGCGTTATCAGATGAAGCTCATGCGAGACAATAGAGATGTGGTCAGTGAGAGGGACGGATCATTTTGTCTGACATGAACAACTCACTTAAAACAGGTCATCTGGGTGAAGCGGCAGTGGATCCTCACCTCTGTGGTGCAGGCTAACCTTGCCCTCGGTGACTGCTCTCTCCTCTGACAACCCCATGATCTCCATGGCCCGTTCCTCATAGGCGGTGAGAACATAGATCACTGGCATCCTGCCCAAGTCTTGGCACTTTCCCACTTATTATGGGCTATCTTCTGCAAGGATACAGAGAGGGCAGTGTGGGCCGCACACTTGATGGGCCACGGGGATCTATAGCAGGTGGCATGTATAGGCACCACACCTGAGCATGAAGGGGTTGTGCGATGGGTGCCATGGTATGCTGAGGAACAAGCATGAAGATCGGATGTGGGGTGGTCTGAGATGCCAGCCAGTGATTTGGCGGGGTGGTGTAGTTTGGAATTTGAGGGGTGGCAGGCGGAACAGATACCAGGAGAGAGGTGATAACTCACCCTTGCAGCTCGGTGGAGGTTGCTTGTCTTCTTCCAACATTGGAAGGTGGTTCTCCTGGTCATGCTGCCGGCACTGACAGCTGCTGCCACTGAATCCCAGGTGACGTTGCTGAATCTGCTGCAGGTCCTCTTGGGGGTACAGAGTGTCCTGCCTCTCATTCACAGCGTCGAGAATCCATGTGAGGCCGGTATCCCCAAAGTCAGGAGCAGGTCTGCGCGCTGCCATGCTTGTGTTGACTGGGAGTGAGTGGTCTGGGAGCGTTTAAAAGCAGCTCCCTCTTGTTAGTGCCAAGAAACTGAGGCGCAAGTCAGATGGTGAGACAGCCAGTAATGGCGAGAAGCTCGTGGGGACTCATTTTTGGAACTAAAAGCGGCCATCGAGAAACACCATGGCTGGGATTCTCTGAGCGCCTGTGCCACGATCGCGCCCGGCACGGGGGCGGAGAATGGGGCATAGGACCCGCGATGCCTCCACGTGATCCTTCGGCGACCGGAGAATCACCGGCAGCTGCGTGCGCGCGGTCGACACGGCGTCGGTCAGGGGCCGTAGAAAGAGATCCCCGCGGCGATTCTCCACAGCCGACTGGCCGAGTTCTCGCCGGTGAGGTTCTTGTATAGTTCCATCCGGTGGGAGCTTGGCCCCGCGGCTGCAGTAGACATCCTGGTGGGGCGGCGGGGGTTCAGTCTCCGGGGGGGGGGGGGGCGGGGGGTGCCTCCACGACGGCCAGGCCGCGATCAGGAGCCACCAAACGGCGGGTGCGAGCGATGTGGGGGGGGCCTACCTTCTTCTGCGCCGGCCCACTGTGTGGGTCTGCCATGTCGTGCGGGGCCGGCGCCACAGGCGGCCTCCACGCGGCGGACCCATGGCCGGATGTGCAGGGCCCCGTATCGGCAGCAGGAGCTGCGCGCTGCATGCCAGGGCCCTGTAAATCCCCTTGAAGTCGGAGAATCACTCCAGACTTTTTAGAAAAAGTCCGGAGTAATTCGCGCCCGTTTTCTGGCGGGCGTGGGGACATAGCCCCATTATTGGAGAATCCCGACCCATGTTGAATCGTGCCATTGTCCTAGAAATTGAATGATAGCGCATCCATTTTATTAGAATGGCACCAAAATGTCTAATGTGGTGAGCAGCCTGTGTATCTATTCTGCACCAGCGGAATAGCACCTGCAATATTGAAGGAAAAAGACATCCTAGTGTGAAAATTATTATGGATTGGTGGATGGTTTGTGACCCAAGTACAGGTCGAACAGTGAGTACAGTAAATCAAATGAAATTTATTAAGTAATAATGAAATACTTAATAAAACTAGTGATTAACAGCCACCCTCATTCCTTGCTTCCCGAGTTATCTTAGCACAGGCAACGTCTTCATTGGCCTCTCATTCCTGCTTCTTTTGCCCCTGCTACTTCTGTCTTCTAACTCTGCCAGCAATGCCTTCTGTCATCTTTTTAAATCTCTTCTCTCAGAGGGTAGTGAATCTGTGGAATTCTTTACTGCAGGGAGCTGTAGAGGCTGGCCGATAAGTTCCTTCAAGGCTGAGACAGACCGATTTTTAACCAGTAAGGGAATCAAGGGTTATGGGGATAAGGTGGGGAAGTGGAGTTGAGGATTATCACATCAGATCTGTCATTAAATGACGGAGCAGACTTGATGGGTTGAACAGCCTTTGTCTTCTGGCTTTATGGTACGTGGATAAGATTTGGGGATATCAGAGGTCTGGGAAAACAGACCTTGGGGTGAGAAAAGGTGTTGGAGGCTAACTGTAGTTAGGAGGTTGTGTGTGTCTGACTTCAGTGGGGTTTAGGGAGTTATGAGGTCAGGGTGGTGAGTGGTCGAAGGTCGGGGGTTTCGAGTGGGGTCGGGACTACGTGAGGTGGGGGTCAGGCTGTGGGAGGTTGGATGGTGCCTGCAGGTGAGGGGGAGTTTGGTTTGCATTAGGCATGTTGGGAGGGGTATATCGGAATGGTTCGGAGGAAGAGCATGGACGGAATGTGTCGGGTGGGTGTGGACCAGTGGAGGTATGGGGGGGATAATTCTATGGGGTTTCAAGGGGATGGGGAATACTGTAAGGTGGTTAGTCGGGGCTGGGTGAGTCCGCTGAGGGTTGGGAGAATGGGGAGAGTCTTTTGGCGGTCTCGGTCTGGATCTTCCTAATAGTTACCCGGAAGTTAGAAAAGGTTTTAATTCTTCTAATTTTGATGAGTAACTATTGGTATAACCCTGTTGGAACCATCCAATGTTTGCGATTTAAATCACATTTTTGGATGCCTCGCAAGGGAGGTCGGTGAATCTGCGGTAAAGAATTCCACAGATTCACTCCCCTCTGAGAGAAGCACTCTGGGCAATTGTTGTGCAAACCCTTATCTGTGAAGTTTGGAGATGGATTCCCCAGCACATCTTTGAATTACCCCCTCCAAATGTGACGCTGGGGATCTCGGACGTTCCAGCCCATTGCCTCTATACTGTCACCAGATTGTCTCTTCCCCTTGCAATCTGATAACCATCGTTACATTGATCTCAATCCTAAAGCATGCTAATCAACAGTTTATATTTTTGATAGATTTGAATAAGGATACTTGTTGCAGGTTTTGTTAATCTATAGAATGCACCCACTTTAAGATTGTTAGCATGGACTGCCCATAGTAAACTTGTTTTTATTGATAAATGACGACATTGTTGATGTCTCTGGTGCCCTTGAGGCTAATGTGAGAAGTCAAGCTGAAGATTAAAAATAACACCCTACTCACCAATTACTGTCCTTGTTTCTAATTGTAATAATCTTTAATGTCACAAGTAGGCTTACTTTGCAATGAAGTTACTGTGAAAAGCCCCTGGTCGCCACATTCCTCGCCTGTTTGGGTACACAGAGGGAGAATTCAGAATGTCCAAATTACCTAACAGCACGTCTTTCGGGACTAGTGGGAGGAAACCGGAGCACCCGGAGGAAACCCACGCAGACACGGCGAGAACGTGCAGACTCCACACAGACAGTGACCCAAGCCGGGAATCGAACCTGGGACCTTGGAGCTGTGAAGCCACTGTGCTAACCACTGTGCTACCGTGCTGCCCTCTATTCTAGACAGCATCAAATCTATTACTTACCCCACTAAATTAAATATAATATCCAGCTTTTATAACTGGAAATGTCATTGTCATGAAGAGATATAATTGGTCCAACAACGTTTTGCTATGTCACGTATTTTAGGCAAAGACCCTTTCTCTGATCCATTCCGAATGGCAGTCAGTGAGTATGAGGTATTGCAGGGATCATTGCAGGGACCCCAGCTATTCACAATATATATTAATTAGTTAAATCAGGGAGTTAAATGTAACATCTCTAAATTTGCAGATGAGAAAAAGCTGGATGGGAGAGCGAACTGTGAGGAGGATGCATAGATGCTTCAGTGTGATTTGGACAAGCTGAGTGAGTGGGCAAGTGCATGGCAGATGCAGTATAATGGGATAAATTTGAAGTTATCCACTTCAGTAGCAAAAACAAGAATGCAGATTAATATCTGAATGGCTATAAATTGGGAGACGGGAATGTGCAACAAGACCTGGGTATCCTTGTGCATCAGTTGCTGAAGGTAAGCATGCAGATGCAACAAGCATTAAAGAAGGCAAATAGTTTGTTGGCACTCATAGCGAGAGGATTCGAGTACAGGAACAGGGATGACTTGCTGCAATTATACTGGGCCTTGGTGAGACCACACCTGGATTATTCTGTGTAATTTTGGTCTCCTTATCTGAGGAAGGATGTTCTTGCTATAGAGGGAGTGCAGAAAAGATTTACTGGACTGATTCCTGGGATGGCAGGACTGACATTTGAGTAAAGATTGTGTCTCTTTGGATTATATTCGCTGGAGTTCAGAAGAATAAGGGGAGATCTCACAGAAATCTATAAAATTCTAACCGGAAGTCAGGGTAGATGCGGGAAGGATATTCCCCATGGTGGAGGTGTCCAGAACCAGGGGTCACAGTCTGAGGATACGGGTAGACCATTTAGGATGGGGAGATGGGAGAAGGTTCTTTCCCCATCATAAGCCTGTGGAATACTCTGCCACAGGAAGTAATTGTATGTTTTCAGGAAGGAATTAGTTAGATATAATACTTGGCGAAAAAGGGATCAAAGGATATGGGGGAAGGTGGGGACAGACTATTGAATTGGCCGATCAACCATGATCATAATGAATGTCAGAGCAGGATGAATGGCTGAATGGCCTCCTCCTATTTTCTATGTTTCAAAATCTATAGGTTGAGGCAAGGGTGCAGACAAGTGATTTGAGGGTGGTAAAAAGTTGTTACAGTAATTGTGTGGCTATATGGTAAGAAGCACATCCTTGGATCAAACATGGCATGCTTGTGAACATTTTCAGCCTTTACAATTTCAAGGGAGAGGGATGACAAGGTGTTATATTCTTGATGTGTGCTACAAAGAGAAAAATATATTGAGGTGTGACATGTGACAATATGTGTATTGTAAGAATAATGAAGGGTCAACAATTGACTGTAACTACATCCAACCACTAAATGGCGATCAAGCGCATCACATGATACTCTTGATTCGGGGTTGTTAGGAGAGATAGTGAATAGTCATGTTATCAGGAGCTCTGTAGTTAGTATCATAGTTTTAGTCAATCTGTAATATTTTATATTGGCACTCTTTATATCTTAGCAAGCAAGACAAATCCATTTATTTTGCAGTGTAAATAAATTAGCTTTGTTCAAAACATCGTTGTTTTAATTTCAGAGTACCCAATTTTTTTTTCCAATTAATAAGCAATTTAGCGTGGCCAATCCATCTAACCTGCAAATCTTTGGGTTGTGGGGGTGAAACCCACGTAGACACAGGGAGAATGTGCAAGCTCCACACGGACAGTGACACAGGGCTGGGATTCGAATGTGGGTCCTCAGTGCCGCAGTCCCAGTACTAACCACTGCGCCATGTGCCACCCCATTCAAAACATAGCTTGATGTTCTTTGTGAGACACTACACTTTGAAGCCATCCTCATTAAGATATCAAAGAACATCACACTACACACTTAAGTTTCCTCCAAACATGATGCGAGGTTTATTTGGAGATGTTGCTCATACAAAGTAAGATAAAGAACCGATGTCCGTGCAAACACTCTGCTGACATCACTTCAGATCTTTCTAGTTCTTCTTCGACATTTGGCCTGATGGTGTATGGTATGGTTTTAGCTTTGAGACATTTTGGTGTACTGTTTGGCTTAAAATTTAGTTGAACTTCAACTCCTGTCATTGTGGCCAGTGTGTTGTGTCTCACTAACTTGATAGAGTTTTTTGAGGAGGTCACAAAGATGGTTGATGCAGGTAGGGCAGTGGATGTTGTCTATATGGACTTCAGTAAGGCCTTTGACAAGATCCCTCATGGCAGACTGGTGCAAAAGGTGAAGTCACATGGGATCAAAGTTGAGCTGGCAAGATGGATACAGAACTGGCTTGGTCATAGAAGGCAGAGAGGAGCAATGGAATGGAGGACTGTGACTAGTGGTGTTCCGCAGGGATCAGTGATGGGACCTTTACTGTTCGTAGTATATATAAATGATTTGGAGGAAAATATAACTGGTCTGATTTGTAAATTTGCGGACAACACAAAGGTTGGTGGAATTGCAGATAACGATGAGGACTGTCAGAGGATACAGCAGGATTTAGATCGTTTGGAGACTTGGGCGGAGAGATGGCAGATGGAGTTTAATCCAGGCAAATGTGAGGTAATGCATTTTGGAAGGTCTAATACAGGTAGGGAATATACAGTGAATGGTAGAACCCTCAAGAGTATTGACAGTCAGAGAGATTTAGGTGTACAGTCCACAGGTCACTGAAAGGGGCAACACAGGTAGAGAAAGTAGTCCAGAAGGCATATGGCATGCTTGCCTTCATTGGCCGGGGCATTGAGTATAAAAATTGGCAAGTCATGTTGCAACTGTATAGAACCTTAGTTAGGCCACACTTGGAGTATAGTGTTCAATTCTGGTCGCCACACTACCAGAAGGATGTGGAGGCTTTAGAGAGGGTGCAGAAGAGATTTGCCAGGATGGTGCCTGGTATGGAGGGCATTAGCTATGAGGAGAGGTTGAATAAACTCGGTTTGTTCTCACTGCGACGACGGAGGTTGAGGAGCGACCTGATAGAGGTCTACAAAATTATGAGGGGCATAGACAGAGTGGATAGTCAGAGACTTTTTCCCAGGGTAGAGGGATCAATCACTAGGGGGCATAGGTTTAAGGTGCGAGGGGCAAGGTTTAGAGGAGATGTACGAGGCAAGTTCTTTTACACAGAGGGTCGTGGGTGGCTGGAACCCGCTGTCGGAGGAGGTGGTGGAAGTAGGGATGATAATGATGTTTAAGGGGCATCTTGACAAATACATGAATAGGATGTGAATAGAGGGATACGGACCCCGAAGTGTAGAAGATTTTAGTTTAGACGGGCAGCATGGTCGGTACAGGCTAGAAGGGCCGAAGGGCCTGTTCCTGTTCTGTACTTTTCTTTGTTCTTTGTCATAGGTTATTCTTTGAATCCACTCGTTGATTCACCACTCCTCAGCTGAGTTTATTTTTCCCAACCATGCTCTGCCAAATAAAGCAGGAAAATGTCTACAGAACGCATGGAGAGGTAACTCCCCTGTTTGTCTATTTACTTCAACTTTTTCTATAATCTATCCTTTTAATAGTGCAACGTCTTCTATATACATCATTCGGATAACATTTAATGGTTTTAAAGTCAGATACTTTAACTTCTGACTATAGATTATCTCAGGTATCAATGATGCAGCTGCACCCGTATCTACTTCGATTTTGATTTTGTTACCATCAAGTTTTGAATGCCCAGAAACGTTAATCGCCTTGGACAATAAATGCTGACCCAGCCAGCGACACACACATCCCGTGAATGAACAAGAGGCCTAGTTTCAGCTCTTGAAGTTGTTTGGGTACATCATCAGCTGAGGGAACTTGAATTTTGTCTATTAACTCATAGACTCGACTGGTCCACTTAGATAGTTTTATTCTTACAAATTTGGCCGTCGGTATGGCCATTTATACCACAGTTCTTGCATTTATTTTCTCTGCTCCAGCATTTCCCTGCTGAGTGCCCAACTTGTATACATCAATGACATGGTTGTACCCTTGCAGACTTGTTCTTGAGGGTCTTCACCTTATAGATCTTCACTCTGACTCCTATCTGTGAAGCCTATTTTTTTTAGATATGGCAACTTTTATAGCAGCTTTGAAAGTTACGTTGCTTACAGTAAAGCAGCTTCCTTTGAAAGCTTCATTGCGGAGTACACATACCACCCTCTAACGAAAGACGTCGTCCAGTGTTGCACCAAACTCACAGTATTTTGCTAATTTTCCTAAAGTGGCTACGACTTGTAAAATGCTTTCAACTTTTTCCTGACTACAGCGGTGGAAGCAAAACCTTCCAGCATTTAAAAGTGGCTGAGATGAGAAACGCCCTTCATGAATTTTCTTTAATTTGTTACAGCTTCGCTGGATCAACTAACTTTTGCAGCAGCATTAAAGTTTTATGCCCTACCAAACGGAATAATTGTGCAACCTTTAGGTCCTCCGTGTTTGATTCACTATGAGATAAAGTTGGATTCTCTCTTCAGATGAGTTCCAAGTCTCACTGTCTTCACCAAATGCTTCCATGGCGCCTGTTTTTCCCTCCATTCCAGATACCCGCTCCGAGGGTCTATACTTCAACAAACCTTCCTCTCTTTCATTCCTTTTTTATGTATGGAACAAGAGATCTCCAGATCCACAACAAAAACTACATTTTTCCTTTTGCCTGACTGGTTTGCCTTTTTCCCAAAGTGGTTTGTACAGAGTCGGAAGACTTTTTGAACAAGAATCATTGTCAAAACGGTTAAGCCAATTCCTGATGACATATAGGAATACAACACATTCACCAACCCAAAGTTCTCCAGCATTACTCATGGTAAAACATTTGTTAAGCACTGTGTTTGATTGCTGAAGCTTGCTCAGAAGAGAAGAATTGTTGAGAGGAAACAGTGGAGTCAGGTTTTGCGATGTGAGAACAGGGCTAAATGCTGTGTTTTTCAGAAAGGTCAGGGAGTCACTTCCGGTGGCGGCTATGAGGGAGTAGGTCACACATTTGGTGGCTCCTGTTTCGGTCGGACTTTTGGACCTTTCCCCCCAACTTTTTTGTGTTTTGAGCGCGGAACAGGAAAGCAATAGTACTCAGGCACTGAAACCATACAGAGTTGTATGGACGTAAGAAGCCGGAGGGACCATAAACAGCAGAAGAAGCGGTCAAACAAGGGCACGGTGGAGGCTGTGAGAGAGACCAATATGGCCAATGTCCAGAGCAAGGTGCTGACAGCCCAGCCTAAAATGGCTGCTACAGGCCATGCAGGAGGGATTTTTAGCTCTGAAGCGCGATAATTTGGAGCCGCTCCAGAAGTCGATGGACCGATTGGAAAAAAGGCTGAATGATCAGGCTGAGAAACTCCAAGAGCTGGAGAAGACGGTGGAGGAGCAGGCCAACTTTCAAATGGTGGCGGACGTGGCGATTCGGAGGTTGAGGGATCAGCAAAAAATGCTCCTGGAAAGGCTGGAGGACCTGGACAACAGATCTCGCTGGCAGAATGTAAGAATCGTTGGCCTCCCAGAGGGGACTGAAGGGCTGGATGCTGCCGTGTATGTGGAGGGTATGTTTCAGAAGCTGCTGGGGAATGAGGTGTTCCCTCGCCCGCCGGTGGTGGACAGGGCACACAGAGTGCAGGTGAGGCAGCCGCGACGAGGGGGTCTCGCACGAGCGACGGTGGTCCGGTTCCACAGGTGCCTGGACAAGGAGCGGGTTCTGCAATGGGCCAAGAGCGCACAAAGCTGTACCAGGGATAATAGCACCCTGTGCGTTTTCCAAGACCTGTACACTGAGGTGGCCAGGAGGAGGGGAGGCTACAGACAGGTGAAGGAGATTTTGTTTCAGAACAAGGTGAAATTCGGGATGCTTTTTCCGGCGCGACTGTGGGTTACGTATGAGAGTCAGCACCACTATTTCGAGGAACCCGAGGAGACGATGGACTTTGTCAAGAAGCAATGACTGTCCCTGAGCTGAGGACTTTTGGACTCATGGTAGAACTTTTAAGTCTATTTTGTTTCTCTCTCGCTTTGAGAGATGCCTGCATGCTTGGGTCCGTTCTTTTCATTTTTTCGAATTTTTTAGGTTGATGTATTTTGGTTGCGATGTGTTTTTCTTGTTCTTTTTCGTGGTTTCCCTGAATGTTTCCATTTTGGGTTTCTTGTTTGGTTGGAGTTTTGGTAGGGGGAAAATAAAAAAGAAAATAGTTAACAAGGTGCGGTTATGATGGGGGTTTCGGGGGAATCTTTTGCAATCATTTTCTGTGTTTGGAGGGGAAGGGCTGAGAGTGCCTGGTACCTCTTATCTCTATTTGTTTGATTAAAATGTCACTATTGTTGGGGATGTCTCTGACATGTATAGAGTTTTTGTTTAAGCAGGGCTGGTTTGGGGAAGTGGTATGGATGGGCCAGCGGGGGGGGGGGGGGGGCAGGGAACAATGGGTGAGAGACGCGCTGGCGCCGAAGCTGGGAGCCACCAGGCTAGCTGGGTGGGCTAGTCAACAGAAGCCAGGTGGGGGGTGTTCATACAGTTAGATTAGAGCAGGGGTTAGGTGGTAGGATGGTGTTGCTAGGTGGGTGGGGGGGAGGGGGGAAGTTGATCTGCTGACAAGGATGGAAATTGGACATGGCAACAGTGAGGAGGTCATGGGTGGAGCCGGCCAGGAGGCAGGCCAGAGGAAGCGCGACACATGGCTGAGGGGCTGGCCAAGGAAAGGGGATAGCTGATCAGCAAAGGGGGGGTGCGAAGTGCCCCCCAACCAGGCTGATCACCTGGCATGTTAGAGGGCTAAACGGGCCAATGAAGAGGGTGCGTGTGTTCGTGCATTTGCGGGTTCTGAAGGCGGACGTAGTCATGCTGCAGGAGACGCACCTGAAAGTGGCAGACCAGGTTAGGCTAAGGAAGGGCTGGGTTAGTCAGGTCGTTCATTCGGGTCTCAACACTAAGACTAGGGGGGGTTGCGATCCTGATTAATAAAAGGGTTCAATTTGAGGCGGAGGGCACAGTTGCGGATGGGGGCGGCAGATTTGTTATGGTTAGGAGTAAGCTCGAAGGGGTGAGAGTAGTCTTGGTTAGTGTGTATGCCCTTAATTGGGACGATGTGGATTTTATCAGGAGGTTGCTGGGGAAGATCCCCGACTTGGACTCGTGCAAACTGATTATGGGTGGGGACTTTAACACAGTCCTGGACCCGAGCCTGGATTGGTCATGTTCAAAACGGGCAGGTTGCCAGCGATGGCAAAGGAACTGAGAGGGTTCATGGAGCAAGTGGGGAGAGCTGATCCGTGGAGACTTAGTCGGCGAGGGAGTTCCTGTCCTACTCTCGTAATACAAGGTGTATTCCCGAATTGATTTCTTTATCATGAGTAGGGACTTGCTGGCCGGGATGGTGGGGGCAGAATATTCGGCAATTACCATAGCGGACCATGCTCCGCACTGGGTAGATCTACAGATTTGTAAGGATAGCTTTCAGCGCCCACAATGGAGGCTGGAAGTTGGATTGCTAGCGGATGAGGCGGTGTGTGAGAGACTCAGGAGATGCATGCAGAATTACCTGCAGGTAAATGATACCGGAGAAGTCTCAGCAGCGGTGCTCTCGGAGGCGCTGAAGGCAGTGGTGAGAGGGGAGCTGATCTCAATCTGGGCTCATAGGGACAGGACAGACAGGGCAGAAACGGACCGGTTAAGGAAATTTTACGGACGGACGGACAGGAGCTACGCGGAGTCCCCGAGGCCAGAATTACACAGGAAACGACAGAGGCTGCAGGCCGGGTTCGGGGTGCTGACTACAGGCAAGGCTGTAGAGCAGCTTAGAAAGGCAAAAGGCGCGATAAATGAGCATGGAGGAAGGCCAGCAGAATGCTCGCGCAACAACTAAGGAAGAGAGAAGTAGCTAGGGAGATAGGAAGGATCGCGGATGGGGAGGGAAATCTGGTGGGGGACCCGGCAGGGCTGAACAAGGTGTTTAGGGACTTTTATAGTAAGCTGTGCACTTCAGAACCCCCCAGGGGACTGGAGGGGATGAGACGATTCCTGGACGGACTGACCTTCCCAAGAGTGGGGAGGGGGGGTGGTAGACGGACGGGGGGCCATGGTTAGGATAAAAGAGGTATTGGGGGGCCTGAAGGTCATGCAGTCGGGTAAAACCCCGGGGCCGGATGGGTATCCGGTGGAGTTATACAAAATGTTTGCCGAGATAGTGGGGCCGGTGCTGGTCAGGGTTTTTAACGAGGCAAGAGACAGAGGGGTCCTACCCCTGACGATGTCGCAGACCACTATTTCACTTATTCTGAAATGGGATAAAGACCCAGAAGCTTGTGGGTCTTACAGGCCGATACCTTTGATCAACGTAGACGCTAAATTACTGGCCAAGATCTTGGCGACTAGAATGAGGACCGTGTACCGGACGTAATTGCGGAGGACCAAACCGGGTTCGTAAAGGGTAGGCAACTGGTGGCCAATCTAAGAAGGCTGCTTAATGTGATTCTGATGCCCACGGAGAGCAGGGAGGCAGAGATAGTGGTAGCTATGGATGCGGAAAAGGCTTTTGACCGGGTCGAGTGGGACTATCTGTGGGAGGTGCTGGGACGGTTTGGGTTCGGGGAGGGGTTCATTGACTGGGTTAGGCTGTTATATCAGACCCAAGAGGCTAGTGTAACGACTAACAGGTCGATATCAGATTATTTCAGACTGCACCACGGAACAAGATAGGGTTGCCCTCTCTCCCCACTGCTGTTCACACTGGCCATAGAGCCGCTGGCAATTGCTCTGAGAGCTTCAAGGGACTGGAAAGGCTGGTCCGGGGGTGGAGGGGGGGGGGGGGGGGGGGGGGGGGGGGGGGTTTCGGCGGATGACCTGCTGTTATACGTATCGGACCCAATGGTGGGGATGGACGGTATCATGGAAATCCTGAGGGAATTTGACCGGTTTTCAGGATATAAATTGAACACGGCTAAGAGCGAGTTGTTCGTAATTCAGGCGAGGGGGCAGGAGAGTAGGCTGAAGGGGTTGCCGTTCAGGCTGGTAGGAGAAAGCTTTAGATACTTGGGGATACAGGTGGCACGGGACTGGGGCAATTTGCATACACTCAACCTGTCCCGACTGGTGGAACGAGTGAGGGAGGAGGTTCGGAGTTGGGATGCGCTCCCGCTGTCACTAGCGGGGAGGGTGCAGACTGTTAAGATGACGATTCTCCCGAGATTCTTGTTCATATTTCAGTGTCTCCCCATTTTCATCCCGAGGTCCTTCTTTACGAGGCTGAATAAAATTATCCTGGGATTTGGCTGGGCGGGGAATTCCCCGCGGGTGAGGAAGGTGATGCTCGAAAGGAACAGAGGGGAAGGGGGGCTGGCGTTGCCGAACTACTACTGGGCGGCCAACATAGCAATGATAAGGAAATGGATGGTGGACACGGGGTCGGTCTGGGAGCGGATGGAGGCTGCTTCGGGCAGGGGCACCAGTTTGTCAGCCCTGGTTGCGGCGCCTCTGCCGCTCCCGCCGGCGCGGTACTCCACCAGCCATATAGTGGTGGCGGCTCTGCGGATCTGGGGCCAGTGGAGGAGGCATATAGGGGAAGTGAGAGCATCGGTGTGGATCCCAATCTGCGGCAATCACCGATTTTCCCCGGGGAACATGGACGGTGGGTATCGACTGTGGCAGAGGGTGGGGATTGTGAGGGTGGGTGATCTGTTCCTGGAAGGGAGCTTCCCGAGCATGAGGGGGTTGGAGGAGAAGTTTGGGCTGGCGGGAGGGAATTACTTTAGATACTTACAGGTGCGGGATTTCGTGCGCAGGCTGGTGCCGTCCTTCCCACGCCTCCCGCCAAAGGGGAGGCTGGACAGGGTAGTTTCAAGGGGAGACGTAGGTGAGGGTAGAGTCTCAGATATTTACAAAGAACTAATGGGAGCAGAGGATACACAGACTGAGGATCTGAAGCTTAAGTGGGAAGAGGAGCTCGGGGGGGGAGATGGAGGACGGTATTTGGGCAGAAGCTCTGGGCAGAGTAAACACGACAGCAACATGCACCAGGGTAAGTCTGGTCCAGTTTAAGGTCATGCCCACATGACGGTGAGTAAATTCTTCGGGCTGGAGGACAAGTGTGCCAGATGCGCCAGTGGGCCGGCTAATCACATGCACATGTTCTGGTCATGCCAAAACTCAGGGGGTACTGGCAGGGATTCGCGGACATCATGTCCCAGGTTTTGAAAACTGGGGTGGTAATGAGCCCTGAGGTGGCAATCTTTGGGGTGTTGGAGGACCCGGGAGTCAGGACCCAGGAGGAGAAGGAGGCCGACGTCTTGGCCTTTGCTTCCCTGGTAGCCCGGCGATGAATACTGTTGGCATGGAGGGACGCAAAGCCCCCAAAGACCGAAGTATGGCTATCGGACATGGCGAGCTTTCTCGGTCTAGAAAAGATTAAGTTCGCCTTGAGAGGTTCACTATCAGGGTTCCCCCGGATGTGGCAGCCATTCATTGACTTCTTCGCGGAGAATTAATCGTCAGCAGGGTGGGCTAGGGTAGAGTAGAGTAGGGGGTGGTTTAGGCAGGTCCTTGCGAGAATGGAGTCGTGATTTGCACTATGCGTTATTTGCTTTTCTTTCTGTACAGTATCATAGAATCATAGAATTTACAGTGCAGAAAGAGGCCATTCGGCCCATCGAGTCTGCACCGGCTCTTGGAAAGAGCACCCTACCCAAGCACAGCCCCCACCCCATCCTTATAACCCAGTAACCCCACCCAACACTAAGGGCAATTTTGGACACTAAGGGCAATTTAGCATAGCCAATCCACCTAACACGCACATCTTTGGACTGTGGGAGGAAACCGGAGCACCCGGAGGAAAGCCACACACACACGGGGAGAACGTGCAGACTCCGCACAGACAGTGACCCAGCAGGGAATCGAACCTGGGACCCTGGCGCTGTGAAACAATTGTGCTCACCACAATGCTACCGTGCTGCCCTGATACAATGTCATTGTTCTTTATGCCAAAAATACCTCAATAAAATTGTCTATTAAAAAAAAAGAAAGGTCAGGAAGACTTAAAGGTCAGGAAGTATACTGCCAGTGAGAATTAGATATCTGCCATCATCTTAGAACAGACAAGACCTGTCTCCTACACCATTCAAACTCGGGACGATGTTGTGTGGAGGAGACAGGCTGATCAACTTTGAGCAACTTGAATTAGTTTGCCAGAGAGAGTCAACCGAGAGTCCGCAAATGTCAAATGAAGACTTAGGCATTCTTGAGAACCTGACAATACCAGAACAACTGTGGAAGACAGTATCCCAGGTGAGGATACCTCAACACCGAGTCAACCTCCGAACACTCCGTCAACTCCAATTGAAACAACTACGGATGACGCCCAAACTAAACGAATAACGCCAGAGGTTGCACTCAACATGAAAAGCAGATGCCTGAGGTTCTCGAATAACCACACAGAAATTACTATCCTCCAAATTGTCTAACTTGTGTTTATTAATTGTTCATATTGTAAATTTTGATTGATAACATTATATTGTGTTTCATTCCAGGAACCTCTAATGTAAAGGGGGAGGAAAGTGTCATGTATTCATGTTTCTTCTTAGTTGGGACAAGGTTACTTTAAGAGTCCGATAACCTGACTTATTGATGATATAATCAGCCATTTGCACAGACAAATCGACAGTCTATCCTAACAGTTTGTCGAGCAAACACTTTTCCAATAAAGCTCTTCTTTGTTTCTACCTTCGTGGTCTGCAAGCTTATCCTTTATAAAAATCCAACAGCCTCTGTCTCTTAAATTATTTACTACACAAAAGTAGTTTACATTAATTCACAATAGTCAAAGATATCTTTTCAACATTGTTGCATTCATTGTGCCTTGCTCTTGCAGTTGATTGGATTTAATGACCTTCAGAATGTAGTTACTTTCAGCCAACCTGAGTATCTTACAGGTTAATAAAGAGAAGATTGGAACTGCTCCAAAGTGAAAGGATACTTTAACTTATGCAATGAGTTGCCTCATTGGCTTTACAGAAGTGACAAAAACACTTTGCGAGGAAAACATGGTCAAGGTAGGTAAATTGTTAATAAAAGTGACTGGAAAAATGCTTGTGGAATCTTTGAAACAGATTTCCATGGAGATGTATCCACTAATGCTATGTAAGCGACAAAAAAAATGAAATTATATCACTGGGCGCAGGTGCTCTTTAAGGTGAAGATGAATGGCTAGCCAAATGAAATACATTGCTGAGTGCTTCACCAATTGTGCAGACATTGCTGATAATTTTCCAGACCATCAAACCAGATCCACAGTCCTTAACTTTCGAGTGAGACTGTATTAGAATTGATTTTGTCTTTCCGTGGGTTGATTGATTGCTAAATGAAAACCTGCCTCGTAACCTGTTCTTCCATGAGCCATTAGTGCTGAGGTTCTGCTCACAAGTGTCAGGTAAAGCGCTCTGACACTCGCTTGTATTTAGACAGCATTCCTGGTAGCAGAAACATGTAGGAAAGCATTTTATAGACTGAAGGATGAAATGGACACTGGGTGGAACGGAAAACATTGAGCGTGTTTAAAGATATAAGCCAGTAGATCAGTTGAAGTGAGATTTAGAAAACAGTGGCTATGAATGAAGGCAGAGATATTTTGGAAAGTGCAATGGCCCGGAAAAATCATGGACTTGTGATCCTGGCAATTAGGCTGGGATCTTGTCCAATGGGAACCTCCACTGTCTACATGGGGATGTTGCTTCTCAGGCTTAAAGAGGAAAAGCATGCTTCTCTTCATTACGTTTGAATAGGACTGCTTGAAAAAATTAAAAATCTTAAGGTGGGATTTTCCAGTCCCATTCATCCCAGGACTGGAAACTCCCACCCAAGGACAACAGACCTTACAATGGTCCACCAAATTATCCGTTCCACCTGCAACAAATCCCGCAGAGGTTGGGGCCAGGGGATTTACCCCTTAAATACTAAAGGTTTCAGGCCACAATTCTGTTCTGGACTCGCAGATGAGTCTTCCTCATGCATCTCTGAGAGGGCTGGGTCCCTTCATCTCATTGGCTGTACAAGCTGTAATGTTCTTGTCGGATTGCCTGATTTATATTGGAAGAATACTTGTAGTAAAGCTACAAGTTTATTAACATGAACTGTGGGTTAAATATCTACAAAACAACAGATGAATAACAGTATGGACATGAACAAGTAACCTCTCTCCCAGCTCCCTAGTCAGTCTGAGGTCATCTGACTCTAATATTCACTTATATACTAATGAGAGAAAGCTATCCAATAGGCTGGCAGTTTGAAGTCCACCACCAACACCGGTCCACTTTGTGTGATCAGGTTAAGCCACGGTATAGCGTAACCCTGCCTGACCCGCTTATAAAGCAACAAAAGAGTTTGATGACCCCATGTCAACGGAGGCAATAGCTAAACAGACCAAAAGTTGGTGAGAGAGCTTGTCAGCATTCTGGAATCAAAGACCTCACAGGCGAGTGCATTTTCCAGCAATCTCTCAATTGCAGTCAGCTGGCACACGTTGGACAGCTTTGTAAGTCTAGGACCGTGTGGAAGATGCCAAAACAGTCCACAAGATTGAGGTACAACATCATGACGAAGTTGGGTGAGATTAAAGAGCATGTGCTGGATTCTCTGCTTCTGAAACTATGGGCTGGATTCTCCGGTTTTGAGGCGATGTCCGGAGGATGTTTTACGATGAAAAAGTCGGTGCCACCCCCGCACCAATACACCGCCCAGTGAGGGGCTAGTAGTGGCATCGGATAAAACTCATGGCGTTACCGACATAAAGGGCTAGAGAATTGCCGGTTCGTGGCCGCGCATGCGCACGGCGAAGACGTGCAGCGGTTAAGCCACACAACATGGTGCCGGCCACGCACGGACCCGGCCGACCAAATAGTGTCACCCTGGACCACTTCTCACCACCCCCGGACCAACCCCACTAGTCCCCCAGCCATTTTCAAAACCTCCCCTGCCAGCAGCACCCCCCCCCCCCCCCCCCCCGGACTGTGGCGGCGTTGGACACAGTCGCAGCTGCCACACCGAGCTTACGAATACTCAGATCACATGCGACCCGCGCGGTCGTGAATCCAGCCCACTGGGGGCGGAGCATCGGGGAAGGACCTCAAAGCGATGCACTGACGTTGATTTGGAGGGGACAGAGCATCCGAAAAACAGCGCCGACCACGATTCGGTCTAAAAACGGTGATCGCCGGCATGATTACGGAGTCGGGCAACAGAGAATCTCGCCCTATATGTTGACGCCAACAGAGAATTCATGGACTTTTACGACAGAAAAACCAGCGCCTCACCTGGACCGATTCCACTACCACTGAGAGGCGAGCACCGGTGCCGAGTGGAACATACTCGAATCCACTCAAAAATGGTGCGTGATTCGCCGGGTCCGAGGTCGACACTCAGGAGGCTGACATGCTGCAGCCGCACACACACATTACAGTCCCTACACATACATATCCCAGCCAAAAAGAGGGCACTGGTTGTGTTAAAGCACGCCCATACAGCTGATGGGTCGGCTGGGGCCAGAGGGCCCCCAGGGGGTGCCCTGGGACGGACACCTATATGACCCGTGGCACCAGGTTCAAAGTGGGATGTTAGCGGTGTGCGCAGCTGCATGGCTGCCTTGACGGCTGCGGCAATGGTGCTCCGTGTCTGTCCACCCTGACCTCACAGCCCACCTCCTGGCCACCCTGCACTACTCCCGCCAGCCCTGGCAGAAGCCCCCGGCCAGTGGCATAACTGTCAGCAGCCTATGGCAATTTTGAACATCTTCTGTACCCCCGCCCTCTCCCTCAGCAGCTGCCACGCCGGTTTCACGATTTTTAAAAGCACAAGTGAACCTCGCGGTCAGGAACTCGGCCCATCAGAGGAGGAGAATCGCGCAGGCCCCGGAGAATGGTGCCTACTGTACTTGCGGAGTGAAACGCATTGACGCCTTTTTCGAGGTGACGGAGAATCGCTATTTGTCGTCAAATCGTCGCCTGCGCGATTTTGGCAGTGGAAGCTATTCTCCGCCAAATCGCAGTTCCCGATTTCGGAGTCGGCTTACGGAGAATCCTGCCCCTTGTATTGTCCTTTGGAATACTGACATCTCTGTAAATGATCACCTCCCAAATTTAGATTACACATGGAAGCCAGTATTACAGTCCTCTCAGAAAAGGAACCATGGCTGGTGAAGCAACACCCATAACCAACCACAACACAGCTGCATGAATAGGCATCCAGTTAAAAATATGTTGCAAGCCACAATCCAATACAAACACAAACAAATATGGGAGCTTTGCACTCCACAATCCAGCAAGAAAACCTGTGTCAACCACAAGCTCCTTCAGAAAATTGGTGAGGTTAGCCAAAAAGGGTCAACTTCCAGTTTAATGAAAGAGTTTTTGAAATTTTGCACAGGATTGGGGTGACTTTAGATTGCATACAATGGAATGGATTCTCCGCCGTCTGCCATTGGTAGTGGGTTTCCCGACCCGGAGGAGAATAGAACGTTGCCCTAAAAATTCCGATGCTCCAGTCTCCTTACGGCGGCGGCAGCAAGCTACATGCCCCTCGACAGAGGGAAGATGCAAATAACTAACGGGCTAGAAGGCCAATTCTCCAGGTCCCTGTGGCATTCCAGGCTTCTCACCCGGGATTCACGTGGGTGTGAATGGGTGCAGGTATTTTCAAATATGGCCCAGATGTGGTTGAACCTTATGGTGGATCAAGGGGGTCAGTGCGTAATGCCCCCTCCCCATCACAATGAAAATCCTGTCCCCCAACCCCTCCCATCATCCCCCCACCCTATCAGACCCCCAACAGAGACTCCTCAATCAGACCCCAACAGTGATTCCCAACAGAGAGCCACTCAGCAGACCCGCAACAGACACTCCCAACTGAGGACTCACATCAAACACCCCATAGGGACCCTCCCAGTAGACCCCCAAGAGAGACTAAGATTTCCATCAGACCCCCAACAGATTCCCCCATCAGAGCCCCTACAGAGACTCCCAATAGCGACCTCCTATCAAGCACCCAATAGAGACCCCAACAGAGACCCCGATCAGACCTCGAGCAATGACCCCCCCTATCAGAATCTCAGCAGGGACCCCTGCCTGAAAGCTGAACAGCAGTCAGGCAGTAGGGAGAAAGATTACTGCATTTCACTTAACTTTCCTCTCATCTGCTACCTCAGTCAAATGTGTTTAAAGCAGCAGCTGTTACAAGGGTCTAAAGCCCAGTACTCTTCAAAAGGCTTGAAATCCTTTTGAAATGGAAATCATGCATCCAATTTCATACAGCAATACATTGGGCCACCAGTGAGTTGTATTACTCCAAAGACAGTTGCTTGGCGGATTGTTGATGTATCTTTATCTTCATGCTTGAATACAAGCCTATTAGCCTGCTTTGACACTAACCACAGTGTTTATAAACACTCTTGCGGTGATTGACAGCACCTCACCAAAGCAAAAGCAGCTAAGTGAGGGCATCATTTTATGTAGAGACGATGATAAACCCAGGTCATACCTGATACATACCCGCCAGGCACATTGAGGTGGCGCAAGAGTAGTCTCCTCATCCCCCAAGGTGAACCTCCTGCTGTACATTTAAGAACAAAGAACAAAGAACAAAGAAATGTACAGCACAGGAACAGGCCCTTCGGCCCTCCAAGCCCGCGCCGACCATACTGCCCGACTAAACTACAATCTTCTACACTTCCTGGGTCCGTATCCTTCTATTCCCATCCTATTCATATATTTGTCAAGATGCCCCTCAAATGTCCCTATCGTCCCTGCCTCCACTACCTCCTCCGGTAGTGAGTTCCAGGCACCCACTACCCTCTGCGTAAAAAACTTGCCTCGTACATCTACTCTAAACTTTGCCCCTCTCACCTTAAACCTATGCCCCCTAGTAATTGACCCCTCTACCCTGGGGAAAAGCCTCTGACTATCCACTCTGTCTATGCCCCTCATAATTTTGTATACCTCTATCAGGTCGCCCCTCAACCTCCTTCGTTCCAGTGAGAACAAACCGAGTTTATTCAATCGCTCCTCATAGCTTATGCCCTCCATACCAGGCAACATTCTGGTAAATCTCTTCTGCACCCTCTCTAAAGCCTCCACATCCTTCTGGTAGTGTGGCGACCAGAATTGAACACTATACTCCAAGTGTGGCCTAACTAAGGTTCTATACAGCTGCAACATGACTTGCCAATTCTTATACTCAATGCCCCGGCCAATGAAGGCAAGCATGCCGTATGCCTTCTTGACTACCTTCTCCACCTGTGTAGCCCCTTTCAGTGATCTGTGGACCTGTACTCCTAGATCTCTTTGACTTTCAATACTCTTGAGGGTTCTACCATTCACCGTATATTCCCTACCTGCATTAGCCCTTCCAAAATGCATTACCTCACATTTGTCCAGGTTAAACTCCATCTGCCATCTCTCCGCCCAAGTCTCCAGACAATCTAAATCCTGCTGTATCCTCAGACAGTCCTCATCGCTATCCGCAATTCCACCAACCTTTGTGTCGTCTGCAAACTTACTAATCAGACCAGTTACATTTTCCTCCAAATCATTTATATATACTACAAAGAGCAAAGGTCCCAGCACTGATCCCTGTGGAACACCACTGGTCACAGCCCTCCAATTAGAAAAGCATCCCTCCATTGCTACCCTCTGCCTTCTATGGCCTAGCCAGTTCTGTATCCACCTTGCCAGTTCACCCCTGATCCCGTGTGACTCCACCTTTTGTACTAGTCTACCATGAGGGACCTTGTCAAAGGCCTTACTGAAGTCCATATAGACAACATCTACTGCCCTACCTGCATCAATCATCTTAGTGACCTCCTCGAAAAACTCTATCAAGTTAGTGAGACACGACCTCCCCTTCACAAAACCGTGCTGCCTCTCACTAATACGTCCATTTGCTTTCAAATGGGAGTAGATCCTGTCTCGAAGAATTCTCTCCAGTAATTTCCCTACCACTGAAGTAAGGCTCACCGGCCTGTAGTTCCCGGGATTATCCCTGCCACCCTTCTTAAACAGAGGAACAACATTGGCTATTCTCCAGTCCTCCGGGACATCCCCTGAAGACAGCGAGGATCCAAAGATTTCTGTCAAGGCCTCAGCAATTTCCTCTCCAGCCTCCTTCAGTATTCTGGGGTAGATCCCATCCGGCCCTGGGGACTTATCTACCTTAATATTTTTTAAGACACCCAACACCTCGTCTTTTTGGATCACAATGTGACCCAGGCTATCTACACCCCCTTCTCCAGACTCAACATCTACCAATTCCTTCTCTTTGGTGAATACTGATGCAAAGTATTCATTTAGTACCTCGCCCATTTCCTCTGGCTCCACACATAGATTCCCTTGCCTATCCTTCAGTGGGCCAACCCTTTCCCTGGCTACCCTCTTGCTTTTTATGTAAGTGTAAAAAGCCTTGGGATTTTCCTTAACCCTATTTGCCAATGACTTTTCATGACCCCTTCTAGCCCTCCTGACTCCCTGCTTAAGTTCCTTCCTACTTTCCTTATATGCCACACAGGCTTCGTCTGTTCCCAGCCTTTTAGCCCTGACAAATGCCTCCTTTTTCTTTTTGACGAGGCCTACAATATCATTCGTCATCCAAGGTTCCCGAAAATTGCCGTATTTGTCTTTCTTCCTCACAGGAACATGCCTGTCCTGTATTCCTATCAACTGACACTTGAAAGCCTCCCACATGTCAGATGTTGATTTGCCCTCAAACATCCGCCCCCAATCTATGCTCTTCAGTTCCCGCCTAATATTGTTATAATTAGCCTTCCCCCAATTTAGCACATTCATCCTCGGACGACTCTTATCCTTGTCCACTAGTACTTTAAAACTTACTGAATTGTGGTCACTGTTACCGAAATGCTCCCCTACTGAAACATCTACCACCTGGCCGGGCTCATTCCCCAATACCAGGTCCAGTACCGCCTCTTCCCTAGTTGGACTGTTTACATATTGTTTTAAGAAGCCCTCCTGGATGCTCCTTACAAACTCTGCCCCGTCTAAGCCCCTGGCACTAAGTGAGTCCCAGTCAATATTGGGGAAGTTGAAGTCTCCCATCACCACAACCCTGTTGTTTTTACTCTTTTCCAAAATCTGTCTACCTATCTGCTCCTCTATCTCCCGCTGGCTGTTGGGAGGCCTGTAGTATACCCCCAACATTGTGACTGCACCCTTCTTATTCCTGATCTCTACCCATATAGCCTCACTGCCCTCTGAGGTGTCCTCTCGCTGTATAGCTGTGATACTCTCCTGAACAAGTAGCGCAACTCCGCCTCCCCTTTTACATCCCCCTCTATCCCGCCTGAAACATCTAAAACCTGGAACGTTTAGCTGCCAATCCTGCCCTTCCCTCAACCAGGTCTCTGTAATGGCAACAACATCATAGTTCCAAGTAGTAATCCAAGCTCTAAGTTCATCTGCCTTACCCGTAATGCTCCTTGCATTAAAACATATGCACTTCAGGCCACCAGACCCGCTGTGTTCAGCAACTTCTCCCCGTCTGCTCTGCCTCAGAGCCACACTGTCCATATTCCCTAGTTCTCCCTCAACGCTCTCACCTTCTGACCTATTGCTCCCGTGCCCACCCCCCTGCCATACTAGTTTAAACCCTCCCGTGTGACACTAGCAAATCTCGCGGCCAGGATTTGAAGAGATGGAGACAACCAAGTGTCGGAAACACAGAATTCTAGATGTCAACTTCAAACCAACGAAGGCTTCCCAAAGCAACCGAGCCCCCCAAATCTCCAAATGTGACAAGAACGAGATGTGGGAGAATGGTCAAGCCTCCAGCCCGCCTGAACCTATAAAGTCAGAGACTTGGAGGCGAGAAGGGATAGCACATAAAGAAAGATTATATTGCAAATATTTTGGATAAAGACTTGGGGGAAGTGGAGTAGAAGGACGTTTGGCATAGCAAGGGTTAATGTGGAACTGGAGAACAGTACTGCCCACATTATGATGCAGAGGGTCACATGATGGCAGAACTGTGTGTAGAGAGAACCTGAAAAAAGTTGGCAAGAAGATCGGACCTAGATAGTGCTATGACTTGGAGATATGTATATAGTTTCTGTGTTAGCAATAAACAGTTAATGTTCAACTACTCAAGCCTCCAGGACTCTTAGTGAGACATCAAACAAACCTACAACAAAATGTTTTGTAATTAATTTTGAAATCCCCTGTGAGATTTTCTTTCTCATTTCCTCTTTGTTCCTGTTATTACTTTCTTACCATTCCTTTGTTGTTATTGAAAGCTTTTTCCTATCCAAAAAATTTCCAATCACTTCCCGCTCCAACTGGAGGAACCCACTAACAGTTTATATTTTATGTGAACTGTGCAATATTGGTGTGTGAATCATTGTATAGATTCGAGCAGGTTGTATGGTCTGATTGCCTTTAGCAATCCTGCACACATAATCATTGTGTTTACTAGGCTGTCATGTATTGAACTGGAGATGATCCATTATATTGTGAACAAATGAATTGGCTGCATATGCTACATTCATTTCTAATGTTGCTTACATTTGACTTATAAATGTAACACAGTCTCAGCCTTTACAGACTGCCAAAGGGTGCTTCTAAGTGTAATTAATTGTCTGTAGGACTTTCCTGAAATTTCATGAATGTATCTTCACATACTTCCTATAGAAATGTTTATCAAGAACTATGAAAACAACTTAATCTTCAGCAAAAAACATCACCATCATTGAAAGGTAAATTTGACCTTTCTGAATTGGTATCAAGTGTCATGTGAGTGTCCCTTTGATGCACGATCAATGACCACTAAAGCAAGGTTGTAGTCCAACTGAAGGATTTAATAAGCTAGATGTTTCCGCCAGCAGCTCAGGTACAAAATGAAGACTGCTGGGGCGGCACAGGCTCTTATACCCCACCTAGCAGGGCGGAGCTACCATACATCTTAACCAACAGAAAGCATACAGTTTCCACCAATGGTGCTCCAGCCTATCAGGTACCGTAATACCTCTACTACCACATTCACCCCCTGTTAAAAAGGAGACCGACGGGGGTGGTAGCCTGATACTACAAACATGGCAACGTGGCAGAATTAGTTATGGAGGTACCGTATACATCCGTACAGCGTTTTGTAGCTATTTACAATTCTGATAGCTATTTACAAATGATGATTTAAATTTACAGTTTACAGTGCACAATTTAAAATGAAGCAATCAGTCGATCGGGGACCCTGGTCGTCCTCTGTGATCGTCGGAGATTCGGTGGTGACTCCGGTGGAGGCTCGGGCGTCTGTGACTCCGGGAGCGTGGCTTCGATCTCCATGGCAGCTTCGGCACCCCTAGATGGCACTGGTGGGGAAAACGCTTGACCTGGGAAGGGAGCGCCTGCGGGGTGCGTCTGTGGGTGGGAGGGCCTAGACAGGGCCGGCGGAAGGACTGATCCTCCTGTAAGGTGCCCTGGTGGAGGGGAGGGTGGGACTGGTGGCTGGGGTGTGCGTGGGGCTCTGGCGGGCGCCAGGTTTCATAGGGAGACCGTATCTTGTCGCCCGTCGAGGTACGTCATGTAGGCGTACTGGGGGTTAGCATGGAGCAGATGGACCCTCTCGACCAACGGGTCCGACTTGTGCGCCCGCACATGTTTACGGCGTAGGATGGGTCCGGGTGCTGCCAGCCAGGTCGGGAGCGAGGTCCCAGAGGAGGACTTTCTGGGGAAGACAAGGAGATGTTCATGAGGTGTCTGGTTGGTTGTGGTACAAAGCAGTGACCGGATGGAGTGGAGGGCATCCGGGAGGACTTCCTGCCAGCGGGAGACTGGGAGGTTCCTGGACCGTAGGGCCAGTAGGACGGTCTTCCAGACCGTTCCGTTCTCCCTCTCTACCTGTCCGTTACCCCGGGGGTTGTAACTGGTCGTCCTGCTCGAGGCGATGCCCTTGCTGAACATTGCTGAATTGATGCAGTTTGTCGCTCATAAAGGAGGACCCCCTATCACTATGTATGTAAGCGGGGAACCCAAACAGTGCAAAGATGCTATGGAGGGCCTTGATGACGCTGGTTGCAGTTATGTCAGTGCAGGGGATGGCGAATGGGAACCGAGAGTACTTGTCAATCATGTTCAGGAAGTACGTGTTGCGGTCGGTGGAGGGGAGGGGACCTTTGAAGTCCATGCTGAGGCTTTCAAAGGGCGGGAAGCCTTTATCAGGTGCGCTTTCTCTGGCCGGTAGAAGTGCGGTTTGCACTCCGCACAGATTTGGCAGTCCCTGGTGGCTGTCCTGACCTCCTCGATGGAGTAGGGCAGGTTGCGGGTCTTGACAAAATGGAAAAAGCGAGTGACCCCCGGGTGGCAGAGATCCTCGTGGAGGGCTCGGAGGCGGTCCACTTGTGCGGTGGCAAGGACAGGGCGACAGGAGGCTCATTTAGCTTCCCGGGATGGTACGAGATCTCGTAGTTGTAGGTGGAGAGTTTGATCCTCCACCGCAAGATCTTGTCGTTTTTTATCTTGCTCCGCTGTGCATTATCAAACATGAAATCAACCGACCGTTGGTCAGTGAGGAGAGTGAATCTCCTGCTGGCCAGGTAATGCCTCCAATGTTGCACAGCTTCTACTATGGCCTGGGCCTCCTTTTCGACTGAGGATTGGCAGATTTCGGAAGCATGGAGGGTACGTGATAAGAAGGCCACTGGTCTGCCCGCTTGGTTGAGGGTGGCTGCCAGAGCTACTTCAGACGCATCGCTCTCAACCTGGAAGGGGAGGGACTCGTCGATGGCGTGCATCGTGGCCTTTGCAATATCTGCTTTGATGTGGCTGAAGGCCTGGCGGGCCTCTATCGACAGGGGAAAAGCTGTGGATCTCTCTCCAACACCAGGAGTGCACGGTAGAATTCTTCCAGCAATTCCCCAGGGGTTTGTCTCCTTGTTGCAAGCAGGTGCCGGGCGTAGACCTGGTTTACCGGGCGAATATAATGTGATTCGGAGCACCATCCTTTTTTTAAAAAAAACTAGCTTATTAAATTGATGCACGATCAATGACTACTAAAGCGAGGTTGTAGTCCAACTGGAGGAGCCACGTCTGTCTGGCTTAAGGTGGATCTTAAATTGAACACAGTTTGGCATAGTATTTGACAAGGCAGAAGGACTTTCAGGTTGTTCCTGAAAAGATCTCTCTCCAAAGGTCTGCACAGATAAGCAAGCAATCCTGGTTTGTTAGCTTTATATACAAGTGCATTCTGTACCTAAGCTGCTGGGGGAAACATCTAGCTTATTAAATTGATGCACAATCAATTACCACTAAAGTGAGGTTGTAGTCCAACTGAAGGCTTTAATAAGCTAGATGTTTCCCCCAGCAGCTCAGGTACAGAATGAAGACTGCTGGGGCGGCACGGGCTCTTATACCCCGCCTAGCAGAGTGGAGTTACCATACATCTTAACCAATAGAAAGCATACAGTTTCCACCAATGGTGCTCCAGCCTATCAGGTACTGTAATACCTCTACTACCACACCCTTTAAGAAAGGTTTTTGTCTTATCACATGGCTTCAGTGATGTCATTTTTGAGTGGCACTGGCCTGTGGCTGGGAGGTGAGAGGGGCTATCAGTTTCAGTTTGACGGCTGTGGACTCAGAAGGAGAAAAGAAGCATTTTCTCTGTCTTGCTCTGTTTTCATTTTAAAAGTTATTCCAGTAAAAAGCACATTGGGTGTGGTTAACTGCTTTGTTAACTTTAAAGATATAGTTGTTTTCCAGAAGGAGTTTCAATCTGCTGTTTAGAATTGGATCAGAATTTCCAGAAAAGGACCAGTCCAATTCAAGTGAGAATACAGGGTGTTGTGCCACGCCCTTAAAAAGGCGTTTTTGGTTTATTGGATTATGTTATTGAATTGGAACAGTTAAAGGGGGATTCATTAAGTGTTATGCATAGATTATTGTAACTGTGTGGTGTCTTTATGTTTGTAATTGATAAAAATTTCTTGCTGTATTTATATATGTGTTAACTACATTCTTAGAATAAATCTTGTTTGGATTAAAGTGTCGAGGAAGTCTGATGAATCACACCTGCAGTGAAGGCTCTTGTGCTCATCCTAGCCAAATTCAATATAAAAGTTATAGGTCAGGTGAACTTCATCATACACTTTGGAGTTTCTAAGCCCTGGCCCATAACACAAGTCTGCAAAGTACAATCTCCAAAGCTACTGGGGGAGGCCATAGAGGTCACATATCTGGATGCCTAACACAAATCGGCTTCTTACAATGGGGTAGTTATAGCTGACCGCCTCATAGAGACATAGATCTTGAAAATCCGAAGTCCAGAATGGGCACAAGAACAGATTTCTGCCTGGTGCGAATGCAGGAATTTGGGATGGAACCTGAATCTAATATGATTCCACCTTATTTACACTGGCCCTTTGAATCCCAGATCTTTTTAAAAAAATTATTTTTTAATGGGATGTGGGTGTCACTGGCTGTGTCAGCATTTATTGCCTATCTTTGAGGGCATTTAAGAGTCAACCACATTGCTGTGGGTTTGAAGTGACATGTAGGCCAGACCACGTAAGGATGGCAGATTTCCTTACCTCAAGGACATTAGTGAACGAGATGTTTTTTATGACAATCGACAATGGCTTCATGGTGATCTTTAGACATTTTAATTCCAGATTTTTATTGAATTCAAATTTCACCATCTGACCTGGTGAGATTCTAACCCGGGTCCCCAGAGCTTTTACCTGGGTCTCTGGATCACTAGACCAGTGACAAAATCACAACGCCACCACTCCCCTATGTTATGGCATGTGGGGGAATGTGGTGGTCATAGGGGTTCTTGGGCACAATCGATGACTTTCTCAAATAAACCCGCTTGGTCCCACTGCGAACAATTGATATGACGGGGAGAACCTACTTCCGGCTGTTACTGGGTCTTCTTGCATTCTACTTATTGCCCTGGCATTCTAGACAACTGATGTGCCTGCACAGGCCACTCAAATAAGTCTGTCCCTGCCAGTTGTGTCAGGGTCTGCATCTTGAGTAATGGGTGGGCGGGCTTTCTGCTTCACCGCACTTGTTCTGGTGGGGCAGACCTTGGAAATCGTGGGGCCATATATAGTCGCAGTACAGAAAGAGGTCATTGAGAATTAGGGCTATATTTGTAATTTTATCCACATAGACTATCTCCTTTCCTGTTCACTACTAGAACCCCAGACATAACCATCCCCTCAGAGCACCGTATGCTTCCTATATTCATCTTAGTCAAATAACTATTTACTTGTCTTTGTTGATGAACTCTGTTTCAACAATATTTTGCAGCAGGGAACTCATAATTTTCAGCTATGTGAATTCAGACAATTAAAATATCACCTGATTAAAGATAGAACATAGAACATACAGTGCAGAAGGAGGCCATTTGGCCCATCGAGTCTGCACCGACCCACTTAAGCCCTCGCTTCCACCCTATCCCCATAACCCAATAACCCCTCCTAACCTTTTTGGTCACTAAGGGCAATTTATCATGGCCAGTCCACCCAACCTGCACGTCTTTGGACAGATAGAATTGTCTTAGGCGCACAGGATCCCTCAGTGAGGGTAAGTCTACTGAAAGAAGAGAAGCTTACACTCAACAGAGCAATAGGCATGCATAGAAATGCAGAGGTTGTAAAACATCAGCTAGTGCACAAGTATGGAAAAACAGACTTAAGATATACATTATGCTTAGAGGTATTCCTGGCCAAAAGAACAGAACAATTGAGAACAAAGGGCAGGATGCAAATACTGCAGACAACGTGATACAAAAGAAAAGGAGGATTGCCCATCATGGGAAAAACAATGTTTTAACTTCCTGAACTGAATCATTTCACACACAAGTATTTGGCTACAAAGAAGCAAAAGAAACCTCTGCAGATGGCCACTGGAGAGATATCAGCGGTCTTATATGCAAAGCACAGTTACTGGCCAGTGGAGCTGGATGAAAATATCAGCTTTCTCATGACATTCTGGAAACCGTTCAGGGTTACAGATGGATGTGCATACCATTTGGCATTTCCATGGCTCCAGAAGAGTGTCTACGCAGACAAAGTGGAAGCGTAGTGGATGATCAGATAGTCTATGGATGTGGCGACACAATAGAAGAAGCCATTACTGACCATGACCAGAATTTAATACCACTGCGTGAGAGACCTCGCCTGTTGAACATGAAGCTGCATAAAAATAAATTGCAATTGATGATGGTGAAGTCAAGTACATAGGCCATGTACTGACAGCAAAAAGTGTCTGCCCTGATCCTGACAAGGGGTGAATTACAGCAGTCTTGCAGCAGACAGATTTGAAAGCAGTGCAACAATTTGATAGGTTCATGGGGCGAGATTCTCCGTTGGCGGGATCCTCTGCTTTGCCGACAGCGCTCTCACATCCACGGATTTCCCAATGGCATGCGGGGTGGCCACAATGCCCATTAGCCGGTTGCTGGGACGGAGGATTCCGCCAGAAAACGGGTCAGGCGGAACGGAGAATCCTGCCCTTTATCTTTTTTGTGCACATATCCACTTCCCACCACAACATGTTTCCAACCATGGAACATTTCCGACCACATCGCGTTTCTTACCACGTCACTTTTCCAACCACATCGCGTTTCCGACCATGTGGCATTTCCGACCACGACGTGTTCTCGGCCACAATGTGTTTCCGACCACGATGTGTTTCCTACTACGACGTGTTTACGACCACGATGTGTTTACGACAACAATGCATTTACTACCATGGCATATTTCCTACCACGACACATTTCCAAGCACGATGAATTTCTGACCAGGTCACGTTTGCAACCACGTTGTGTTTCCACCCATGGCATGGTTCCGACCGCAACACGTTTTCCACCACGTCACCTTTCCTACCACTTCGTCTTTACGACCACAACGTCTTTCCGACCACAACGTAGTTCCTACCAAGTTGCGCGTTTCCGAGCACAACGCGTTTCCAACCACGACACATTTCCAACTATGGGTTTCCTACTATGTTGCGTTTCCAACAATGACACGTTTCCTACCACGGCATGTTTCCTACCATGTCGCGTTTCCGACCATGATGCGCATGTCCACCATGACTTGTTTCCAACACCCACGTGTTTCTGACCAGGTCTCATTTCTGACCACAACACGTTTCCGACCACAACACGTTTCTGACCAGAACGTGTTTTTAACCACAATGCGTTTCCTACCACGACACATTTCCTCTAACAAAATGCTACTGACCATGACGTGTTTCCAAACATGACAAGTTTCCTATCATGTCGTGTTTACGACCACAATGTATTTGCGACCACGTCATGTTTCCTCCCACGATAGGTTTCTGATCATGCTGGATTTCCTACCATGTCACGTTTTCAACCACATTGTGTATGCGACCACGACACATTTCCTACCTTGGCGCCTTTATACCTGCGATGCACTGACCACGATGTGTTTCTCACCACGTCCCTTTTCAACCACGACACATTTCCGACCACGATGCATTTCCGACCACGATGCGTTTCCTACCACGCCACAATTCCATCCAAGATGTGTTTCTGATAACAATACGTTTCCTAACACGACACATTTCCTTCCATGATACGTTTGCTAACACGATAGTTTCTTACACACTGTGTTCCCCACTACGTTATGTTTCCTATAACATGTCTCCTATCATGTGTTTCCTTCCATGACGGTTTCCTACCACAATGCGTTTCCTACCACCCTGTGTTTCCTACCACGACACATTTCCTACCACGACACGTTTCCTACCATGACGTGTTTCCTACCACAAAGTGTTTTCTACCACGGAACATTTCCCAAGACGACGTGTTGCCTACTGCAACATATTTTCTACCACGTCACGTTTCCTACCATGACGCATTTCCTACAATGACAAGTTTCCTAACACGTTGCATTTCCTCTCATGAAGCATTCCTACCACGACCCTGTCCTAGCATAATGCAATTCTGACCACGACGCATTTCCCACCATGTCTTGTATCCGACCACAATGCGTTTCTGACCACGACACATTTCTGACCATGTCTTCTTTCCGACTACGACACATTTCCGGCCACGACACGTTTCTGACCCCAACACATTTCCAACCATGTCTTGTTTCCGGCCACGGCGCGTTTCCGACCATGTCGTTCTTCTGACCATGGCACATTTCCTACCACGGCACATTTCCTACACTGCATGTTTCTAAACATGTCTTGTTTCTTATCACAAAGCTTTTATGACCACAATTTCTGACCATATCTTGTTTCCGACCACGATGTGTTACCGACCATGACACATTTCCAACTAGGAGGCGTTTATGACAAGGACACTTTTCCATTCACAATGCCTTTCCTACCATGTCTTGTTTCCTACCAAGTTGCATTTACTACCATAATGCGTTTCCTACCACAACGCATATCCTCGTACACCGCACGGTAGCACAGTGGTTAACACTGTTACTTCACAGTGCCAGGGTCCCAGGTTTGATTCCTCCCAGAAGTCCCAAAAGATGTGTTGTTAGGTGAATTGGACATTCTGAATTTTCCCTCTGTGTACCTGAACAGGCGCTGGAATGTGGCAACTAGAGGCTTTTCACAGTAACTTCATTGTAGCCTACTTGTGACAATAAAGATTATTATTATTACCAGTTGCTGACACTAAGCATGCAAGTTCAGTAGGCGATAAACAAGACAAATGGTATGTTGGCCTTCATAGCAAGAGGATTTGAGTACAGGAGCAGGGATATCTTGCTGCTAATATACTAGGCCTTGGTGGCACCAAACCTGGAATGTTGTGTGCAGTTTTGGTCTCCCTATCTGAGGAAGGAGGCTCTTGCTCTACAGAGAGTGCAGCAAAGGCTTCCCAAACTGATTCCTAGGAAGGTGGGACTGACATATGAGGAGAGATTTGATCGGTTAGGATTGTATTCGCTGTAGTTCAGAAGACTGAGGGGAGATCTCATAGAAACGTATAAAATTCTAACAGGACTAGACAGGATAGATGCAAGAAGGATGTTCCCAATGGTGGGTGTGTCCAGAACCAATGGTCACAGTCTGAGGATACGGGGTAGACCATTTTGGACAGAGCTGAGCTGAGGAGAAATTTCTTCAGCCAGAGAGTGGTTGGCCTGTGGAATTCGTTATCACACAATGTAGTTGAGGCCAAAACATTGCATGTTTTCAAGAAGCAGTTAGATATAGCACTTGGGGAGAAGGGGATCAAAGGATATGGGGGGAAAGCAGGATCAGGCTATTGAGTCGGATGATCAGCCATGATCATAATGAATGGCGGAGTATGCTCGAAGGGCCGAATGGCCTCCTCCTGCTCCTATTTTCTATGTTTCCAAAAGCTTTGCCCAATTTGTTGCTGGAGCGTGAATTATTACGCAAGCTCACTGCCAAAGAGATGCAGTGGTATTGGGCACAGAAGGAGAAATAGCGTTCACTAAAATCAATCAACTGGTGATGACAATGCTGGTGCTGAGGTACTGCGATGTCAATGATGAAGCTACCTTGCAATGTGATGCCAGTAAGATAGGTCTTGGAGAAAGTCTAATGTAGCAAGGACAATCAGTCATGTTTGCAACCAGGGCTTCAATACAAACCGAATGATGCTACACTCAGATCGAGAAAGAGTGCCACGCTATATTTTTTGCTTGAGAGCATTTTCATCACAACCTGCTTGGGAAACACAACGTAACAGTGGCATCCAACCACAAGCCACTTCAAAGCATTTTTCTCAATCCATTATTATCTGTTCCAAAGCGTCTGGAAAGAATGTTACTTTGTTTGGGTGTTAAATTGGCTGGGATTTTCCCCTCCGTGTCCGCAGAAGGAGGCTATTCAACCCATCGAGTCTGCACCGACTCTCTGAAAGAGCACCCCACTCAGGCTTACAGCCCCGCCCCATCCCCAACCCCATATCTTAACCTGCACATCTTTGGACTGTGGGAGAAAGCCGGAGCACCCAGAGGAAGCCCGCGTAAACACAGGGAGAACGTGAAAAATTCACAGTCACCCAAGGCCGGAATTGAACCCAGGCCCCTGGAGTTGTGAGGCAGCAGTGCTATCCACTGTGCCAACGTGCCTCCCATCTGTGAGATCCTTTGGCAACTGGATAGCCAGATCTATCCGTGGAATGGAATTACATCCTTAAGATGCACATGGCGTGTTCCACCAATGTTCGGGAGGCAACATGAGCTTCATTGTACTTCCTCACCAGGATTCTGTCGCTGCCGCACAGGCATCATTACCACATCCTTTGCAGGCACTCCTTATCACTGAGAAGTCAGTCCTGGTTCCTGTTTGGTCCCTTGAAGATGTCTGGGGTCTGTGACCTACTTAAGATGTATGAGTCATGGACGTTTCCTTGGTATCTGGTGCAAACCTGCATGATAAGTTTCTTTTGGTCGCAGAGCAACTGTACATTGAGTGAGTGGTAGCCATTTTGGTTTATGTATTGGAGCGTCTGTTACCAGGGAATTCTTATAGCCACATGAGTGCAGTCAATGACACTTTGCACCTGTGGGAATCCGGAAAATCTCAGCAAAGTCCAGTGCTCTGTTGTTTGGGCTTGTTTGATATCTGTCGAAGTTAATATAACTGTGGGTTTTGACAAAAAGGGTGTCAGATACCTGATGTATATACTTGTGCAGGAATGCTTGAGAGAACATGCCGAGATCCCCAATGGAGCCCTGGCAAGAACCACTCAAGTAGAAGTTCAGTGCAGTCCTCCCAGTCATTATGGTGCCAATTCCTGGAAAATGCAGCAAATCTGAGCAACCAGACCCCTGGACATGTGGAGGCATCGATATTATCTCTCGCTCATCTGGAGATATGACATGTGAGTTCTGTACACCATCGGTCATGAGAGCTGCACTTACACATGACGTTTCTGTGAGCCTCACCCTCTGCATCTGGAAACTGTCCTGATGCCCTTTGCCCTTGAGGGTTTTGTTCCTTCCTTCAGATGTACCACTTTCAGCCCAGGGGCTGCGATTCTCATTCATTGCACTCTAACCTACATTTGGAATAAACCCGAGGGAAGATGTTTAGTCAGGAAATTAGATTATTTTAGAGGATTTGAGGGGGGGAGGGTGGTTGGGGGGGGGGGGGGTGTGGTGGCTGACAATTCTCATCTGTGAAGCTGCCTGTGCCACAATTAGAACATGGAGCTGAAGCTTGTCCAGTCATCCAATTGCCCTGGAGTTTGTTATTACCCTGGGGAATTGTGATGCTGCAGATCAATTAGTGCAACTTTTCATGACTAGTCTCACATGAATTCCTGATTCCCACATTTCCATTGAAGAGCTCCTAACATTTCTCAGCCACGCATCTCTCATTTGGATAATGCATAATTCAGATGGGTGCCCCTTTAACCACCCATACCAACCCCCACCCTCGCACCCCTCCAGAACCAGTGCATGTTCCTGCCCTTCAACCCACCTGCACAACCCTCACCAGCAATGCTTCTCCTCACTTTAATTTTGTACTGCTCCATTGTTGGAGGTTGGAAGATGGTGGTGCTGAGCTCTCACTGCCAGACCAGCTTAGAACCTCCCTGGGCGTGAGAATGGAAACCTCGCAATGATCAGGTTTTCCTCCCTCCCAGACCTCTCAATCTTCAACCTTGGGCCATTGTGTTTGTGATTCATATCTTTTTGTTATCCCATGAGTGTTTTGAGGTGGATTTGCCTATTTTTCATTTGAATCTCATCCGTCCCATCTCAAGGCCATATGCACAGTTAAAAATATATCTTCCGACTTCCGGTGGCGGCTATGAAGGAGTAGGTCGCACATTTGGTGGCTCCTGCTCAGGTCGGACCTTTAGACCTTCATCCCTGATTTTTTTGTCCGATCTGATTTGGAAAATTGATGGTGGATGCAATTGATAAGAGGAATCCTACATCAGTGCATGGAGAGGCGGACCAGGACTGCTCGCAAAGGAAGAAATAGGCAAACAGAGAAGGCTTGGGCTGAGGCTGCAGTGGGAGAAAGCATGGCGGACGACCGGAGTCCTGGCTCGACGATCCAGCGGTCGAAGGAGCAGTTGATGCAGTTCATACAGGAGGGCTTCGCCAAGCAGAAACAGGAATGCTTGGACCCGATTAAGGAATCGATTGTGCGGATGGAACTCAGACTGGATGCTCAAGCTCGGGCGATCCAGAAAGTGGAGAAGGCACTGACTGAGCAGGAGGAACACCAAACAGCAGTAGAGACCAACAGAAAAGGCTCTCGGAGAAGGTGGAGGATCGAGAGAATAGGTCCCGCCGGCAGAACGTGAGAATCGTTGGTCTCCCGGAGGGATCAGAAGGAACAGACGCTGGGATATACATAGCGGGCATGTTGGAGAGGTTATTGGGGGAGGGGACGTTCACCCGACCCTTGGAGGTGGACAGCGCGCACAGAGCGCGCGCGAGGAAGCCGCGTGTGGGAGACCCCCCCGAGGGCAATGGTGGTGAGATTCCACAGGTACCTGGACAAGGAGTGTATCTTATGGTGGGCCAGGCAGACACGGAGCTGTAAATGGGAGAACAGCATCCCGCTTATATACCAGGATCTGAGCGCGGACATGGCCAGGAGAAGAGCAGTGTTCAACCAAATAAAGTCGACCCTTTTCAAGAAGAAGGTCAAGTTTGTGCTGCTGTATCTGGCCCGTCTTTGGGTCACTCATGAGGAGCAACATTTCTACTTCGAGCCTCCCGAGGAAGCGATGGACTTCGCTAGAAGGAAAGGGCTGGTAGCGGACTAAGGTGGTTGAACTGAACTTTGCTGCAACATTCATGTCAAAAAAGTTTTTGTTTTTGGACGTTATCTATAATGCCGTCTGTGTTGATTTGGGGTCTGCGGCTGAGCTGTGTGTGTTAAAGTTTGCATTTGCACTGATGGGGGATGGAGGTGTGAATTTTAGATGTTGGATCTTCTTTTAGATTTTCTTTGTGTTTATTTCAGACAATTGGGTTGGGATTGCTTTCTTTTGCATATGTGTTTCCGAGCCCGGGGGGGAGGGGGGGGAAACCATAGGTGGGAAAATGTCTGGTGCCATGGGCGGGGGCCACCAAGCTAGCTGGGCGGGCTAGCTCATGGAAGAGCAGTGGGGGGTGAGCAGATGTTATACTTGTCGAAGGGGGTGGTTTGCATAGTGCTGTTACTGGGGGGGGGGGGGATGTTCTGCTGACGGGGAGGGACTTTTGCTGTGGGACAATAGGGAGGTCGGGGACGGAGGCTACCTGGGGGCGGACCTGCGGATGCGTGGGGCACAAGCTGGAGACTGGCCCAAGAAAGGTGATGGCTGATCGGCGGGGGGGGGGGGTAGCCCCCCAACCAGGCATGTCACATGGAACCTAAGAGGGCTAAATGGGCCGGTTAAGAGGGCACGTGTGTTCGTGCATTTGAGGGGATTGAAGGCGGTTGTGGCAATGTTGCAGGACACGCACCTTAGAGTAACTGACCAGGTCAGTTTAAGGAAGGGATGGGTCGGACAGGCTTTTCACTCGGGCTGGACTTTAAGACTAGAGGGGTCGCGATCCTGATCAACAAGCGAGTGTCATTCGGGGCGGGAAGAATAGTTGTGGATGTGGGAGGTCGATATATCATGGTTAGTGGGAAGCTGGAAGGGCTGCCGGTGGTGCTTGTGAATGTGTACGCGCCAAATTGGGATGATGTGGAGTTCATAAGGAGGATGTTGGGGAAGATCCTGGACCTGGATTCGCATAAGTTGGTCATGGGGAGGGGATTTCAACACAGTCACTGACCCAGGGCTAGACCGGTCTAACTCACGGACAGGCAGGGTGCCAGCAATGGCAAAGGAGCTAAAGGGGTTTATGGAGCAGATGGGGGGGGGGGTGGACCCATGGAGATTTGGGTGGCCGAGAGTGAAGGAGTTTTCCTTCTACTCGCACATGCATAAAGTGTATTCCTGGATTGACTTTTTTATCCTGAACAGGGTTTTACTGACGGGGGTAGTGGACACTGTGTATTCAGCGATCACGATCTCGGATCATGCCTCGCATTGGGTTGACCTACAGGTGAGCAAGGAGGGTGGCCAGCGCCCGCACTGGAGGCTGGATGTTGGACCTTTAGCGGATGAGGAGGTGTGTGGGCGGCTGAGGAAATGTATCCAGAACTATCTGGAAGTTAACGACACAGGGGAAGTCTCGGCGGCAATGGTCTGGGAGGCGCTGAAGGCGGTGGTTAGAGGGGAGCTGATCTCGATACGGGCCCACAGGGAGAAGATAGACAGAGCAGAGTTGGACTGACTGATAAGGGAAATACGACAGGTTGACAGGGGCTATGCGGAGGCCCCAGAGGCAGGGCTTCTAAGGGAATGACGGAGGCTACAGGCGGAATTTGGTTTGTTAACTACAGGGAAGGCGGTGGAGCAGCTGAGGAAGGCATGGGGGGCGATTTATGAATATGGAGAGAAGGCCAGCAGAATGCTTGCGCAGCAGCTCAGAAAGAAAGAGGCAGCCAGGGATATTGGGAAAGTAAGGGATAGGGATGGGAACCTGGTCGGAGATTCAGCAAGGCATTTTACAGCAGGCTGTATGAGTCGGAAACCCCAGCTGGGCCGGAGGGGATGAGGCAATTCTTAGGGGGGCTGAGGTTCCCGAAGGTGGACGAAGGATTGGTAGAAGGGCTGGGAGCCCCGATTGGGTTGGAAGAAATAGCAGAAGGGCTGAAGGCCATGCAGTCGGATAAAGCCCCGGGACCGGACGGGTACCCAGTGGAATTTATTTCATAGGATTTTCAGTGCAGAAGGAGGCCATTCGGCCCATCGAGTCTGCACCAGCTCTTGGAAAGAGCACCCTACCCAACCGCACACCTCCACTCTATCCCCATAACCCAGTAACCCCACCCAACACGAAGGGCAATTTGTGGAAACTACGTGGGCAATTTAGCATGGCCAATCCACCTAACCTGCACATCTTTGGACTGTGGGAGGAAACCGAAACACCGGAGGAAACCCACGCACACACGAGGAGAACATGCAGACTCCGCACAGACAGTGACCCAAGCCGGGAATCGAACCTGGGACCCTGGAGCTGTGAAGCAATTGTGCTAATCACTATGCTACCGTGCTGCCCAAAAAGTTATAAAACATTCTCTGGGATACTGGGGTCGCTGCTGATGAGGACATTTAATGAGGCAAGGGAGAGAGGGGGGCTTCCCCCGACGATGTCACAGGCCACTATCTCATTGATCCTGAAGCGGGAATAAGGACCCAGAGCTATGCGGGTCCTACAGACCGATCTCCCTACTAAATGTAGACGCCAAATTGTTGGCCAAAATCTTGTCCTCAAGGATTGAAGACTGCGTTCCGGACGTGATTGGGGAGGACCAGACGGGATTTGTTAAGGGTAGGCAGTTGGCAGCCAACGTAAGAAGGCTGCTGAATATAATTATGATGCCCCCAGAGGGCAGGGACTTGGAGGTAGTGGTCGCAATGGACACAGAGAAGGCATTTGATCGGGTGGAATGGGATTACCTGTGGGAGGTACTGGGGTGGTTTGGATTTGGACGGGGCTTCGACTGGGTCAGGCTGCTGTATCAGGCGCCCGTGGCGAGTGTTCGGATGAACAGGTTGACATCGGGCTATTTTAGGCTGTACCGGGGGACAAGGCAGGTATGTCCCCCCTCCCCACTGCTGTTTGCACTGGCCATAGAGCCGCTGGCAATTGCGTTGAGAGCCTCAAGGTGCTGGTCCAAGGGGGGGTGGAACAGAGTCTCGCTATACGCAGACGACCTGCTCCTATATGTTTCGGACCCACTAGAAGGAATGGAAGAGATTATGAGGATTCTGGGGGATTTTGGCCGGTTTTCGGGTTATAAATTTTACATGGGGAAAAGTGAGATGTTCGCAATCCAAGCAAGGGGGCAGGACAGGTGATTGGGGGAGCTGCCGTTTAGAGCGGTAGGGGGAGGTTTTCAGTACCTAGGCATCCAGGTGGCGTGGGAATGGAAACGGCTACACAAGTTAAATCTGGCCCGACTAGTGGACCAAATGAAGGAAGACTTCCGAAGGTGGGACGTGCTCCCGTTGTCACAGGCGGGGAGGGTGCAGACAGTGAAAATGACGGTCCTCCCGAAATTCCTGTTTGTGTTGCAGTGTCTCCCCATCTTCATTCCTTCTTTAAACGGGTCAATAAGGTGATCTCCGGCTTTGTATGGGGTGGTAAGACCCCGCGAGTTAAAAAGGGGATGCTGGGGCACAGCCGGGAGGAGGACGGGCTGGCATTGCCGAACTTTAGTAATTGTTATTGGGCGGCAAATATACCTATGATTAGGAAGTGGATGGGGGGGGGGGGGGGAGGTCGATGTGGGAGCGTGTAGAGGTGGCATCATGCAAGGGCGCTAGTTTGGGGGCATTGGTAACGGCACCTCTGCCGCTCCTGCCGGCATGGTACTCCTCCAGCCCCGTGGCGGTAGCAACCCTGAGAGTCTGGGGGCAATGGAGGAGACATGTGGGAGCAGAGGGAGCATCGGTCTGGTCTCCAATCTGCAATAATCACCAGTTTGCGCCAGGGAGGCTAGATGGAGGGTTCTGGAGATGGCAGAGAGCAGGGATCGAAAGGATGGGAGATATGTTTATAGAAGGGAGCTTTCCCAGCCTGAGGGAGTTGGAGGAGAAATTTGAATTGGCAGGAGGGAACGAGTTTAGGTACCTGCAGGCGCGGGACTTCCTACGCAGGCAGGTCTCAACCTTCCCGCTCCTGCCACCAAGGGGGATACAGGGCAGGGTAGTTTCCAGAATGTGGGTGGGAGAAGGGAGGGTTTCGGACATTTTAAAGGAACTCATGGGGTCAGAGCAAACACAGACCGAGGAGCTGAAACGCAGATGGGAAGAGGAGTTAGGAGGAGAGATAGAGAATGGTCTCTGGCGGACGCATTGAGCAGAATCAATGCGTCCACATCACGTGCCAGACTTAGCCTGATACAGTTTAAGGTCATTCACCGGGCTCACATGACAGTGGTCCGGATGAGTAGGTTCTTTGAGGTATAAGATAGGTGCGCAAGTGTGCGGGAGGACTAGCGAACCATGTCCATATGTTCTGGGCATGCCCGAAGCTTAGGGGATTCTGGCAGGGGTTTGCGGATGTCATGTTCAAGGTGTTGAAAACAAGAGTGGCACCGAGTCCAGAGGTGGCGATTTTCGGAGTGTCGGAAGACCCGAGAGTCCAGGAGGAGAGAGGCAGACGTTCTGGCCTTTGCCTCTCTGGCAGCCCGGAGACGGATATTATTAGCTTGGAGGGACTCAAAGCCCCAAAGTCGGCGACCTGGTTAACTGACATGGCTAGCTTTCTCTGTCTGGAGAAAATCAAGTTCGCCCTGAGAGGGTCAATGTTAGGGTTCGTCCGGAGGTGGCAGCCGTTCGTCGACTTCTTTGGGGAAAATTAAGCTGTCAGCAGAAGGGGGGGAGGGGGGGGGGGTTGGGGTTTAGTTTAGGGTGGGGTGTTAGAAAAGGTGGGACTTGTGAGGAAGACAGCCTTTGCACTATGTTTATATTGTATGTACACTGTTTCTTCTGTTACTGTTATAAAACTATAAATACCTCAATAAAATGTTTATATAATAAAAAATATATCTTCCATGCCCCCCCTCCACCTTTGGATGCCCTCACAACACCATCTCCCATCTGTAGGCTGCACATGCCTCCATTTACTAAATACGCCATCTACAGCCCAGTATGATGCCAGAAAGCATGATACTACAATGCCCTGTGCACAACATGCTGGCCTGACATGCCCAAGGTTAATATTGGAAACTGAAGCACTTATTCACTCTGTGCTCCTCCAATTCAGGCCCCAAGTACCTTATGTAATTCTGTAATATATTCTTTCTCCATCCTAGCACTGAGGTCGCTGTTGAGAACAGCGCTCCCCATGAAGAAAGTTGAGGATGCTACAACAAATGAAGAATCCAGCCACTTCATAGGGTTGGGAAATTCAACGATATATGTAATCCCCACACTTTCGCCAGTCAAATAATAAGACTGAGGCTATAGTGAAAATCATAAAAGGAATCATCAAATCATTGAGCATTTAGCAGATATATACAAGGCAATCCTCGTGAGGAAACACCAACTAATGATATAGAAAGTAGTCAAGTCCAAAGGCTAAAGTCACGCCTCACACTAACTGCTCTTCCAAGAGCAAAATAGCTACTGAAACTTGAAATTAGTAAGACGTGCGAGTGAAAAAATCAAGGTGAAATGGCAGAAAGCCAAATTTCATTTTGACAAGTTGAGCATTGGAGAGCCAGTCAGGGTGCAAACCTTCAACACTGTCAACAAGAGTCAGCCCACATGGAAATTTGGGACATGTGTACAGAAATATTCACCTTGATCGTACATGGTGGAAGTAAAAGATTAAATACACTGGCACAACCGCAGGCATATACGAACACCTAACAAAGCTTTTCCTTCACCGCAGTTGGTTGGTCAGGGAGAAGGAATCTCCTCAGCTGTACTGAGTATAGAACTATCATATATCTCAGGGGTCCTCTTCCAACAATGGAACAGGTCACCACAGAAACATGTGCCATGGGAACGATACTTTCTGGACTTTCCCAGACGGGCAGCCAGTGACAATGTGCACATATACCATTAAAGACATGTGCATGATTTTAAAGTCTATAGTTGGGATTCTCTGTCCCGCCAGCCCTGTTTTCCAGTCCGGCATGCCCCCGCCGGCAGCGGGATTCTCCGTTCCTGCAACTGTCCAATGGGGTTTCCCATTGTGGGCCACCCCACATTGTCGGGAAAGGTGCAGGCATGGGTGCACTGTCGGCGGGGCGGGAAATCCCGCTGATGGAGAATCACACAGCATGTATGCAATTCTGGTGGAGACGGACTACTGGAACATGTAATTGTTCATGCAAGAGCACAATGAGCGTATATGGGGTAACTCAGTTACACATGATTATGCATGCAAAGGTATCTTTGCTTTCCCTGATTCCCGATGAATTCAGTTTTGCTGGGGCTCGGTGATATGGCACTCGGTCAACTACCTTGATGGGCAGTGACTCTCATTTCACCTCTTGAGTTCTGCTCTTTTGTCCATGTTTCGATCAAAGCTGCAATAAGGTCAGCTTAATGGCTCAGGCAGGACCAGGCCATGCCTGAGTAAGTGCCACTTGATAGCACTGCCAATGACATTTTCCAACACTTTGAGAATAAATTCTTGATGCGTTAATTGGCTGGGTAGGAATGTCCTATTTTTTGTGCCCAGAGCATACCTGGGCAATTTTTCATGTTGCCAGGAAAATGCCAGTGTTCCGGCATACTGGAAGTTTCGCAAGGGATGCGGTTAGTTTTGGAGCACAGGGCAGATGGCCATGTAATGATAATGTCACTCGACTAGTGATCCAGAAGCCCAGATTAATGTTCTCAGGACACGGGTTCGAGCTGGTTGAGTTAATAGTTCTCCCACAGCATTAAGTGCATGAAGATGTTATCTATGTCAGTGATAAATTATGGTCCATATTGACCCAAATAGTCATTGTGCACATATACAGGAGGGTTTTTATTCAACAAATAACAAGATTTACAAATAAATTGATGGTCCCCAGCTCTAACACAACAATCAATCCATTTAAGTTTACATATGAAATATCTTTAAACAAGTTAATTTCCACTTATATCCCAGAGTTTTCTCCCATTGTTGTTTAAGACAGATTCAATGCATTTCTTACAATTGTTTACACTTTGATACAGATTCATCTTTTTTCTAAAGCTCCAGAACATTTTATTTTACAATTATTTCAAATGTTCCTCTAATCATCAGTTTGGTTTGCGCAGTCGCTTTACAATGGGTGAATCACCTGCAACAAATCCTTGTTTACACCAAACTTCAGGCAAGGGTTGGAAGTGAAGCAAGAGCAGCTACAAATAGTCTTTTTCCCTAAAACTCCAATGACAGCTAAAATGCTTTTCAAGTGAGCCAGTCTATCAATTGGTCATGTGGACTCTTGCAAGCAAAATTACCTCTAAATTAACCATATATGCATTGTTATTCCTTGTGATACATTTGCATTAATATTTTCTCACTACAAGTTAATACAATAAAGCTTAGCTCTTTTATCAAAAATGCAACATTTTATCGACCATAAAAATATTCCAAGGTTCATGAGAAAATGTCAATTTTGTATTTGTAAATTTTTTTTAAACGTTTTGTTTTACACAGAAGCCTGCAATGATTAAATGTGAATTGAACTTTGCATGTTTTGAATATGCTTTATTAAAATGTGTTAATTGAAACCACAACCCTTTGAAAGTGTTTATGTACAATAAAAGGGAGAATTCTAACTCTCCCCAATTTGCCAGAATGGTGCAGGATCAGTTAAAATGGAGCAGCTCCATTTCCCAGCAATCTTATCACTGCTGATTTTGGTGGAAGGTGAGGCTCTGACAAGGGCCTCATTAGTAAATGCAAATTGAGGTCCTACGATGTACATCGGATCCTCATGAAATTTTGGCCCCTGCTAAGTGGAGCATCCGCCACAGCTAAACCCTCTACGCAACCACCCAACTTTTCGCCCCAGGTGAAGCTATTCTGCCAGGACCTAGGGTCTGATTACCCCATTTCACTTCAAACCTTGCTGCCATTGGCCTTCTCTCGATGCTGTTGCATGGTCTCCAGATTACCTGATTTTCATCTATTGCCAGCTGCTGCTTTCCACTGGAAATGGCTAAGTAGCCAACCCACCCGTGTGAGGTTGCCATCCACTCCTGCCACCTTCCTTCTGGTAGTCAATGCCAGCCCTACATTTGTCACATTTGAAGTGGTATGGTTTGATTTTTCCAAGTCAGCAATTTTGATCAATGCCATTCCCTTCCAGAACTTTGGAGAGTAGCCAAAGATAACCTTGTGTTAATGTTAACATACAAAATGCATACTGAATCTGTTATAAATATAGAAATTGGATGGATGGGTGCACGATGTAGAAAACCGGATAGATATGCTTTACATATTAGTGAACCGTACAGATTTGGAAATTTCTAGCTTTGATCCTTGGTTTATGATGAGTTAACTGAACTCACCCAGGATAGCAGTAGAGTGTGGCAAATGGCATTACTGCCTCTGGGCAACAAATAGAAATGTATCAGCTAGGAATCGGTTTCCGACTCTGAAAAATGCAACTCTGTCAATGTCAGATGAACACAGAGTCAGGGACAAATGTGTTTTTCCCCTATGACTAAATGACTTAACTGTGCAATATTGACTTACATTTATACAGCATTTTTCACAACCACTTGATGTCTCAAAGTGTTTTACACCAATTACTTACTTTTGGAAAGCAATGACTATTGTAATGTAGGAACCTAATATACAGACAGAAAACTCCCGTAAACAGCATTGTGATAATGACCAGATGATCTATTTATTTTATATGATTTTGTTTGAGGGATAACAATTGGCTGGGAAACCACCGCTAACTCCCCTAATCCTTTCTAAAATAAGGACATGGGATCTTTTGCATTCACCCAAGGGGAGGTGGGGCCTCAATTTAATATCTGATCCAAGAGACTGCAACTCTGGCTGTGCAGTGCTCCTTCAGTAATATACTGGAGTCTCAGGCTTGATTTTAGTAGTTAAACCCTGGGGTGATACTTCAACCCAAAACCTTGAGAGGCAAGACTGTTATCCACTGAACCACAGATGATATTTTTGCTTGAATATGAATATTAAAGTTTTATTCCGGGAGGAGGACTCAAATTGCAAACTTCAGGTACAGGTAGACAAAAGCTTATGTTGGTCATGTGCGACCTATTTGTACCAGGCATTGTATGACCTACCTAGTGATACTTAAGTGGGTGTTTCTCAAGGGTTTCTAAAGAAACCCTTATCATTTATATTTGTGGCGCAGGTGGTATGCTCCTGGGGGCCACAACGCTTTCCATCCACTGCCAGCACTTTCAAGGTCCATCCTGCTATTACCTCCGACCCAGACCCTGCTTGCCGGCCAGCACCGCATACAAAGCAACTCATTTCCCACCCTTCCAGAATGGTAAACTTGCAACAGAGCATCTAGAGCTCATGGGTGACATATACATGAGATCCAAAGCTAAATTTGGCTCTGGCTTCAGGCTAGTATGGACCAAAGGATGCAGCAATGGCTCTGCCAACCTGATGTTATTTGGGCAAATGTGTTAAAGGGATAAGGGCAACAGATGGGAAGGTAGATTTGAGGCCAGGAAGAGATCAGCCATGATCTGATTGAATGGCGGAGAAGGCTTGAAGGGCTGAACTGCCTACTTCTGCTCCTTATTCCGATGTTCCTATGTTCTCAGCCTAGGTTTTCAAAATGGAATGAAGTGTTTTCTGCCACAGTTCTTTGGACAGTTACTTCAGAACTTTTAAGGTATGATCAGCAGTTTTCTGACAGTGACCACTTTTGTATTGGTTCTGAGTGGCGTTCACTATTGTTTCCTATCTTGCGTTTTAAGAAAACCTTTGGAACAGTCTTTAAGCATTTCAATTCCTTTTCACTGTTCAGTGAATAATTGCCGATTTTCTCCATCATTCACCCATTCTTATTTCTCCTTTCCTGGATCCTGTCCAAGTCACCAGAGTTTCAAACCCTAAGTCCTAAAACTTTGGTGTATGTCTGTAAATCCAATGTATTCAAATGTTCTAAATCAATAATTAGACCCTTACAATACACAACAAATAAATTAAATTAAAATGGTATCTGGCATTGTGCTCTGGACTACACCATACATTCCTTGCTGAACTCCACATTACTTTAATCATGGATAAATAAGTTAATAAGTAATTTTATTTCAGGAAGAAAGATCAAGCAAAGATGTTTCTATCTTCAGCACTATTGATGTTTTCTGTAAGATCAACACCTTTCCATGATAAATAAACAAAAAACTCTCTTAAGAGTAGAACAAATGAGAAAGAGAAAATGGCAGAATCTAAAAAGATGCAAAAGATGAAAATAAAGTCAGAAGCAAAATACTGCAAATTCTGTAAATCTGAGACAAAAACAAAAATTGCTGCAAATTCTAATCAAGACCGACATAATCTGTGGAGAGGAGAAAACAGCATCAACATTTCAGGTGAGCAGGTTTTATCTCTCCACAGGCGTTGCCTGATCTGCTGAGTAATTGCAGCATTTTCTCTTTTCATATCAGATGAAATTTATGTAATGTACACACCATTGCTTCTCCTGTCAGTTATTCACAGTAAAATCAAGATCAATTTCCAGAAATGCAGTTGCCAGAGATCAAATTGTTGGTTGTTTATAACATCTCAAGTTGGGATGGTGTTTGGGCAATTAATTCCTAAAACAGGAACCAGAATAAATAATTCACACACTAATATTGTTCCAAACCTGAAAGCAAATCTCAACTGCTGAGATGCATTGACTACTGTTAGCTCAGATTACACCAGAAAGTTTACTCTATCTTTACGAACTTGGAGCAGCAGCATGCCAATAGCAGCAATGTACATAAGTCCTGCATTGTACAGCACATGTATACCTAGCCTAGTATAGTGGCATCTAAGTTTTGGAAAATGCCAGTAAACTCATTATGTGCAGCCAACATAATCAGGCCACACAAAGGTATTAACTAAATATTGGTATGTCATCTGCCAATTTCTGGTTGGAACATCTGTGTAGTCCAATTCAGGCTGTTGTTTGTATGTAGGTATTATTAGTGCTCCATGAACAGTGGCTTCGTAAAATCGTGAAGCGAATTGTTTATTTTGGAGGTCCTTATTCATATTGGAACCAACATAAGGTGGATGAATTTCCTTGGGGTTTCTTGCACTCTGTTGCCAGGATGTCAGCAGAAACCTGTCAGAAACTGTTAATGAACACAAACAGGGTTTCCATCAAACTTCTGCTGAAGTTCGAAACAGAAACTCCTGAGGGAATTTATGCCAAATGCTATTCCATTGTCATAACACTACGTTGGTCAGTCCTTTGCGGAATGCATGCAGTCAGAATCATTTTCAATTCATCTGCCTGGCCTGGGGTTTTAACATCAATGTCAGGTAATGTAAGTTGCATGGATACTAATGTAAGTGTATAACATATTATTGTAACTGGCTAATTGGTCATAATAGGCAAATAGACTTTAAGGCTGGTTTCAGACAGATTTCACTGCACATGCAATACCATAACAATTAATTCCTCTCAACATTAAAAGCTATACTTGCACTCTTTGAGACATTGTTTAGAACATATTGGCAACCTAGAATGATTATGAGATAGACTAATTGAGAGTTAAGACAACAGCATAAGCCTAAGCACACATTTAAGAATGATTATCTGAATTATGATTTAGGATTGCTACCCAATATTAATTCTGGGCATCTAATATTTGTTTGTATTTTTACAGAATGTAACATTTTAATTTCAAGGAGAGCTTATTCAGTTTTGGCTTTGTTTCAGTTCCCACAGCTGTCTTGCATGACTGCTCTAGCTCACTCCATACATTCAGAATGGAGTATTAACCTACCTTGCTTGCAAGCAAATGAAGGAATAAATTTGCAGTTGATTATCAGGGTATTCAGTAGTCAGTGTATATTATATTTTCAAATATTTATCTTAAGGTACTCATTGTTGATGAGAATAAATTTATGAATTGATTCAAATTTACAGCTTTGCAAGATAATCCTTATGTATATCCTATTCACAAATAGTCATTCTCAACTCATTCTTACTCAATCAAAATTGTGATGTTTCTGTGACAGCTACAGGGTCCGATTTATCTCCATCAAATGCCCCATTAATGTATGATTCTTTTATCTTTGCTTCATCTTTCTCAGAAGTTTCCAAAGCAAATGGATTCACTATATTCATGCCACTTTGGACATCCCCTTGTTGCAATTCTTTTCCAGACAACTTCTCCACAATTCCAGCTCCAAAAGAATCTCCAAGTACATTCACCATAGTCCGAAACCGATCCCTGAAAAAGCAAACACAAAGAGGTCACGGATCAGAGTAGACAGACTGAGTGTACAAAACGAGGCTATCCACCATTGACCATCCTGTCTGCAAAAAGACATGTTCCGAAGTAATCTGGACATCCACTTTTGGAATAATCTGCAATCAAATACTCTGAAATATAATTCTCTCTGTTTAGTTTATGCTGTCAATTTCTCAGTTTCTTTGGCATACAAATATTTGACTTTTGTGTTGCTATTCTTTTGAGTTCAGCATCAACAGTCCCTTGTGTAAGTGGATCTCATGCCTCCAATGATCCTGACTACACCCCTCTGCTGCTTAGTAGTTACCTAAACAATAACACAACCCAGAAATCATAAAATATACTTGTGCATTCTGCTGTTGCAATCTTCCACACACCATGTGCATTCATCTACATTCAGGAAAGAGATCCTAGCAATCCAACAAATTGGTTTTATTTTACATGGAATCAGAATACAGTTCTCACAAGTGAGATCCATTAATTTTGTTCCATCAAAATAAAAAGGGTGTGCACTTTATTGACACTCTAGTTCAAAAGGAAACCTTGAAGCTAATTAATCAGCAACTGAAATAACTTTCTATTTTGATGATAAACTCCATGGGCACCTAATCTGTCCGAGAGATTGGTAGCGAGAAAAAGATTGTTGTTGCTTGCTGTCTGTTCAGTAGGTCTCACAAAAAAATTCTGAGTCTTATATGGTTGAACATTAACTGTTTATTGATAATACATAACTATGTACATATATACAGGATGTAGCTACAAACTAACTCCATGCTTGCTTCTACACAGTTCTCTGTCCAGTTCAAAATTGACCCTAGCCTTGGGTCATGTGTCACTTGACATCACACTGTGGGCGGTACTGTGCCCAGTCCCAAATTAGCCATTGCCATGCCTGATACTCTGATACTACACCTTCCTCCAAGTCTTTACCCAATGTATTTATATAACAATAGTGCTGCCCCTTCTCCCCCTGTCAAGTCTCTGACTTGATAAATTCAGATGGTCTAGAAACTTGACGGTTCTTCCAGATCTAATTCTGGTCACATTCAGAAGAGTGGTAGGCTGTATTAATTTGGGCAACCTTCGTTGATTCAGAGTTTGAGTTGTAATCTTTGTTTCTGGCCTTGATGTATTCTTTTGATACTCTTTTTCTGCTCCTTAAGAGTTGAATTTCTCTTTGTAACTCCCCATCTACTATACTCGGGGACCACCGCTTGTCCCATTCTTTCTGGAGAGTGTTCACCTGTTTTTTACTTTACTGTGTTGTCCACTGTGATCTTTGTCGGAATTCAAGGTATCTGTCCTTGTCGTTTGGATGTTCCTCTGCAGTGGGCTCACTTTGCAGTTTGGATTTTATCACTGTGTTCTTCTGTGTGTCTTGGTGCTTCGACTAGATTGTGCTCCTGTGAGTTGGTGGTCGCATGTTTATTGCTCTAGCATTGTCTTGCAGCTTGTTAGGTTGACTGGAAGTTGCATTGTCTAGGGAAGAAGTTGTCACAATTTCAGGGTCCTACCCAATTCCTTCAATGAGTCTGAGCCCAGAAGATGCAGACTTCTGGCTGCTGGTGTCAAGTTGCGATACTTGCAAAGTTCTAGTGGTGTGGAAGCAGCACTGAGAGTCACATCTCAGGCGGGATTCTCCCTTCTGACGGCAGAGTATTGACGCCGTCGTAAAATCCGGAGAGTTTTACGACGATGTCATCGGACCCCTAAGCGTAGCGATCCTCTGCCGTACAGGGGGCCAGCATGGCACTGGAGCGACTCACGCTGCTCCAGCTGCCGATACCGGCATCAAACGGGCACCACGGGTTGGTGCATGCGCGATGCGGCCGGCGTGAACTCGCGCATGCGCGGTAGCTTCCTTGTCCACACCGGCCCCGACACAACATGGCGTAGGGCTACAGGGGCCGGCGCGGAGTAAAAGAGGCCCCCACCAGGAGAAGCCGGCCCGCCAATCAGTAGGCCCCGATTGCGGGCCAGGCCATGATGGAGCCCCCCCACCCCACCGGGGTCGGATCCCCCCTCCCCCCCACCAGGCCGCCCCCGACAGGATGGACGCCGCGGTCCCGCCAGGTAAAACCACATGTGAATGCCGCCAGCGGGACTCGGGCTACCTTGGCGACCACTCGGCCCAACCCGTGCGGAGGGGGCTGCTCGACTGGCGCCATGCCGACGCCAATTCTCCGGTGACCGGAGAATCGGTGGACCGGCGTCGGGGCGTCGTCGAGTGAATTGTGCCCGGCCTGGCGATTCTCTGAGCCGGCCCCGGGGTCAGAAAATCCTGCCCCTCATCCCGAGGATTACAAACCAGTGCTGCAAAAATTACAAATGTCTGGCCAGGACAGACAAGGCAACACTTTGGCCACTAAGCTCTTTTTTTTATCTTGAGCACTCCTACTATCACACCATTCTTCAACTTCTAAAAGTAATGGTTTCACATTTAGCCTTTCACAAAGTGCTCTGAATAAGGAGCATTAACTTGGAATTTTCGAGCGTGATGACCCATTTCCCTAACAGCAGTTACTGATGTCCCTAAAAGACCTTTCTTTCACTTCAACAAGTTGATAACACGATGGGCGTGAGTCAAATGAAACATTTTTAAATGTCATTTTGGGCAGGTTTGCTGGGTGTTCCTCGACGGACACGTTGGTGAGATCGCGGCCCATATTCAATGCCACTTAGTGCCGCAAATAAGCCTGCAGGAGCTTCTCGTCATTACTGGCTGTCTCGCTGTCTGATTCGCTGGACTCGTACCTCAGCTTCTTCCGTTAACAAGGGGGATCTGCTTTTGAATGCTTCCTCAGCTTTCAATCCCAGTCAACACACACAAGCATGGCAGCACACAGACCTTCTCCTTGCTTTGGGGAGGCTGACTCGGGAAGCTTCGCAACCCTGTGAATGAGAGGGGGGGGCATCCTGCTTGCCCGAGATGGTCAGAAGGCAAGCAGGAGGGTGAGCGATGCTGCCTGGGAGGCAGTGGCAGAATTTGTCAGTGTGGACAGTTTGGCAGGTGGACTGCCATACAATGTCGGAAGAAGACCGACGACTTCCACCGAACTGCAAGGGTAAGTTACCACCTCTCTCCTGGTATCAGTTCCGCCTGCCCTCAAATTCCAAACCCTTCCAACTGTTCCAGAGTCTATAGAATCCCTGAAGATGACCACCAATGCATCCACAATTTCTAGAGCCACTTGCTTAAGTACTCTGGGCTGTAGATTATCAGGTCCTGGGGATTTATCAGCCTTCAGTCCAATCAATTTCCCCAACACCATTTCTAATATTTATCTTCTTCAGTTCCTCCCTCTCACTAAACTCTGCGTTCCCCAACATTTCTGGTATCTTACTTGTGTCCTCATTTGTGAAGACAGAGCCAAAGTATGTATTTAGTTGCTCAGCCATTTATACATTATACATTCCGTTGTTTCTGATTGTAAGGGACCTACATTTGTCTTCACCAGTTCTTTCTCTTCACGTACCTATAAAAACATTTGCAGACAGTTTTTATGTTCCCTGCAAGCTTACTCCCATACTCTATTTTCCCCTTCTTAATCAATCCTTTGGTCTTTTCTGAATTCTAAAATGCTCCCAATCCTCAGACCTGTTGTTTATCTTGGCCAATTTGTATGCTTCTTCCTTGGATCGAATACTATCTCCAATTTCCCTTGTAAGCCTTGGATTGACCACCTTTATGTGGGGCAGCACGGTAGCACAAGTGGATATCACTGTGGCTTCACAGCACCAGGGTCCCAGGTTTGATTCCCTGCTGGGTCACTGTCTGTGCGGAGTCTGCACGTTCTCCCCGTGTCAGCGTGAGTTTCCTCGGGTCCTCCGGTTTCCTCCCACAGTCCAAAGATGTGCAGGTTAGATGGTGGCCATGATAAATTGCCCTTATTGACCAAAAAGGTTAGGAGGGGTTATTGGGTTATGGGGATAGGGTGGAAGTGAGGGCTTAAGTGGGTCGGTGCAGACTCGATGTGCGGAATGGCCTCCTTCTGCTCTGTGTGTTCTATGTCCCTGTTTTACTTTTGTGCCTGATAGGAATAAACAATTGTTGCAGATCTCCCATGTGTTCCTCGAATGTTTGCCATTGCCTTTCCACTGTCATCCCTTTAAGTAAGGTTCTCCAATCGATCATGATTGGGGGGCGGGGGTGAATGGGGAGTGGGGAAGGAGGGAAGTCGTGGGGATGGATGGAATTAGGGGGGGTTGAGCTGACGGACATAGCCTCGTCCTATGAGAATCTGGTGAGGATGATGGCGTCCCCGATCCTCCGGCCATGTCGGACCCTTACCGCCACCTGTCCTCCATCCTCTGGCTCCTCCCTGGGCTCGTCCTCCAGTCCTTCCTGATCCATCTCCTTCTCATCCTCAGATGAGGCCGCAAGTCCCTCCTCCTCCTTCTACAGTATGTGGTCCCGCTCCTGTGCCAGGTTGTGGAGGGCTCAGCAGACCTCCACAATTTGGGAGAACCTCTGGGGGCGTACCACAGGGCATCACCAGAGCAGTCCAAGCATTGAAACCGCATTTGCAGCAGCCCAATGCACTGCTCAATGGCAGCATGGGTGGCAATATGGGTCTCCGGATCGGTCTGAGGTCTCCGCACCTGCATCATCAGTCATGAGCTCAGCAGGCATTCCTTATTGCCCCAAGAGCCACCAATTATCTTGGGGTTGAAGACACAGGGATTTCCGAATGTCCCAGGATGTAGCTGTCATGCACGTTCCCTGGGTAGCAGGCACACACATGCATGATATGGAGGCGCTATAGAAAAGGAAGGAAACAGCAACAGCAGCCTCCAGACATCTGAAACCACCAGCAGGGGCAAGCAGCAAACACAACCTGCAACTGTGAAGTGCCTTTACAACTAACCCAGTTAATTCATCATTTGCAATAGCCTTTGGCTGGTCACAGTCAAAGGGAATGAAATCGACTTTCATGAGAGAAGCTGCAGCAGGTCTATATTCTGCAAGTGTTTTGTTGGACAGACAGGCTGCAGCTGTGGTTGCCCCTGCCATTGGTCTCCACAACATTTAAAGATGGCTTGAAGGCCTCACAGCCACAAAGCCCCTCCCCCCGATCCAGGGGACCTGGAACGCTTTAGCCGCTTGACCAAGCCCAACCACCCCTCTCCCCCCCCCGAGCACTGGGCCAGCAACTCCAGTGCCCATGAACCGCATGCCGGTAAAGAGAAATGGCTATTTACCTCCTCACTTCCCCTCAGCAGCCACTGCGCCAGCTTTACATTTTTGAAAAGGAGTACTAAACGACGCTCATGTGACTTCCCGCTGGGTAGTCAGCCGGGTAATTCCCGGGAGGCCGCTGCATTCAACTTGTGAAGATGTACCACATTTTCAGTGAAAGCTAAATAGGCAGCCTATGGCTTTGGAGTTATAGCATCCAAAGCCTTAATAGATGAATGTTCGAGGTATATCATACATTAGCTCTGGCATTAATTTCAATTTTTAAAGGATGTGCAGGAAATAACAGGTGTGATTCTTAAGTCTGCAGTTCTCATTTAATGTAAACCAGGAACGCTTTTTGCAGACATCAGGGGCATAATTCTCCTACCCGCCCCGCCACATTTCTGCCCCGACTGGCGGCCTCTGCGGTCTTCGGGGGAGGACGCGGGGGGATCTGGCCCCGGGAGGTGCCCCCACGGTGGTCTGGCCCGCGATCGGGATCCACCGATCCGCGGGCGGGCCTGTGCCGTGGGGGCACTCTATTCCTCCACGTCAGCTGCTATTCCTCCGCCATGGCCGACGCGGAGATGAACCCCCCCTGCGCATGTGCTGGGATGACACCAGCCCACGCTGGCGCTCCCACGCATGCGCCAACTTGCGTCGGCCGGCGGAGGCCCTTTGGCGCTGGTTGGCGTGGCGCCAATCCCCTTCCCCGCCGGCCAGCGCAAACCAATCCGGGGCCGGCCTAGCCCCTGAAGGTGCGGCCCGACGCCGGAGTGGTTCATGCTACTCTTTGGCGCCTGGACCCCCCTCCCTGCCGGTTAGAACATAGAACATTACAGCGCAGTACAGGCCCTTCAGCCCTCGGTTCCTTTGGAACACCACACTTACAGAACCTACTGGTGATATCAGGTGACTCAGAAACCAACTCCAGAGACGCAGTTGATAGAAGCCACCATAAGAAGAAGGCACCTCAATCCCAAGAGATTTTTGTGGATAAGTAGTAAACTTTCTTGACTGGCTATCAGACTGCAACCAGGAGAAGTAAGAAATAAATAGGTAAAATAAAGAAACATGCAACTAACTAAAGGAAAACAGTTTTTGGAAACATCGGTTTCTGTTCAATTTGTGTTCATTATATATTAACTATATGCAGGTGGTGGCATTAAATGATGATTACTGGTGGTCCTATAAAAAGGAACAGACTGAAATTGTGATTGTTGGGCGAGGAGGTCCATGCTTGTAATATGCATCTCTGCAAATAAAGGCTTCTGAAAATATGTAAAGATTGGCCCCTGTTCTATCCTTCATCTGGAGTATATCACTAAGGACTTTATTAAAATAGAATGTGCACTGACATTGGGTTTTATTATTCATTGCAGCTTGAGCGATCCTGGAAAATGGTACATTTATTTGATGCTGGTGTGGTAAGTCGGACATCCATTATTGATATGCTCATGCAGAGGGAATTCTGTTGGCAGGTTGTAGGATTAAGGGAATGATAATTTATTTGAAGGTGGGAGGACAACCTGCATACAGTTAATATGAAATTAACACAAGAGACACCATTAGTACTCAGAAAAGAAGATTTTGGTAATGAAATGGGCTTTAATATCCTATGCAGCAATAGCTGCAAATATCAACTGCAGATTACTGTGACATTAACCTCCATTAATTATGCAGGTAATAAAGCTAGGGCTACCACCCCAGAAATGTTAACATCCAGATCTTTTTGAATGATGTAGTTGCAAAGTGTGCAGCAAATTACAAATATATATGCGGCAGATCAACCTGTTTATGGAGCAACAACTTTCTTTTAAAGCCATGCCTTAAAATCTAATAAAGGTATATATGCCTTGTGGTAGCACTCCTCTGCTACATTCATTAACCATGAGAACAATGGTAAACTATGTCACCCAGAAGCTATGGATCAGCATACTTAGTTTCCAATTGAGGGGCGAAATTCTCCGGAAACGGCGCGATGTCCGCCGACTGGCGCCCAAAACGGCGCAAATCAGTCGGGCATCGCGCCGCCCCAAAGGTGCGGAATGCTCCGCACCTTTGGGGGCCGAGCCCCAACCTTAAGGGGTTAGGTCGGCGCCGGACGAATTTCCGCCCTGCCAGCTGGCGGAAAAGGCCTTTGGTGCCCCGCCAGCTGGCGCGGAAATGACATCTCCGGGCGGCGCATGCACGGGAGCGTTAGCGGGCGCTGACGGCATTCCCATGCATGAGCATTGGAGGGAGTCTCTTCCACCTCCGCCATGGTGGAGACCGTGGCGAAGGCGGAAGGGAAAGAGTGTCCCCACGGCACAGGCCCGCCCGCGGATCGGTGGGCCACGATCGCGGGCCAGGCCACCGTGGGGGCACCCCCCGGGGCCAGGTCGCCCCGCGCCCCCCCCAGGACCCCACCCGCGCCGCCTTGTCCCGCCGGTAAGGTAGGTGGTTTAATCTACGATGCGGGACAGGCATTTTAGCGCAGGACTTCGGCCCATCCGGGCTGGAGAATCGCGGGGGGTGGCCTGCCAACCGGCGCGCCGCGATTCCCGCCCCCGCCGAATATCCGGTGGTGGAGAATTTGTCAACCGGCGGGGGCGGGATTCACGCCAGCCCCCGGCGATTCTCCGACCCGGCATGGGGTCGGAGAATCTCGCCCGAGAGGTCCACAAGTGCTAAATTTTGATCGATAGGTGCATCATGACAACTCTGAGCAGATTTCAAATTGACATTTTGACACATAAGAACATAGGAACTAGAAGCAGGAGTAGGCAATTCAGCCCCTCAAGCCTGCTCCGCCATTCAATACGATCATGGCTGATCGCACCTTGGCCTCAACTCCACTTTCCTGCCCCTTCTCGATAACCCTTCAACCCATCACTAATTAAGAATCTGTACATCTCCTCCTTAAATTTACCCAATATCCCGGCATCCACCACGCCGCGGATGGCATTCCACAGATTCATGACCATTTGAGAAGTAATTTTGCCTCATCTCTGGAGATGCGACCCATTATCCTAACACTATAACCTCTCATTCTAGATTGCCTCACAAGGTGAAACATCAACTCTATGTCTACTTTGTCAATACCTTTTGTCATCCTACATATCTCAATTTGAGCTCCCCTCATTCTTCTAAACTCTAGAGAGTATAGGCCTGTACTGCTCAATCTCTCTTCATAAGACAAATCCCTCATCTCTGGAATCAATCTAGTGAACCTCCTCTGTACTGCCTCCAATGCCACAACATCTCACTTCAAGTTATGAGACCAAACTGTACACAATACTCCAGGTGTGGTATCACCAATGCCTTGTATAGTTACAGCAACGCTTCCTTACTTTTATATTCTATTCCTTTAGCCATAAATACCTAAAAATTCCATTTACCTTCCTTGTTACTTGCTAAACCTACATACTAGTTTCCGCAATTCATGTATGAGGACATTCTTTGCACCGAAGCGCTCTGAAGTTTCTCTCCATTTAGATAATAAGTTGCCTTTCTATTTTTCCTACCAAAGGTAGATAACCTCACAATTATCCTCTTTAAAATCCATGTGCCAGATTTTGGTCCATTCACCCAACATATCCACATCCATTTGTAAATTTCTTATTTCCTTTTTGCAACTTACTACTTCAGCTATTTTAGTGTCAACTGAAAATTTGGCTATAGTACCTTCTATCCCTGCATTCAAGTCATTAATATAGATTGTAAATAGTTGGGGCATTAGGACCGAGCCCTGTGATACCCCACTACCTACATCCTGCCAACCAGAAAAGGAAGCATTTTGCCCAAATCTCTACATTCTGTTGGTTAGCCAGTCTTTTATACAAGCTAATAAATTACCCCTCGCCTCATGTGATCTTGCCTTGTGCATGAACCTTTTGTGCGGCATCTTATCAAATGTCTTCTGAAAGTACAGATACACTACATCTACAGATCCCCATTATGCACTTGGCTTGCTACATCTTCGAAGAACTCTGGCAAATTTGTCAAACACAATTTTCCCCTCATATAACCATCCTGAGTCTGATGGATTAAATTTTGACTTTCCAAATGTCCTGTTATTACTTTCTTAATAATGGATTCTAAAATTTCCCGACAATAGATGTTGTACTAACTGGTCTATAGTTTCCTACTCTCTGCCTCCCTCCCTTTTTGAATAAGGGTCCTTTATTAAATTTTTTTCAAACCACTGGAACGTTTCCCGCATCTAGGAAATTTTGGAATATTATAACCAATGAATCCATTATCTCCACTGTCACTTCCTTTACGACCCTCTGATGTAGGCCATCAGGCCCTGAGGACTTTCTTCAATTCCAATAGTTTCTTTAGTATGTTTTCCCTATTGATGATGATTGTTCTAAGTTCCTCCCTTTCTATTACCTTTGCATCATCTGTTACTATTAGGATGACACTCGTGTCCACCACCATGAAAACTGAGGTCCACTATTGGTTTAGTGTCTGCCATTTCTGTGTGCCCCACTATTAATTCCCCGTCTCATCCTGCAAGGGATCTGCATTCATGTTAGCTACTATCTTCCCTTTAATTTATTTATAAAAACTATCTTTTTTATATTTTGCGCTAGTTTTTTTCCATAATTACATTTTCTCTTTTTAGTGCTTTTTAGTAACCCTTTAATGATCTTTAAAAGTTTTCCAATCTTCCAGCCCGCCACTGGGGTTTGCAATATGTTATTCCTTAGTTTTTGTCTTTATGTTATCGTTAACTTCCTTGCTAAGCAATGTTTTTTCCTCCTCTTTCAACCTTTCTTCCTCTAAAATATATTTTGGTTGGGACAAATTGAATATCTCTTTAAACAACTATCACTGCTCATCAACTGTCCTACCTTTTAGTCTTCCTTCCCAGTCCACTAGGGCCAAATCTGTCCTCATGCTTATGTAATTACTTTTGTTTAACTCCACAATGCGAGTGTGGGACATCAGGGTGTGGAATTCTCCCAGCCCTGGGCGGGGCCGGAGAATCCCCGCGAACGGGCCACGCCGCCCCGACGCCGGCACGCGATTCTCCACAGATGGCGGCCTGTGGGGGGGAATGGGGTAGGAGGGCCTCCGATATGGCCTGGCCCGCGATCAGGGCCCACCGATCGGCGCGCTGGCCTCTGTGGCTAGGGGCCTCCTTTCCTATGCGCCGGCCCCTGTAGTCCTGCGCCATGTTGCGTCGGGGTCGGGGTGTTGAAGGAGGCCACTGTGCATGCGCACGTTGGCGCCGGCGCCACTGCGCATGTCCTCATTGGTGCCGGCGCAACCGTGGATCCCGCAGCGCATAGTTCGCGCCAGGATCGGCAGCTGGAGCATTTACGACGGCGTGGACACTCTGCCGCAGGATTGAAGAATCCCACCCCAGTTTCTCACCCTCAAACTGAATTTTGAATTCTACCATGCTATGATCATTCTTCCCTAGAGGATCCTTGACTATAAGGTCATTAATTAATCCCTAGTCATTACACAATACAAGATTCCGAACTGCCTCCTCCCTGGTTTGTTCCAGAACATATTGCTCCAAGAAACAATCTCTAATGCATTCAATGAACTCTATTGAGGCTACCTTAGCCAATCTGATTAATCCAGTCTAAGGAAGTCATAGTGGTTAGCGCAGCTGCCTCACAGTGCCAAGGCCCTGGGTTCTATTCTAGCCTTGGGTGATTGTGGCGCTTGCACATTCTCTCCGTGTCAGCGTGGGTTTCCTCCTGGTGATCCGGTTTCCTTACACAGCCCGTAGATATGCAGGTTTGGTGGATTCACCATGGTAAATTGTCCCTTAGTGTCCAAATATGTGCAGATTAGCTGGGGGTAGGGCGGGGGTGTGGGTCTGGGTGAGGTACTCTTTCGGAGGGTCGGTGCAGACATGATAGGCCGAATGGTCTCCTTCTGCACTGTAGAACATCTATATGCACATCACCCATGATTATCGCCGTACCTTTCTTAAAAGGCCCGACTATTTCCTGATTATACTGTGCCCTATTGTGGGACTACTGTTTGGTGACCTATTGATTACTCCCACCAGGGACTTCTTTCTCTTGCTCTTTTTTATTTCTACTGAGACTCATTCCATGTCTTGATCTCTAGTGCCTGCATGATTTCTTACTTCAGCACTGATCCCTTCCTTTACTAGCAAAGCTACACCACCTCTTTTCCCTTTTGTCCATCCTTCCGAAATTCTGAGTACTCATGGATTTTCAACTCACAGACCTGGTCTCCTTGTATTTTCTTTTTGGTTGCCCGCCCGCCCTCCTCAGCCCTGGCCTGGAGGTCGAGAGTCGCTCCACTGCTCCCCTTGACAGCTATTCGCCAGAGACTCCTCCTTCCCTTGTTACTATATGTATAACGATGAAATGGAAGCCCTTCTTTTTAAGGTAATTGCAGAAATTTGCAAAGCAGCATGGGCATCATTCTGGACTATAGCCAGCAACCTCTAAAAACTAGATGACCCTAACTTGCTCCTGCCTTTCTGTGATGTTCAAGGTGATGAATTCTCCATTTGTTGTGTAAAGTGTCTCTGGCACCTGAAAAATGTCTGTCCATTCTGTAACCTGGCTACTTTTAGAGAGCTTCCCATTGTATAGCAGTATGCTCATTTTATTTGACATAGCTACTGATCCCACCATCACAGTGCCGCACTTTGAATGACTTGACTTTTGACCTGCATGCACTAGAATTATTATCTGAAATAAAAAACAATAACCACCAATAGCATACACCTTAACCACTGAATACAATTCCCTTTTCCATTATAATTAAAAATATATATTTTTCCTGAAAGAAATGATTTTGTTATCTTCATGGACACTTACAGAAGCCAATCTACGGCGATGATCAGAGTGACATCATTAGCTGGTAATCCAACTGCAGTAAGAACAATCACCATGGTGACCATCCCAGCCTGAGGAACTCCAGCTGCTCCTACACTGGCTGCCGTTGCTGTAACACTAGAAATAAGCAGACATTTTAAAGTTCAAGAGAAAAATATTGTGATTGTACATCATACATTGATGTTTTTATCTCCATCTGCAAAAATGTAAAATACTGTCACAGTTTGTCCACACATAGCATGTCTACCCTGAAGGGCTGGGTGGGGCGTGACACAGACCGGTATGACATTGAAACTGAGAATTACCTGATTTGTGGTGCTGAGTCAGCCAAGGAAAAAGATGGGAATGTCATTATTAGCCTTGGAATAATGAGGAGAAATAGGTTGTCGAAGATTCCTGTTCCCAATCCTATCCACTAATGCTGCTGGAAATAGGAATTGAGTTAAGAAACCATTATTTAACCATCTGTTTCAATAGATGATTCTCTTGAGTCTGATAGTTCATCGGCACTCATTGTTCAGGCTTACACATGAAGAATAGGCATTTCTTTTAGGCACTAATGTGTCCGAACATCAGGAGAAAGGGGACTAGGGAGAATAATCGGGGCAAAGCGAGAGCAGGAACAAAAATTATTTTGTATAAAGCAATAATTCGCTTACAATTTTAGTTAGATGGTTCAGTAACCTTTTTGTTTATACTGTACCTTAGGATAGTGAAAATAAATAATAAGATTGTAAATTCTATAATCATTATTAAACCTTGTACCAAAAGATAGGTAACAATGTTTGCCATGTTTCATTTCTTAATTAAGAACCTTGAAATTAAACAAACTTTCACATGTGATATCATAGGGTGATTTGAACTTGCTGAGGCCAATGGAAATAAACAGGAGTAGCTCTGAAATTGCAGTGCTGTTCTTACTGCCTCATTCCCAGTCAGATCCTCTCTGCTGCCATTCGTACAATATCTTCATAAGGACCTGCGTATGTAGGAGCCTCATTAAAAAGTGAAACCTTTGACCCTCCAGTGTCAATAAGACACTTCCACCATTTGTACATTTGCAAGTGGAAATGATTAACAGTTGCTACTGGACAGAAGCTGAAAACTGTTCATGATCTGAGGGGATAGAAATGGTGGGGGGAGGGGGAGGAGGTGACGATACACCCCACTGCAGTATAAAGGGTTAATAGCTAATATGCTAATAGCTAGAGTGCATCATTGATTTTTTTAAAATATATATTTTATTCAAATTTTTTTCGGTCAAACAAGAACAGTACAGGATTTTCCCCTTTTTACAACTTTAAAACAATATAAATAATAATGACCGTTTTTTTAAAACAAATAAATAATATATTAACTAAACGGCAACTGCCAACAACAAAATAATAACTCTCCAAGACAATAAAGTCCCACACGCCAGTATAAATAACTAATATACAAACAACTATAGGAAACTCCTGAGGGCCCGCGTGGGCCCCCCCTCCCCCCCGGGTTGCTGCTGCTACCTTCTCCATTTCCCTTATCGTTCTGCGAGGTAGTCAAGGAACGGTTGCCACCGCCTGGTGAACCCTTGAGCCGAACCTCTTAGTGCGTACTTTATCCGCTCCAATTTTATAAACCCTGCCATGTCGTTTATCCAGGCCTCCATGCCTGGGGGCTTAGCTTCCTTCCACATAAGCAATATCCTTCGCCGGGCTGCTAGGGACGCAAAGGCCAAAACATCAGCCTCTCTCGCCTCCTGCACTCCCGGCTCTTCTGCAACCCCGAATATAGCCAACCCCCAGCCTGGCTCGACCCGGACCCCCACCACCTTCGAAAGCACATTTGCCACCCCCACCCAGAACCCCTGTAGTGCCGGCCATGACCAAAACATGTGGGTGTGGTTCGCTGGGCTTCCCGCGCATCCCCCGCACCTGTCTTCCACTCCAAAAAATCTACTTAACCTTTCTCCAGTCATATGCGCCCTATGTAGAACCTTGAATTGTATCAGGCTGAGCCTGGCGCATGAGGATGAAGAGTTTACCCTACTTAGGGCATCTGCCCACAGCCCCTCCTCGATTTCTTCCCCCAGTTCCTCTTCCCATTTTCCCTTCAGCTCATCCACCATGATCTCCCCCTCGTCTCTCATTTCCCTGTATACATCTGACACCCTACCATCCCCCACCCATGCCCCCAAAATCACCCTGTCCTGAATCTCTTGCGCTGGGAGCTGCGGAAATTCCCTCACCTGTTGCCTCGCAAAAGCCCTCAGTTGCATACACCGAAATGCATTCCCCGGTGGCAACCCATATTTGTCCGTCAGTGCTCCCAGACTCGCAAACATCCCGTCTAGGAACAAGTCCCTCAATTGCACAATCCCTGCTCTCTGCCAGACTTTAAATCCCCCACCTATCTTCCCCGGGACAAACCTATGGTTGTTCCTTATCGGGGACCTCCCCGAGGCAGCCGTCACTCCCTTATGCCGTCTCCACTGCCCCCAAATTTTCCGTGTTGCCACCACCACTGGACTTGTGGTGTACTTTTTCGGGGAGAACGGTAAAGGCACCGTCGCTAATGCTTGCAGGCAGGTTCCCCTACAGGACGCCATCTCTAGTCTTTTCCACGCCGCTCCCTCCCCTTCCCCCATCCACTTGCATACCATTGATATATTGGCGGCCCAATAATAGTCACTTAAACTCGGCAGTGCCAGTCCCCCACTGTCCCTGCTACGGTGCAGAAACCCCCTCTTCACTCTTGGGGTCTTCCCAGCCCACACAAAGCTCATAACGCTCTTATCCACTTTTTTGAAAAAAGCCTTGGTAATCATCACAGGGAGGCACTGGAACACAAAAAGAAATCGTGGAAGGACCACCATTTTGACTGCCTGCACCCTGCCCGCCAGTGACAGGGGCACCATGTCCCATCTCCTAAAATCCTCTTCCATCTGCTCCACCAATCTTCCTAAATTAAGCTTATGCAAGGTTCCCCAATTCCTGGCTATCTGGATCCCTAGGTACCGAAAATCCCTTGTTACTCTCCTCAGCGGCAAATCATCTATTCTCCTGCTCTGTTCCCCAGGGTGCATCACAAACAGCTCACTCTTCCCCATATTCAGTTTATATCCCGAAAATTCCCCAAACTCCCTGAGTGTCTGCATTATCTCGGGCATCCCCTCCACTGGGTCCGCGACATACAACAACAAATCATCCGCGTATAATGACACCCGGTGCTCTTCGCCTCCCCTAAGTACTCCCCTCCACTTCCTAGAGTTCCTCAGCGCTATGGCCAGTGGCTCAATTGCCAACGCAAACAGTATCGGGGACAGGGGACACCCCTGTCTTGTCCCTCTATATAGATGGAAGTAGTCAGATCTCTGCCTGTTTGTGATCACACTTGCCACCGGGACCCTATATAAAAGCTGAACCCACCCAATAAACCCCTCTCCAAATCCAAATCTCCTCAACACTTCCCACAGGTAATCCCACTCCACTCTATCAAATGCTTTCTCAGCGTCCATCGCCACCACTATCTCCGCCTCTCCCTCCGGCGGGGACATCATCATCATACCTAGCAGCCTCCGTATATTAGTGTTCAACTGTCTCCCCTTAACAAACCCAGTTTGATCCTCGTGAACCACCCCTGGAACATAATCCTCGATCCTCGTCGCCATCACCTTGGCCAAAAGCTTGGCATCTACATTCAGAAGGGAGATACGCCTGTAAGACCCGCACTGCAGCGGGTCTTTGTCCCTCTTCAGGAGCAACGATATCGTCGCCTCCGACATCGTCGGGGGCAACGTCCCCCTTTCCCTGGCCTCGTTAAAGGTTCTCGTCAGAAGCGGGGCTAGTAGGTCCATGTATTTCCTATAAAATTCCACAGGGAACCCATCTGGTCCCGGGGCCTTCCCTGCCTGCATGCTCCCAATCCCTTTTACCACCTCCTCCACCTCAATCTGTGCTCCCAATCCTGTCCTCTCCTGCTCCTCCACCTTCGGGAATTCCAGCTGATCCAGGAAGTGCATCATTCCCTCCTTCCCTTCCGGGAGTTGAGCCTTATACAGCCTCTCATAAAATGCCTTAAACACCCCGTTCACCCTCTCTGCTCCCCGTTCCATCTCACCTTCCTCGTCCCTCACCCCACCTATCTCCCTCGCCGCCCCTCTCTTCCTCAATTGTTGGGCCAGTAACCGGCTCGCCTTCTCTCCGTACATATACTGTACTCCCTGTGCCTTCCTCCATTGTGCCTCTGCCCTGCCTTTGGTCAGCAAGTCAAATTCCGTATGCAACCTTCGTCTTTCCCTGTACAGTCCCTCATCCGGAGCCTCTGCATACTGCCTATCCACCCTCAAAATTTCTCTCAACAATCGCTCCCTCTCTTTACTCTCTTGTTTCCCCTTATGGGCCTTTATGGAAATCAGTTCCCCTCTGACCACCGCCTTCAGTGCCTCCCAGACCACTCCCACCTGAACCTCTCCATCATCGTTAATCTCCAGGTACCTTTCGATACATCCCCTCACCCTTACACACACCCTCATCCGCCAACAGTCCCATATCTAATCTCCAGAGTGGGTGCCGTTCCTTTTCCTCTCCTACTACCAGATCTACCCAATGTGGGGCATGGTCCGAGATGGCTATGGCCGAATACTCCGTCCCTGTCACCTTCGGGATCAGTGCCCTTCCCAGGACAAAGAAGTCTATCCGAGAATACACCTTGTGGACATGGGAGAAGAAGGAAAACTCCCTAATCCTGGGCCTAGTGAATCTCCAGGGGTCTACTCCTCCCATCTGCTCCATGAAGTCCTTAAGCACCTTGGCCGCTGCCGGCCTCCTCCCGGTGGCCTAGACGTGGACCGGTCCAGCCCTGGATCCTGCACCGTGTTGAAATCTCCCCCCATTACCAACTTTCCCGCCTCCAGGTCCGGGATACGCCCCAGGATACGCTTCATGAAGTTTGCATCATCCCAGTTCGGGGCATATACGTTCACCAGAACCACCGCTTCCCCTTGTAATCTGCCACTCACCATCACGTATCTACCCCCACTGTCCGCTACTATGGTCCTCGCCTCAAACACTACCCGTTTCCCCACTAATATAGCCACCCCTCTATTTTTCGCATCCAAGCCCGAATGAAATACCTGTCCCACCCATCCTTTACGTAATCTGACCTGATCCGCCAGTTTCAGATGCGTCTCCTGTAGCATGACCACATCTGCCTTTAATTTCTTTAGGTGCGCGAGTACCCTTGCCCTCTTAATCGGCCCATTCAGCCCTCTCACATTCCACGTGATCAACCGGGTCGGGGGGCTCTTTACCCCCCCCACCCCATGTCGACTAGCCATCCCCTTTTTTAGACCAGCTCCTCACCCGGTTCCCATGCTCCCGTTTGTCCCCCCGACGGTGTCCTCCCGTCCCGACCACCCCGCCCCATAACAGCTCCCCCTTTCCCTTAGCAGCAACAACCCAGTTAACCGCCCCCCCCCCCCCCCCCCGCTAGATCCCTTTCTAGCGTAATTGCTCCCCCCATGTTACTCCCAGAAGTCAGCAAACTCTGGCTGACCTCGGCTTCCCCCGTTTATCCTTGGCCCCCCATTGTGTAAGGCCCCTCCTTGCTGCGCTCCCTTTCCCACCGCAATTACCATAGCGCGTGAACAAAGCCCGTGTTTCCCACTCGGCCCCGCCTCTAATGGCGCAGCTCCCTCTCTCCTTCCCCCTCTCCTTCCCCACCGGCGCCCACAGTTCACCATACCCCCCCCCAACGAGGGGAATAGAGAACATTTCCCCCCCCTTCCCCCTTCCCCGTCCCATACAATCCCCCCACTACTTTATTACAGAAACTCTTTCTCTCTCCAGTCCAGTCCAACTTCTCCTCTACAATAAATGTCCACGCCTCTTCTGCCGTCTCGAAGTAGTGATGTTTCCCTTGGTGTGTAACCCACAGTCTCGCTGGCTGCAGCATTCCAAATTTAACTTTCTTTCTATGTAGCACCGCCTTGGCCCGATTGAAACTCGCCCTCCTTCTCGCCACCTCCGCACTCCAATCCTGGTACACGCGGATCACCGCATTCTCCCACCTGCAGCTCCGTGTCTTTTTCGCCCATCTCAGGACCATCTCCCTGACCTTATAGCGGTGAAACCTCACCACTATGGCTCGAGGTATTTCTCCTGCCTTTGGTCTTCGTGCAAGGACTCGATATGCTCCCTCCACTTCCAAGGGGCCCGTCGGGGCCTCCGGTCCCATGAACGAGTGAAGCAATGTACTCACATATGCCCCGACGTCCGCCCCCTCTGCACCTTCGGGAAGACCCAAAACTCTTAAGTTCTTCCTCCTCGGGTTATTCTCCAGGGCTTCCAGCCTCTCCACACACCTTTTATGCAGTGCCTCGTGCGTCTCTGTCTTCACCACCAGGCCCTGTATTTCATCCTCATTCTCAGCAGCCTTTGCCTTCACATCACGAAGCTCCAACTCCTGGGTCTTCTGTGCCTCCTTTAGCCCTTCAATCGCCTGTAGCATCGGGGCCAACACCTCCTTCTTCAGCTCCTCCACACAGCGCCGCAGGAACTCTTGCTGTTCCAGGCCCCACACCGAACGGCCTCCTTCCGCCGCCATCTTGCTTCGTGCTTCCCTTCCTTGCCGCTGCTCCTGAGGATCCTCTGCAATCCAGCCACTACTCTCTTCTTTCTCCATATATATCCGGGGGGATTCCCTTCTATTTCACCGCACAATAGTTTTAGCCGTCAAAAATTGCCGTTGGGGCTCCTAATAAGAGCCCAAAAGTCCGTTCCAACGGGAGGTGCCGAAACGTATGACTCAGCTGGTCATCGCCGCACCCGGAAGTCCAGAGTGCATCATTGATGATGTCAGATCACATGTTGCTGAAACCTGAGACAAGAAGGTTCTAATAAAGTTCTGCTAAAGTCTGTCTTTGTAAATAGCATAAATAGGCAATAAATGTTCACTAGTTTGTAACAACATGGTTTCCAGCTCTCTTCTACCCAAGGCACCATGAGCCCATTTGTGATAATATATGGTGGCAGCAGTATAAAAACTGTTTTCCAAGAATCCCAGTGAGAAGAGTATAGTTTTATTCATAAAGGGGCTAGTTGAATGCATATAGCTAATAGGTATAAATATTAAAATGTCTTGAATGTGGGAACCCAGTCATTTTCTCACATAATGAATTAACCATTGTATTCCATTGTCTTCAATACTGAGAACGGATTGTTCTCTGTCTAATCAACTAATCAATTTTAGCTAGATATCTGCCAAGCTGCGGAACATGGCAGGTATGAGAAAACATGTCCAGCACTTTTCCTAAGACTGCACACGCAGACACTAAGCTAGTTTTGATAGGCACTAGTCAATCTTAAGTAATGTTCAATGTTTGATTGTCAAATTCGCCTCTAAGTAACAGACATTCATTTGAACAAACCAAGAGGTGTCAACTGAGAATTAGAAGCCACTGAGAGTCAATGAGGGGTTAAACCAGAGATAAGAATTCCCATTGAAGTAGGACCTCGACTTTGTTCCTAAATTCTTGAATCATCTATCTGTTTGTTTGTGTTCAAGTGATTTTCTTTTGGGCTCAATGCTTTTGCCATGTGCTTGACCTTTTAACGTATTGTTTGATATTTGATTTCTAAGTTTTTATTCAGTTCTTATTCAAGTGTATACCAGTGAGTAATTAACAACAATAACATATTTTTGACACCTCCCACCAACCGGAATACCGATTCTTATTAGAAGGTAAAATAAGAGTCCCAACATCATTTCTATAAAACCAGTCAGTGCTGATAAAGGCAGGAAAGATAAAAGCTGTTGGCCTGGCAGAACATGCTTGAAAAAGGCCTGCAGCAGCAATTGGGACAACTAATCTCTATCGGAGTCTCACAGCCAAATATAAGTGCACATAGCTATGGAGAAAGTCTCACCACTTCCCGAGATTCCAGGCATCATGGTGGACTAATCTGGACACTGGAAAAACTGGCATTGCTGATTCAGTCAATACCAGACTGCCTCCAGACTAGCTTACGAACCAGATAAGGATCAGGTCAGCATTCTCCTTTATGTAATCTTTAACAAGACGGGGGATGAGGAAGAAACTACTAAATACAAAGAGGTCATCAAAACCGTTGATTCCTACTTTAGCCTACAGTGCAATTTTACAACAGAACTGACAAAATTCAATTGGCCCAGCCAGGAATTTGGAGAGAATATTGATTATTTTATAAACAGCTTGTATCACGAGATAACAGTAAATATGGGACATTGAGAGAGGAACTCAGCAGAGACCGCTTCATAATGGGAGTCATTGTCAGACTTCTCAAAGTCCAGAGGAGATCTCACTTTATCCAAAACAACAGTTAGCTAAGAAGGCCGAACTTTCCAAGAAAAACATGCTATTCATCTCGGGTGATAAGAAGCCTTCCTGGGGGCAGACCACTAACTTGGTCTTATTTTTGAACCATATGGCTGTCAGTGTGCCTGCCAGAAAACAGAGTTTGTATGAAGAGGGCGTGGTCAGTGTGATTCTTCCATGTCCAGGTTGTAATGGGAAAAAATGTAGCCTTCCACACCTGCTTCAAGAGGCGGCATTTTAAAACAATACACTGCTGCAGCAGGAAACATCCATCTTCAGGTCAAAAATTAAAAGCCAGACCATTCCAATCTGCAAATGTCCAAGAAACAAATGATCCTCAAGAACCAGATGTATCTTTCTTAAGTGATGTGGCAGAGCTGCACAAGTATGTCTGAGATACAGATATCACGTTCAATGGCCGGAAGACAAATTTTAAACTGGACACAGGAGCAGAAGTGCCAATTTATTCTGGTACCACACTGTGGCTGAAGTCTCTGCTTCTCCAGCAGCCGTTTATCATTCAGCTTTTCGGCGCAGGAGGCATTCCACTCAAGCTGCGAGTAGAGGTGACTGTTTTTAGTTAGTTATGATGTTATAAAGCTCACTGATATTCAAGGGTGAGAACTTCCGATTGTTCACGCCAGTGGGACCTTCCAGTCCCACTGACAGCGCTCTCCCGCCGGGGGTTTCCTGGTGACGTTGGGTGGATTCAATGGGAAATCCCATTGAGAGTGGCGGGATCAGAAGATCCCTCTGCCGGACAATGGCAGGCCATCTTCCGCTGCCAAGAAACATGCTGTGGGATGTTGCTAACAAGCAACATTGTTCCTTGTTAAGTAGGGAAGCTTGTATAGTGTAATATCCTGATAGATGGACAACCACCAAGTTGATTAATGGTTTATTAAAGTAAATAAATATATGCAGAGAATTAGATAAAAGGCGACCATGTTCCAAGATTCAAAACTCCAAACTAATACCTGTGCTCAGCCCCGGGGTTCGCGATTGGTCGACCGGGACACATGACCATCCAGGAACTCGCCCCCTTAAGTTCCTGATTAACACATTTCAATTACAAAACGACCATTTACAATATTAGACAAAAATGGATATCAACACAGTCTCTTATAAAGTAGGTCAATCGGGGGACTTCTTGAGAATGTTGTAATTCGCTAACGGGTGCTTCAGCAGTAAAAGTAATTTTGGTTTGAACTTCAATGGGTTGACTCTCGATTTGCGAAGGCGCATCCACGCAGATATTTTTCTAAAGTGTGGTGCACAGATCTGCTCACAGTACTCCAAGTGAGGTCTAACCAAGGTTTTGTAAATCTGTAGCATAACATCTGCCTCCTTATACTCCAGTCCTCTAGATATAAAGGCCAGCATTCCATTAGCCTTCTTGATTACTTTCTGCACTTGTTTGTGGCATTTTAAAGATCTATGCATCTGACCCCCCCCCCCCCCCCTCCCCCCCAACTGCGGAGAATTGCGTCCCGGCATTGGGGCATCGTGGCATGGGGCGAAATTCTCCTACCCGCCCCGCCACATTTCTGCGCCGACCGGCCGGCGGGAGTCTCCGTAACACCGGCCGGTCAATGGGGTTTCCCATTGTGGGGCAGCCCCACACCGTCGGCAAACCCCCGAGCGCCGGCAGAACGGAGACTCCCGCCGGCGGAGAATGACGCCCCTGATTCGTGCCACGCCAATTCTCTGACCTGACGGGGGGTCGGAGAATTCCGCCCCTAATATCTGCATTTATACAATCTAGCACTTCCGAGCTGCTACCGGGGGTCTGTACATGACACCTATTTCAGTATTAGGTCCTTTACTGTTCTCAGTTCTAGCCACAAGGTCTCCATTAGATACTTTCCCCTCATTATGTCCTCTCCCACCAATGAATTGATTCTGTTTCTAATCAGTAAGATTATTCATCTCCCCCACTCCCACCCCTGCTCTTTTCCCTATCCAATCTGTAAACCTTATAACCTGGTATATTAATATAAAAGCAAATTACTGCGGATTCTGGAATCTGAAACAAAAACAGAAAATACTGGCCAATCTTAGCAGGTCTGACGTGCAGCATCTGTGGCGAGAGAAGGGAGCTAACGTTTTGAGTCTGGATGACTCTTTGTCAGAGCCTGGTATATTAAGTTCCCGATATATTAAGTTCCTAGGCCTGACCATCCCATAGCCATGTCTCACTAATGGCTACGATATCATAATTTCCTATTTGAATTTGTGCCTACTGCTCATTTAACTTATTTCTTACACTCTCTATATTTGTATATAGAACTCTTATGTGGGCCGTACACTCTAACCTGCCCCTCAGCTCTGATGCTTTCATAGAATCATATAATCCCTACAGTGCAGAAGGAGGCCATTTTGTCCAATGAGTCTGACCGACCTTCTAAAAGAACACCCTACCTAGACCCATGCCTTCAACCTATCCTGTAACCCAGTAACCTTACCTAACCTTTTATTGTCGGACACCAAGGGCCAATTTAGGATGGTCAGTCCACCTAATCTGCACATCTTGGACTGTGGTAGGAAACCAGAGCACCCGTAGGAAACCAACGCAGACACGGGGAGAACATGCAAACTGCATACAGACAGTCACCCAAGGCCGGAATTGAACGTGGGTCCCTGGTGCTATGAGGCAGCACTGCTAACCACTGTGCCACCATGCCACCCTTATTCACCCATTTACTATTTCTCTCTTCTGGTTTAATCAATATTGTCATAACGCCCACGAGCCATACAAAAAACCATAATCGATCACCCCATGGAGCACGAGCTTCCACAGTAAGAGCGGAGGCCCACTCAGCTGGAGCTCACAGAATAAAGCAAAAAAGCCAGCCCAAGCAGAGACCAGCATGTTGGTTGTCCCAACAGGGACTGCAAGTTATAAATAGTTACTGCTATGGGCAGACTTTATGCTCTGCTAAATACATCTTTTGTATTCCTACTGCTGGTATCCAGGTCATTAAACATATATTTATTCTAGTTTTGCCATTCCTGCAGTACCGTAAGTAGGATTCCTGACTGTTTCTTTACTCTCTGTCCTGTGACATGTTTATTAAACTGTATTGACATCCTCAGGGTAGCTTGCTGCAGCATTACTTGTATCCGTAGCAATCTTGTTGACAAGCCTATTAGGGCGAGGCTGTCCCACTGATACTGTGTTTGGTTCTCTTCTTTTCAAATGGTCCAAGTGTATTTTTTACCCATTTTCCTTAAACATCTATCTCATAAGACACTGGACCTGTTTTGGCCACGACTGTTCCCAGGATCCAATTTGGGGCTGCACAAAATTGTTCGCATATACCAAATCATCCATGTCAAATGTTCTCTCAGCTTTCTTCAAGTGGTGGTGTTTTTTTCTGTTCATTCTGTTCCTGCACACCAAATTCAGAAATATAAGATCTATCCATGCCCTAATCCATCTGCCCATTGTAACTCGGCGGGTGTAACACCCATGGTGACATGGGGTGTAATTTGATAGGTGGGCAGGAACTGTGCCAGCCTGAATTGCAGGGGGGCTGATGACTGTTTCTTCATGGGAGTTTTGAATGTTTGAACGGCTCTCTCAGCCACTTCATTTGAAGCAGGGTGGAAGGGAGCTGTTTGAAATATGTTGAACGCCATTGGTTCTCATAAAACTTTGGAATTTTTCACTAGCAGTCCCATTATTGAGTCAAGAACTTCAGACAGCCCATGGGTTGCGATTGTCCATCGCAACTTGTCTACTATCGTTTCTGAGGCTGTAGACGTCAAGTCATGCATGTCTAACCATTTGAAGTGAGTAACTACGATGAGAAAGAAGATGGAGCCCACAAATGGACCCGGGAAATCGACATGAAGGCACACCCAAGCTCGAGGTGGCCATTCCTAAGGACGAACTAGGGCCGTAGGCGGCAAGTTCTGCTGCATTTGACATTAGTCACATTGCTTGACCAGATTCGCAATGTTGATATCCATCCCGGACGCCACCACAGGTTGGGCACAGTGTAACTCCTGCAATGATAACTTTTTAGCAGGAGTGGGAACGACCAACCGAGCTCCACATAACAATACGCCATCTTCACAACTTAACTCGTCTTTTCCTTTCTGAAAGGGTTGCAACTGCTTAGACCTGTTATCATAATGCCAGCTGTGAAGGATGATGTTCTTGACTCGAGATAATAAGGGGTCTTTTGGGGTCCAAAGCTTGACCTGTTGCACTGACACTGGCAATGTATCTAGAAAGAGTAATGCAAGAACAATTTCCTATGGTACTGACAGAGGCGGTACACTGTCAGGTAGAGGAAGATGACTCAAAGCATCCACATTTGAAATGTGGGTGACCGGCTTATGTTGAAGCATGTACTGTTAACAATAAAGCCCAGCATTGGATCCCAGCTGAAACTATGGGAGGGTGGCTTTATCCTCCCTAAATAATCCCAATAGGAGTTTGTGGTGAGTAATGACTATGAAATGTCATCCATAGATGTATTGATGGAACCTTTTCACTCCAAATAATATGGCTAGTTCCTCCTTTGCATTTGAGAGTAAGTTTGTTCAACACTGGTCAAAGTCTTGAGGCGCAGGCAATAGGGCTTTCTGCACCAGCTTCTATTTTATGGGCCAAAACCGCTCTGATTCCATATGGGGGACATGTCGCAGGTAAGAATGATCTCTTTTGAGGGGTCAAAATAGATCAAGAGACTGCGTGACTGTAAAGCTAGCTTAACCTGTTCAAAGGCTTTGCTCTGATGGTCTTTCCAATACCACCTCTGATGCTTCTTCAAGAGTGCGTTAAGGGTGCCAATATTGTAGAAAGATTAGGAATAAATCTGTCCTAATAGTTCACCATTCCTATAAAGTATTTCAGTTCTGATATATTTTTGGGGGCCAGTGTATTCTTAATTGCTTTGATCTTCTCCTCCAGAGGGTGCAGCCCTGTGGCGTCTGCCCTGAATCCTAAGTACTTCACTTCCTGAGCTTGGAACATTAATTTCTCCCTTTTCAACCTTACTCTGACCTTCTTAAACCTTTTTAAAACATCTTTGAGATTTACTAGGTGCTCCTCCAGGACACTCCTGTAAGCAGTACATCAGCTAGATAGACAATCACCTTCGATAGATCCAGTATTAAACTTTCCATCATGCATCGGTAAATCGCACCTGCAGATGAGACTCCGAAAGGTAGCCGGGTATACTGGCATGATCCTTTGTTGGTGTTTATAGTAACAAATTCCCTGCATGTTTCGTCTAACTCTAATTGTTGGTATGCATGACCTATATCAAATTTAGTGTAAATTAAGCCTCCTGTCAATTTAGCGTATAAATCTTCAATTCTTGGTATTGGATATCGATTCAATTTCGCTGCCTGATTCACAGTTAGTTTGTAGTCCCCGCATATCCTGATGGTTCCATCTGGCTTCACCACTGGCACGACTGGAGCCGCCCACTCCGAAAACTGTACAGGTTTGATGATACCTAATTATTCTAGTCACAAGTTCAGACTCAATCTTCTCGTGTGAGGCAGAGTGGATGGGTCCAGCTCTAAAAAACTTGCGTGTGGCCTCAGGATCCACATAAATCTTTGCTTTTAAGTCATGTATCTTGCCTAACTCGTATTGAAAAACTTCTTAATTTTTTAAAGATGGCATGAAGTGGCACAATGGCACAGTGGTTAGCACTGCACCTGACACCGCCAGGGACCCGGGTTCAATTTGGGACTTGGGTCACTGTCTGTGTGGAGTTTGCACTTTCTCCCCTGCGTGGGTTTCCTCCGGGTGCTCCGGTTTCCTCACATAATCCAAAGATGTGCGGGTTATGTGGGGTTACTTGATAAAGGGGATAGGGCAGGGGAATGGGCCTAGGTAGGGTCCTCTTTCAGAGGGTCGGTGAAGACTCGATGAACCAAATGGCCCCTTGGTGCACTGTAGGAATTCTACGGTTCTATGAAGAACGCCTTTGTTAATTTGGAAAATTTCTGGCCAATTTTATCTAATTTGGCAAAGCCAATCTCAGCCCATCAGGCTTGGCCCTTCTCCACCCACTACTATTAGAAGCAGTTGAGCTGACTGGTGCAGGTAACTTATAGGCGTTTTGGTTATTCCTAGGCTCCTGAAAGCTTCCCTGGTACGTGGTCTTTGTGCTTTTTAACTTCAGGGGCGGGTCCCCACCTTGCAAATAATGATACGTTTGTTCACCTACTACTGTGGCAGAAAATCCCATGTCTACCTCCATTCTAAGTGGCTGACCATTCACTATCAGCACAATAGTAATTAGATGTGTCTTGCCCACGTTTATGTTGTCTAAACTATACACATCAGATCTGTTTTCAGGGTTATACTCAACACTGTGTGCTGCAATCAGAGGTTTTTTTTATGGGTCCCTGTGGGCTCTGCCTACTCTTGCATTTCTTCCCAATGTGCCCCCTCCTATTGCAGGCATAACATGTAGCTTCCCTGAATTTACATCTCTCCTGGGGATGTCTCTCTAACACCAGTAGCATTGTTCGTAGCTGCTGGTCTGTGGGCCAAAATCCCTATATTTCTGCATTCTCTTTTTCTCCGAGCCTCTTTGCTTTTTACTTTCTGTGCCTTCATCTTTGCCGCCACAACTGCCAGCAGTTTGCTGCCAAACCTAGTGTACCTTGCCTGCTTGCAACCTATCGCCCCCTTTCAGCACTTTCCATGGCCTGGGTGATCTCCAATGCCTTCTTTAAGGCAATCTCTGCCTCTACTAACAATCTTTTTGTATGGCCGCGTCGTTAATACCACAGACCAGCCTGTTCCTCAATAGGTCTCTGAGTGCAGACCAGAGCTCGCATTCTTCAGCCATTTGTTTTAAGCACGTCATGCAATTGTTTCCCCTGGGACCCTTGACATCAAATTGAACTTGTATGATTGCATTATTATCAAGCGCTACCGGTGGTATTGTCCCTTGGCTAATTCCGCAAGCTCCTCGAAAGTTTTGGAGTCGGGGGCATCTGGGGAAGCCAGATTCCTAATCAGGTTATGGGTATTAGCCCCGCAGACCGTTAATAGGATTAGCCACTGTGTTTCTTCCCCATGCCCCAAATTCATTGGCCGTAAAAAAATAGCGAAGGTGTTTGACACATAGCCCCCATTGTTCCGTATTAGGGTTGAATGGTTCTAGTTTGTGAAAAGGGGGCTGAATGAGTTTGCTTCAAAGGTAAAGCTTTCACATGAAGTTTGTTCTCCTCATTTCTGCAGCAGTAGGAAGGTTGGCCCTTGTCACCAATGTAATATCCTGACAGACGGGAGACCACCAAGTTGATTAAAGAATAACGGTAGCACTGCTGCATCATGGTGCTGAGGACCCAGGTTCGATCCCTGTCCTGGGTCACTGTCCATGTGGAGTTTGCACATTCTCCCCATGTCTGCATGGGTCTTACCCCGATAACCCAAAGATGTGCAGGGTAGTTTGATTGGCCACATTAAATTGCCCCTTAATTGGAATTATTTTTAAAACGATTCACTGTTTATTAAAGCAGCAATTATATACAGAGAGTGAGATAAAAGGATATCATGTTTCAAGACTCCAAACTACCATACTCAGCCCATAGGGTTCGCGCTCTTCCCCCAATTGGTTGACAGGGTCACATGACCCTTTCGGAACTCACCTCCTTAAAGGTGCACTTTTCTGAGGGCCACGAAGAGTCCAGCACAAGTTTGTTGAGTCGAGCAGAAAGTAAATTTTATTTACAATAATATTTGCAGAGCACCAGCAAGATAAGGTAAAAGATAAAGTTGCCAAAGTCCCAGATGACCAGTGGTTTCTTTCCCCTTGGAGGGGGAGAACTGACCGGTGATGATTTAACATGAGGATCACCACACCTCAGGCGAGGGGCAAGGTTGAGAAGGTGGGCCTTCATCAATAACCACCACCAGAAGTTCACTACTGGGTCTCTCTCTGGCCAGGACCATACTGGTTGGCGCTACTTGTACAGCTGAAAGAGTAACGATTGCCCCGCCCCCTTATCGGAAGAGCTCATATTCCCTGAGATCCAAGGGGCAACCAATTGTCCCCAGCCAATTTGATCCGGGCAGGTTACAATAGACACACTACCACATATAACTTTGCATCTTCTTTATTCAGCAGTTGCAGAAGAAACCCAGATTGACTTGGAACACTGTGAATCAGTCTTCACAGGCAAAACTCCATCCCTACCACCACAGGACGAAAGCACAGATCTTTCATTTCTCCTCGAGGAGAGGCTAGATGAAGCGGGAGTCAGGTGCAACAAAGGTGAAGGTGACCAGCCGCAAGATGACATTCGAGACCTCAATTTGCCTTTTTGAGAAAGAATGGAATTGGATAATAACCAAGGTGCCACTGATATTGGCGATTTATCACAGGATGAAATCCGAGACATTGTTTTACTTTGTAAAGACAACAAAGGTGATGACAACAATAGCCTAGATATCTCTGCTGAGGAGGATGAGCATGTTATTGAAGAAGGTGATAAAGATGTGAATCCATCTATTCATATTGCTGAAAGCACCAATGACAAACAGCAACAACCTGATGCAGCAACTCTTTTGTGCATTGAAGAAGCAAGGCCAGATACTCCTACTATTGTCACTGTAACCATTGAAAACAAATCTCTGCTATCATTGAATCTGAAGTTAAAACTTGAGATTGAAAAACTACACAGTTGCTTACTACAGATCTTACTAACACTATAGATGTACAAGAAAGTGCAGTTTATCTACTCCTCATGTTTCTTGCACTGCTGATGCTGGTGACAGCATACATTATGATGAAGTTCCAGAGATATTCAGGCCTGCTGAGAATCAAACTCATGCTGAAAAGAGTGTGCAAGTTGAACCACTACTTACAGACAAAGAACTTCCTACAGTATCAGCAGGACAATCATAATTATTTCTTCAGAATATTCTTCGTCCTTCTCTTCATCCAACTGATTTTTCATGGATGAAGCATTACATAATACCTGGTTTGTTGTAGCAGTAGAAGTCTGTAGACCCTCTACAGCTATACAAACCTCCAAAGGCTATGTGAATAGTTAATGGACAGAACAAAATACTTGGGGTGGGGTGTAAAATAAAAGGTTAATAACAATTATGCTGATACCTAGAATGTATCATCAGCGATGTCAGATCACATGCAACTAGAATCTCAGGCAAGAATGTTCTAACGGAGTCCTGCTAAAGTCTGTCAATTAGTGTTGTAATAGTGTGAGGTATCACTGAGAAGGCTTCTTGTGCAACAAAGAGGTTTCTTGGGAACAACAATGAGGACTAACTATGTACAAGCATTGAGGTAACTCATACAGGTCTTCCCTCCACGACTCTCAGGTCCACATTGCCCGTGAAATATGGCCTCTTAAAGCGGTCATGTTACTACAAGTGTGAAAAGTCAATAAATGTCCATTAGCTTGCAACAGAATGGTTTTCAGGCTCTTCCATTTAAGGCATCCAATGGTCGGTTGTGATAACACAAGTACAAGAAATTGGAGTACAGGATGACTGAATTTGGCAGTATTCAAATTTTTTATTTATTATCATAACATATCTCAGGCAGAAGGCTGAGAGGCAGCGATTAAGTCAGGAGCATATTGGGTCTCAGGCTGTCCTTGGCGGGTTCATACTTGTAATACAGTTGTATGTCACGAATACTCATTAGCCTAAAACATTTTAAATTTGTGTCCCAACTTCAAGACAAAGTTATAAGCACAGCAGAATCTCATGCCACCCTGCTTGTTCATACGTGGCTTTGTGCAGTTATGTCTGAGCTCAGCAATATTCCTTGTTGAGCTCTGTGGCACTAAGGAAGGGAGGTGCAGGAGAATGGAGCTTTTATGGAGGCTCAGGACTGGAAACGGGAAGTCAAGGGTGTGGGTAGGCGGGGGTTGGGATTGAAAGGTTGGGATTCGGATACCGGAAGAGAGATCCAAGGGAGGACAGTGTATAGGATGAGGAGAAGGGTGAAATGGGAAGGACCTGGCGCTCTGAGCATCCTGAATGTGGCATGGGGTTGGTGGGGGACGGTCAGGCAAGTTAAGAAAATGAGGGACCTAAAGGGTCAGTCAGTACTGTCCAAATGACATCTATCGTGGGGTGTTGGTTGGCAAAGTCCTTACAGAGCCTTTGTCTGGACTCAGAATGAGGTTGGGCAATGGTCTTTACAATGCATTGAAGGTAGGGCCAGCTGTGCCTGCAGATTCAGCCACGTCCTACAGAATGACGAATACAACACTGGACACTAACATGAATGGATAGAATATGAATCCATAGAATCCCTGCAGTGCAGAAGGAGGGCATTTGGACCATTGAGTATGCACCAACCCTCCGAGATGGCACTTTACCGAGGCCCACTACCCCCACCCCACCCTGTAACACATGGCCAACCCACCTAACCTGCACCTCTTTGGACAGTAGGGGGCAATTTTAGCAAGGCCAATCCACTTAATCTGCACATCTTTGGAGGGAACCGGAGCACCCGGGGGAAGCCCACGCAGACACGGGAAGAGTGTGCAAACTCCACAAAGACTGTCGACCAAGGCCGGAATCGAACTCAGGTCCCTGGCACCCAAGGCCGGGATCGAATTTGGGTCCCTGGTGCTGTGAGGCGGCAGTGCTAACAACTGTGCCACCATGCAAATCAATAATCAGTAAACAGAAAAAAAAATTCTTCCACAATTAAGGAACTGTCCCTAGCCCTATGCAACCTTCAATAGTGTGCCACCTAGGAGGCCTGCCAGTACATTTAGACCTCTGACTAAGCTAATCTCAATAAATAACAATGATGCAAACATGTATAAAGTGAAACCAATGTAATTAGAGTTTTTCACATGTGAAATTTAAATTCGAAAATAACTCGTGCCACCTTTGTGCTCTTAATACACCTAGTGTTAATGGCAATCTAGTTGGCCAGGTTGTGATACAAAGCTTCCATGTTTGACCAGGAGGCACTTTTCTTGCACTGCCAGTGGACGCATGGTTCACCACTGAAAAGCTTCCCGTGCCATGGAATTGCATGTGTATTCTGTTCATGCTGCCAGCACTGTAAATTTTAAATTGTAATCGTGTGGAAAATGGGAAAACAAACAGGAGAGATAAAGTGGTGCTTACTTCCTGTTTCGCTGCTGTGAATGGTACACCACTAATAAAAGCTACCGAATAAGTGAGTGCGCAAATGGAGGGAGGACACTTGGTGCGGTGTCCCCTTGAGATTGACAGATACAATTAGCACCGTTGACTAGATTGTAACTTTACAACAATTCCTTCAAGTTCACTTTGCAAGAAAAGTGGCAGGAAATGGTTCAATTCAGACAACACAATATTGTTATTCTCAAGGTACTTTCATCTTAAAAAAGCAACAAAAATTCTTATACTTTGATTAAAGCCCGAGTTGGAGGTCTCACCTAATGGTGACTATCTGTCCTGCATCCAATGGATAGTCATTAAGCTGAGCAATAAATATTGCAGCAACTGCTTCATACAGAGCTGTTCCATCCATGTTTATTGTGGCTCCCACTGGCAACACAAATCTTGTGATCCTTTTGTCTATTTTGTTTTTTTCCTCTGCGCATCGGAATGTTACTGGCAAAGTTGCGGAGCTGCATTGAAGAATGTATGTTATTGCCAAAGCAAAAATCATTTTAAAACAAGCATTTTCACGTATTTGTCTAATCCTGTGCTCTGTTGGAAGTTGGGGCGGCACGTTAGCACAGTGGTTAGCACTGTTGCTTCACAGCACCAGGGATCCGGGTTCAATTCCCGGCTTGGGTCATTGTCTGCGGAGTCTGCATGTTCTCCCAGTGTCTGCGTGGGTTTCCTCCGGGCGTTCCGGTTTCCTCCCACAAGTCTCGAAAGACGTGCTTGTTAGGTGAATTGGACATTCTGAATTCTCCCTCAGTGTACCCGAACCGGCGCCAGAGTGTGGCGACCAGGGGATTTTCACAGTAACTTCATTGCGGTGTTATGTAAACCAACCCGTGACATTATTACTGATTAGATTATTAGTAAGTATCAATTTTGCAACTTCAAAGAATTAGGTCAAACAGGAGTATCAATGTCCTCTTGTTCCCCACATTCTTTCTCACAAATCCACCTTCCCGTTTCACCACATGCGCACCAACAATCGATCAGTACATTTGGCCAATTACAGCACCGATTCCACAACATATTTGGAAAAATATTTACGTTACTTGGTCTATCTTGAATCTGAATATTCCCTTTTGCACTGTTAAATTACTCCAGAAAGCCTTCACAATCATTTCAACAAACAATTCACTGTCTGCCAGCTTCTGAGGAAATCTGATTCTTAAGGTTTTAGCAGCTACTTAATTCAAATGGTCAGCCCTCACATATTGAAAGATAGGAACAGACAGGGACATTTGGCAACCTGTGCATCAGCAAGGAACATTATAACCAAGCCTGATCCTGCATCCATCCAAATGCACATTCCAATGGGATCGCTAAAGAGCAAACAGAGGAATGATCACCATCTCCCAGGCTAAAGATAGCATACTTATTATTGCTCCAGCTGTTAAATCAGCTGGCTGGAATTAAATTTGCAGCCTACTTGGGCCCCCTACTATACTCCCTATACACATACAACTGTGTGGCAAATTTTGGCTCCAACTCTATCTACATGTTTACTGGTGACATGACCGTAGTGGGTGAGATCTCAAACAACGATGAGTAAGAATACAGGAGGGAGATAGAGAACCTAGTGGAGTGGTGTAACAACAACAATCTCTCTGTCAATGTAAGCAAAACTAAGGAGCTGGTCATTGACCTCAGGAAGCGTGTACACGTGACAATAAACCCAAATCCTAAATCCTAATTGATCTGTATGGTTCAGTAAGAGATCGTGAATTGCATTAACTCAACAAGTCTTGAGGGATTCAGCATTTTAAATTTTAGTGGAATTCTAATGGGTAAGCTTCCTAATTACATTTTGTTGCAGAATAAATGTAACTTTTTTCTTTTGTGTAAAGACAATAAATTCCTATCCAAGAAATACTGCTGACTGGATTGTGCTGCGTTACTAAAATATGTCCTGTTACCTGGATGAAATCATGACAGATGTCAGTAATGCTTCAGCCATTCCTACAATGAATATGAAGGGATTTTTTCGGACCACAATAAAATAGACCGTGGGTAGAATAATAGCACCATGGATGGCCAACCTGAAAAAGAAAGTTAAAACAAAGTTAAATTAATCAGGTATTAAGTTACATTGCATTCAAGAAAGACTACAAAATCCAATATAGAATCATTATACCTGGAATAATTTAAGTCAAACACCACCCAGTTACTCATTAATTCATTGTTGAGGTTGAGGACCTCAATTGTATAATCGCATTAGACATCAGTTTCTTTTTTCCATTTTGATAGCCCTGCACCAACCAATATCATAAATTGCAGAAGGTCCAGCAATACACAGAACAGTAGGGCAATGTGCAAGATGGCCCCCAGATTAGGTTGCAAACATAAAGATGAAGTGTGCTTCTGTGAAGCACTTGGGATATTTAACAATATGAAAGATACTGGCTGGGTTTTAGCAACCCCCCCCCCCCCCCCCCCCCCCCCCCGCCTGCCATCGTGGTGGGTTTTCCAGTGATGGAGATGGTACCCCATTGGTTCCCAGCAAGATCGTCCCGTCCCACTGAAGTCATTGGCCATTTGCATTGTTTGCTAGCTGTGCCAGCGTGGAACCCATTGCAGTAGGGGTTGGTCACCTTTGGCAGGAGTAGAAGTCCAAACACTATATAAATGCAGTCAACATTTAAATCTTTTCTACTAAAGGCTTTACAGTGTGGGTGCTCAGCAAGGCAAAGGTTAACAGTAATGGAGAATGAAACAGCATTCAATATTACTTTCTTTTGCTTCTGGAACACACATTCAAATATACATATCGGCCCATACCTTCCGAGTTCCTCAGCGTCTCATTTAGGGGGTACCCCTATGATGCGCTGTGAATCCTGCTGAGGATCCCACGTAAGACTTTACCGGTAATTGCCCAGAAGTGCAAACTTCCTCTGGACAATTGCACTGAGCTGGAAACCATCCAACGTAAACAATTGAAATCGCTAACTTCGCATGGTTGTCCCAGTTTTACCTGAAAGTTACTCTGAAAGAGTTAGAAGGAAAAAAGACTTCTCACTACAGATTAATTATTAAAAAACCCAGACTCAGCATTGCATGGGACACCCTGCACAAGTATGACCCCCCCCCCCATGGGACTGACCACACCACAACCTCCCCGCTGACCCCCGGCCCCATCCCTCTCGACCCCCCTCTTCCCCGACCTGAACCACATACTGGCCCGATCCCCCAACTCCGACGGTACCCAACCTGCCTCTCCACCCAGTCCGACTAACCCCCATCCCGGACTGAACCCCTCCCGGACTGACTACCCCCCGCACCCCCACTGAACTGATCCCCTCCCTCCCTCTCAAACTGACTCCACCCCCTACCGACTGACCATCCCCCAGTCCCCGGGTCCCGACCTCCCCCCCCACCCTGACCCCATTCCCCAAACACTGTAACTTACCTGCTCCCTGTAAATTGTCCCTTTAAACCTCTCCTGTATGGCAGTTACTGTTATAAGTGGGAGTGATGTAACCCTCTGCTCCCTAGTTACTCAATGATGATGCTGCCAGGGGGGTAGTGCGCTGCTCCTGTCTCACCCAACCTGAGTAAGGAAGTTTGGACTAAACAGGAGCTTCAGAATCCCAGCATGGGTAAATTTGGCGAGAGCGGCAATCCGCCTGAGATAACCACTCTGCCGAAATTTTATCACAATACAACTCGATCCTCAACCCAAAAGTGCACGCCAACAAATGTGATGTAGCCACGCCAACAAATGTGATTCAGTCCTCATGTCATGGCTTTACGGAGTGAGATGGTCAAATCAATTTGAATTAAAGATGAATTTGAAGACAGTTTTACTCTCTGAATTCTTGTCCAGTGCAACGTGGAGCGTGATTTAACCGTCACGTTATGTCCAGCGCGGATCTGGAATGGCGGGTAAATAGTGGGAAAGGCCAAAATCGAGATTCGCGCCGGGCGAGAACCAGTTTGCAATTCACTCAACCCACTCCCGATGGCTAGTTCCGGATCTCGACCCAAAATGGCGAGCATTTCATTAACCCTCATTTGCATTCATTTCAATCTCATTAGCGAGACTGAAGTTGAATGCAGCAGCCTCCTGCAAATTTAACTGGTTCCCCAACGAGAAACTACACAGGCGCTGTTTAGTACTCCTTTTTAAAAACGTGAAGCTGGTGCCATGGCAACTGAGTGGAAGTGAGGAGGTGAGTCGCCCATTCCATTTTCCGGCATGCAGCTCAATGGCAGCTGCTGGCCCTGGGGGGGGCGGGGACCCTCAGGCGGCTTGGGCTTGGATGGAGGGCTGAAGCGCTCTAGATCGCTGGGCCAGCAGGTGAGGGGCTTTGCATCTCCGAGGCCTTCAAACCATCTTGAAATAGCTTTAAGCCATCTTTAAATATTGTGGAGACCTAGAAAGGGGTCTGTCCTACAAATACTTCCAGAAAAGAGTCCTGCGTTTGGCTCTATGCTGAAAGTAACTTTAACTCCATTTATCTGTGAGCAGCCTCTAGCTTCACAGCTGAAGGCTGTTGCAAATGAGGAATTGACCTTGGTCGTTGTGAGAGCACTTCATACTCCTCAACTCTCAAGTGGTGTCTCGAATGCACGTGTGCCAAGCCTCAGAAGATGATTAGTGTATAGTATTTCAATCAAACTTTGGTGCCTGAACAGTGTGCCTGAACACTAAGAGCATCAGCACCATGGAGGTAGCTGCCACCAATCAAACAATAAAGAGCAGGGCTTCAGCACTGAGGATCCTCTCGCGACCAAAAGGTGTGTGTGTGGATCAGGTGAGGGCACCTGAGTACAGCATCCCTGATGTTCCGTAAGAGGTCTGGGGGCTCCTGATATGGCCGGGGGTGAGTGTGCAGAGCAAGGGTTGCGAGCATAAGGGTGGGGGAGGCTTGGGGATTTGAGGGTCCCTGGTTGGAAGCCCTAACTGATCGTCAGTCTATCTCTTTCTCCAATTCCTTGCAGATACCAAAATGGATGGTGGTGTCATTCCACAAAGGCTGCTATCACATTGCTCGTGGAAGCCCAGATGGCCAGATGCCGGAGAAGGCAACAGCGATGACTGAAACTGGAGGTGGCATCCCGCCTTGGATGGCCATGAAGGTCGTCACAGCCCTGAACTTTTGTGCAACTGGCTCATACCAGGTCTCGAGCGGGGACTTGCGCGACATTTCACAAGCTACAGCCCACAGGTGCATCCAGGAGGTCACGGATGCCCGGGCATCCAATTAGGACCTTTGAGCTAAACAAGGTGCAACACGATGCCCGGGCTGCAGCATTCTCCGCTATCGCCCAGATGCCCCAGGTCCAGCGGGCAATTGATGGCATGCATGTTGCCTTGCGCTTACCGGGGCATCAGGAAGTGCCCATTATTAATGTGATGGGGGTTCCACTCACTGAATGTTCAGATCGCGGTGACCATTACCTCCGTATCATGTGTACCCCCTACCGAGGAGGAGTGCATGACAGCTATATCCTGGGGCACTTGGAGATCCCAGGCTCCTTCGAGGGTCACCCCAGGATGGCGGGTTGGCTCTTGGGAGGCAAGGGGTACCCACTGTGGTCCTGGCTTATGACGCTGGTGCAAAGGCCTGCGACCGAAGCGGAGACCCGGTATAATTAGGTCTACGCTGCTACACGTGCTGTCATTTGGCAGTGCATGAGACTGCTCAAAATGCGGTTCCGACGCCTGGACTGCTCTGGTGGCACCCTACAAAAGAACCCAGAAGGTTTCCCACTACGATGGTCTGCTGTGCCCACCACAACCTGGCACAGCAGCGGGGCGACATGCTGGATTAGGAGGAGGAGGAACATGTGGCCTCGTCTGAGGAGGATGTGGGCTAGGAGGGTGGGCTAGGAGGGTCTGGAGGGTGAGCCCGGGGAGGAGTCACAGCAGTAGCTGGAGGATGCAGGACAGGCAGAGGCAAGGGTCCAGCATGCCTAGAGAATCAGGGAGGTCCTTATCGTCACCAGATTCTCACAGGATGAGTCTGTGTCCCTCAACTGACCCCCCCCACCCAATTTCCTCCACTCCGTCCCACCCAATCCCTCCTTCCCAACCTCGCTGTCGGTGACTGCTCTCTCCTCGTTCAATCCCGCAATCTCCAGGGCCCTTTTCTCATAGGGGGTGAGGACTCACATTTCTGGGACACTGCCCCCATCTTAGCCTTTTCCTGCTTATTATGGGCTACTTACCTCTGCGGGGACAAAGAGAGGGCATTGTCAGCTGCACGTTTGATGGGTCAGGTGGCATGTGGACATGCAGGTGTTGTGCTGGTGGGTGTTTGTGGTTTCTGAGGAACAATTAGAAGGACCGGATGTGGGGAGGGTGCGAGGTATCAGCCAGTGATTTGTGGGGAGAGGGGTTTCTGGGAATTTGAAGTATGGAAGGCGGAACTGATGTCAGGAGAGAGTTGGTAACTTACCCTTGCAACTCGGTGGAGGTCTTCTTCCGACATTGGACGCTGGTCCTACTGGTCATGCTGCCCAAACTGACAGTCGCTGCCACTGACACCCAGGCGGCATTGCTGACCCTGCTGTTGGCCCTCTGACCCCCTCTCGGGTACAGGATACTCTGTCTCACATCGACGGCGTCGAGAAGCCTGTCCAGGTCAGCATCCCCAAAGTGAGGAGCAAGTCTGCACGCAGCCATGCTTATGTGTTAACTATGAGTGAGTGGAAGGGGGCATTTAAAAGCAGCTGCGTCTTGTTAACGATGAGACGCTGAGGCGTGGGTCCAGCATATCAGACTGCGAGACAGCCAGTAATGGCAAGTAGCTCGTGGGGGCTCATTTTTGGCACTACGTGCCGTTAAATACAGGCTGCGATCTCGCCAACACAGCCGTTGAGTAACACCCGCCATTCGCTTCCAAAATGGCACTTAAAAATCTTTCCGTTAAATCGCGCCCGCAGATTAAGATTACTTTAGGTATTTAATATTTAGACCGCAGCAACTTTTATCCTGTCCTTGTGCTATATATATAGAGAGAGACAGGCTGTTTAGCACAGGGCTAAATCGCTGCCTTTGAAAGCAGACCAGCAGCCCGGTTAAATTCCTGTAACAGCCTCCCTGAACAGGCACCGGAATGTGGCGACTAGGGGCTTTTCACAGTAACTTCATTGAAGCCTACTTGTGACAATAAGCGATTTTCATTTCATATATAACATAGGTCTGATAATGGGGCAGTTTATTAACATAAATACTCAATTTTGCAGGATTCAAATCTTCCTCATCACTGAAAGATTTCAATCCATATTTGATATATAACTCTATAAAGCAACCTTAGTCTATATGTTTTCTTTGAAATAATTCAACAACCTTGACTCATTTAATTTAAATGATAACTTTTCAAGATTTGTTTCAGTAATTTCTAAAAGCATTTTAAAGATCTGTGATACATACCCAATTAGCACTGTAGCCATATAAAGTCCAAGTCTACGGAAAATTTCCCAGTTATCCACTTGTATTACTTTTGCAGCAATGAGAAATAATATACCTATCGGCATGTAGCTAAAAAGAAATCATTGACAAGTGGTGGTATTAGACAAAGTAATTTCAAATGCATTTTGGTACATTATCATTTTTGACATGGTTCAGAAATAATGGTTAATTTTATTTTATTTGCAGCTATAATACATAAGTAGAAAAGTTCCCTTTACGATAGTAAAATGACGTTTAAAAATAAGTGAACTATGTACACAGTAGTAGCCAATGGTGCCATACTGCAATGAATGAAGTCTTGGTCCAGATACTTTTCTTATTTTTCCCCCCAAATATAGTTGACATAGCATTTTGGATGTTGAAATGTGGAATGCTACCTAGGAACTTAATTCCAAAAACTACAGTAAGAGTTAAAATTAAGAAGCTTTTTCACTGGCTGTGCCTCCACGAACAATGGAAACAGCTATCAAACTTGAGATTTGGTCCTAGACACCAAAAGTTATAATCCCTTGATCTCAGAGGTCTATCCATTCCTTGCTGGAGGACATCCTTATGTGAAGGGGGAGAAGGAATCAGAGGCTTGACAGCAGTTTACACTGTGGCCATGGAAGAAAGCAAATCCACAGCATTTCAGTGTCCCTCTCAATTAGCACAAGGGTGGTGTTGAAATAACCCAGAGAATAATTTTGAGCGGAATCTTACTCACCACATGATGATCTGTACTATTCTCATGGTGGCTTCATTCAATGCTTCAAAGAAGTCGAAGATAATTTTCCCTTTTTCGCCCATCTGTCCAATGACAATCCCAAACACTAGGCAGAAGACAATGATGCCCAGTACATTGAGCCCAAGAGAGTACATGCCAATCACTTTGTAGTCACTGGCTTTAGTCTAAGAAGATTATTGAACAGATTAAAATAAGAATTGCAGACTATTTATGTTATTTGTCTATGATTTGTTTTCAATGAATCAATACACTTTAGGTGTATTTAGTAATACTGATGGACATGTATCCAATCACCAGGGCTCACAAATGGAATATGATTAAAAATACAGCGAGATCATGGGCTCAGAACCTGACTAAGAGAGACTACCAGAGGTGCACAATTTTATTTCAATATCAATTGTTTCTGAGGTTAATAGGGTATCACAGCCAGGTTTTCACGAATAGAAAGTGTCTCTTGGATTTTTTTGAAAAGGAGGGTGATTGAATGACTTTTATCAAGATTAAAGCCTGGGACGGTATTCCCGCTCTAACCCAATGATATTGAAGATGAATGCAGTGCACACCAGGTGAGGTCAGATATCAAACGTGGGATCTTCCTGCTCTGTATGACTCAGTACCTACTCTATAAGGGAGGTAACCATTTGCAAGTTCACACTTTTGATGTGTGACATGAATTATGTGCTTTCATTGCCACAATGGTGGCTTTAGAGACACAGGATGCAGAAAAATCAACTGATATTTATAAATTGGCCATGCTAAACTGCCCCTTCATTGGAAAAGAATAATTGGGTATTCTAAATTTATTTTTTCAAAAGCATGCCTAATAACTTGCGGCTTCTACCAATGCTACCTTGTCTCCAGTCAATCGGAGTCCCAGAATGACTCATTAAGGGCGGGATTCTCCAACCGCGCCCACCCGGCGACTGGAGAATCCCGCCCGAGGTCAATGGATTTCTCCATTGTCTGCGTCTCGCCCGTGGCGACCTTGCGGTGGGTGGAATCAGAAGGGAATTTTCAGGCTTCTGTTTACCACCTTACGCCAGCTAGTACAGTTGATCTTCCAAGTACACCTTGTGAAAATCCTAAGCACATCCTAAATTTATGGACAGTTCATTTGTGCTCCAGTAAATGTAGCACAGGTTTTTCATTTCATTCATTCATGGGATGTGGGAATCACTGGCTAGTCCAGCATCTATTGCCCACCTCTAACTGCCCTAGAGAACTGCCCTAGGGAATCCCTCGTATAACTCACCATGCATAAATTTGCATGGCAAGGGCTACGGAATTGCATCCCGCTTTGCGCTCCCAGGGGGATTGTAAAGTGGGTACAAATCTCCTCCGGCGGGAGAACAAGTCTCCCAATCGGAGAATCCACCCCCTGATCTTTTGTCCATGTTTGAACCAAGGCTGTGATGTGTCACTCTAAATGCTGCATTTCATTAAAATCACTGAATTTATGAAAGCAGATCGTATTCATTTACTCACGTAAGTTTACGCTTCATCAAAATTTTAAAATAAGTTTCACCCAGGTGTTTCTAGGTTTTTGGGATTAAATCGATTTAAAAACAGTTCCTCTTGGGCTTGAGGGGAAAATGCTAATTATTTTCTTATCAAAATTCAAGATTGGAGATATGCATGCATTGTTTTCTAGTCGCCATAGTCCCAAGTGACTATAGGCTGATTTCCCCTTTGAGGGGGAGAACTGACTGGTGGTGATTTAGCCTGAGGACCACCACACTTCAGGCGAGGGGCAAAGTTGAGAAGGCGGACCTTCATGCAGGTTTTGTTCTGTAGCCAAAATGACATCAGTGGCATGTTTACCTTCAAACATAACTTTCAGCAGAAAATGAGAGAAAGTCCAGGATTTCCGGCTCCCTTTCTTTTCGGGCGGGTTTGCTAATAGAGAGGAAAACCTCACAAGAAGCCCAAATTGTGTTTTACGTCAGCAGGATGTCTTGGCACAATTGATGCCCCCTCCCGCCAGTGACATAACGGGAATCACTAGCTACAATGTCGGGAACACATTGAATCTCATTATCAGACTTCCGGTTGTGGCTATGCCGAGGTAGGTCGCACGTTCGGCAGCTCCCACCAGGAACAAACTTTTGGGCTCTTTAGAGGGGCCCCAACGGCAATTGTTCGACGGCTCCCAGTGTGGGAAGGTGACAACAAGATTCCCCCGGCACTGTATGGACTGGACCAGGAGTGGAGCGGTTAAGAAAGTGATTCTGGTGCAGCGGAAAGTGCGAGGGAGGAGAAGCAAGATGGCGGCGGGTGGAGACCAAGCAGCGTGGTCTCAGGATTTACTCACGTAAGTTTACGCTTCATCAAAATTTTAAAATAAGTTTCAACCAGGTGTTTTCATAAATTCAGTGATTTTAATGAAATGCAGCATTTAGAGTGACACATCACAGCCTTGGTTCAAACATGGACAAAAGTGGTCGCAGGAACAGCAGAAGTTCCTTAAACGCTGCTTTGCGGAGCTGAAGACAGAAATGCTGGCGCCAATGAAGGCATCGAGTGAAAAGCTTGTGGAGACCCAGAAGGCCCAAGGGGTGGCGATCTGGGAGGCACGGCAAAATGTCTCGGAGAATGAGGACGAGATCCTGGGCCTGGTGGTGAAGGTGGAGGCGCACGAGGCGCTGTACAAGAGGTGGCAGGAAAAATTTGAGGACCTGAATAGGTCGAGAAGGAAGAATCTTCGGATTCTGGCTCTTCCTGAAGGAGTGGAGGGGCCCGATGCCGGGGCATATATGAGCACGATGCTCAATTCGCTGATGGGCGCGGGAGCTTTCCCGAGGCCCCTGGAGCTAGATGGGGCTCATCTGGTCCTGGCAAGGAGACCCAAAGCCAACGGGCGGCCAAGGGTCGTAGTGGTGAGGTTCCACCGCTTTATGGATAGAGTGTGTCTTGAGATGGGCCAAGAAAGAGCGGAGCAGCAGGTGGGAGAACACGGATATCCGAATCTACCAGGACTGGAGTGCAGAGGTGGCCAAGAAGAGAGCTGGCTTTAAACGGGCCAAGGCGGTGCTCCATCGGAAGTGGGTGAAGTTCGGGATGCTGCAGCCAGCGCGATTGTGGGTCACGTTCCAAGATCGGCACCACTATTTTGAGACGGCTGATGAGGTATGGAACTTTATCCAGTCTGAAAAGTTGGACTCAAACTGAGGGTTTGTCGTGGGGGGGTGTTTACTGCATTTGGGGAATGTTCTTTTTGTTTTGGTGCTGGGTGGGGATGGGTGAATGGATTTGATGTGGGGGCCGTGGGAGAGTGTGGGCATCGGTGTTGGAGGGGCAGGGCCCCGCGGAGGAAGAGGGGGGTGGAGGCCCGGGGATGGGGAGTTGGGGTAAGGCAGCAAAAAAGGATCTGCGTCAGAGGGGGCGGGGCCGGCTCAGATGGAAAGCGCGGGCTTTTTCCTGCGTTAGGGAAGAATGGGGGCGGGGCTGGGGGAGGGGTGGTGCTGGAGAGGAGCGCACACTGATTGCCAAGGGGTGGGGGGATTCTCAAACTGGGGGGTCGATGGAATGGCGGGAGAGGCCGGGGTCAGCAGGAGTCAGCTGACTTATGGGAGTGTCATGGGGAGAGCAAAATGGCTAGATGAGGATCTAGCGGGGGGGAAGGGGGAGGGAGGGAGGGGAACTGGGTTGCTGCTGCATTGGCCAAAGGGAAGCTGGAAGTAGCAGAGGTAGTCGGGGCGGGGGTCCGCCGCCTGGGGGACTGGAGGGTGCGGGCACGTGGCTGGCATAGAAAAGGAGATGGCTAGTCGGGGGGGGGGGGGGGGGGGGGGGGGAGTAGCCCCATGATCCAGCTGATCACTTGGAATGTGAGGGGCCTGAACGGGACGATCAAGAGGGCCTGGGTGTTCGCGCACTTAAAGGGACTGAAGGCAGAAGTGGTTATGCTCCAGGAGACGCATCTGAAGGTGCCAGATCAGGTTAGGCTGAGAAAGGGATGGGTAGGGCAGGTCTTTCATTCAGGGCTGGATGCGAAGACCGGAGGGGTTGCAATACTGGTGGGGAAGTGGGTGTCGTTTGAGGCACTGAATATTGTAGCGGATAATGGAGGTCGATATGTGATGGTGAGTGGTCGGTTGCAGGGGGTGCGGGTGGTACTGGTGAACGTATATGCCCCGAATTGGGATGATGCCGGATTTATGAAACGCATGCTGGGTCGGATTCCGGATCTGGAGGTAGGAAGCTTGATAACGGGGGGGGACTTCAACACGGTGCTGGACCCAGCACTGGACCGTTCTAGGTCCAGGAGGGGTAAGAGGCCAGCTGCGGCCAAGGTGCTCAGGGGGTTTTGGACCAGATGGGGGGAGTGGATCCATGGAGGTTTGCCAGGCCGCTGGCCAGGAAATTTTCCTGTTTTTCCCACGTCCATAGAGCCTACTCCCGGATAGATTTTTTCATCTTGAGTCGGGCGCTAATCCCGAAAGTGGAGGGAATGAAATATTCGGCCATAGCCATCTCGGACCACGCCCCGCATTGGGTGGAGCTGGAGTTGGGGGAGGAGAGGGACCAGCGCCCGCTGTGATGCCTTGATATGGGACTCCTGGCGGATGAGGGGGTGTGCGGGCAGGTGCGGGGGTGTATTGAAAGATACTTGGAGGCCAACGACAACGGGGAGGTGCAGGTGGGGGTAGTTTGGGAGGCGTTGAAGGCGGTGGTCAGGGGAGAGCTAATTTCCATTAGGGCTCACAGGGAGAAGAGAGAGAGGAGGGAGAGGGAGAGGTTGGTGGAGGAGATTTGAAGGGTGGACAGGAGTTATGCAGAGGCCCCTGAGGAGGGGCTACTTAGGGAGCGACGGAACCTCCAGTCGGAATTCGAACTGATGACCACGGGGAAAGCAGAGGCACAGTGGAGGAAAGCGCAAGGGGTGGAGTATGAGTATGGGAGAAGGCGAGTCGGATGCTGGCACATCAGCTTCGTAAGAGGGAGGCAGCGAGGGAGATAGGTGGAGTTAGGGATAGAGGGGGGAATACGGTGCGGAGTGCGGTGAGAACAAACGAGGTATTTAGGAACTTCTATGGAGATCTGTACAGGTCTGAGCCCCCAGCGGGGGAGGAGAGGATGCGATGATTCCTAGATCAGCTGAGGTTCCCGAGGGTGGAGGAGGAGGTTGCTGGTTTGGGGGTGCCGATTGGGCTGGAGGAGCTGGTTAAAGGATTGGGGAGCATGCAGGTGGGGAAGGCCCTGGGGCAGGAAGGGTTCCCGGTTGAACTTTACAGGAAATACATGGACCTGCTGGGCCCGTTGCTAGTGAGGACTTTTAATAAGGCGAGGGAGGAGGGGACCTTGCCCCCGACAATGTCCAGGACGCTGATTTCTTTGATTTTGAAGCGGGACAAGGATCCATTGCAATGTGGATCGTATAGACCGATCTCGCTCCTCAATGTTGACGCTAAGTTGCTGGCGAACGTGCTGGCTTCGAGAATTGAGGACTGTGTCCCGGGGGTGATTCATGAGGACCAGACGGGATTTGTGAAGGGCAGGCAGCCAAATACTAATGTGCCAAGGTTCCTCAATGTGATTATGATGCCCTCGTTGGAGGGGGAAGCGGAGGTAGTGGAAGCTATGGACGTGGAGAAGGCCTTTGATCGGGTGGAGTGGGAGTATCTTTGGAAAGTGTTGCGGTGGTTTGGGTTCAGGGAGGGGTTCATCAGTTGGGTCAGGCTCCTATATAGAGCCCCTGTGGCGAGTGTGGCTATGAACCGGCGGATGTCGGAGTACTTTCGGCTGTACCGAGGGACGAGGCAGGGGTGTCCCTTATCCCCCTTGTTGTTTGCACTGGCAATTGAGCCGCTGGCCATGGCACTGAGGGAATCCAGTAAATGGAGGGGATTGGTTCAGGGGGGGAGAGGAACACTGGGTGTTGTTGTATGCCGATGACCTGTTGTTGTATGTTGCGGATCCAGTGGAGGGGATGGTGGTCATGCGGATCCTTAGGGAGTTTGGGGACTTTTCGGGGTATAAACTCGGGGTAGGGAAGAGTGAGCTCTTTGTGGTGCATTTAGGAGATCAGGGAAGGGGGATAGACGAGCTACCGCTGAGGAGGACGGAAAGGAGCTTTCGGTACCTGGCGATCCAAGTAGCTAGGAGTTGGGGGGCCCTGCACAAGCTCAATTTGGCGCAGTTGGTGGAGCAGATTGGAGGAGGATTTTAAAAGATGGGATATGCTGCCACTCTCACTAGCGGGTAGGGTGCAGTCGGTCAAAATGGCGGTCCTTCCGAGGTTTCTCTTTGTGTTCCAGTGTCTTCCCATTTTGATCCCCAAGGCCTTTTTCAAACGGGTAAGAAGCAACATGGGATTTGTGTGGGCGAATAAGACCCCGAGGGTGAAGAGGGTGTTTCTGGAGCGTAGCAGGGACAGTGGGGGGGCTGGTGCTGCCGAATCTATGTGGCTATTATTGGGCAGCCAATGTGGCGATGATCCGTAAGTTGGTAATGGAGGGAGAGGGGGCTGCATGGAAGAGGCTAGAAATGGCATCCTGAGTGGGCACGAGCCTGAGGGCGCTGGTGACGGCACCGCTGCCGCTCTCGCCGACAAGGTACACCACGAGTCCGGTGTGGCGGCGACACTGAAGATCTGGGGGCACTGGAGGCGACACAGGGGCGAGGTGGGAGCCTCGGTTTGGTCCCCAATTCGGGAGAATCATCGGTTCGTCCTTGGAAGGATGGATGGGGGTTTCTGGAGCTGGCATCGGGCAGGGATTAGAAGAATGGGGGACCTGTTCATCGATGGGACGTTTGCGAGCCTAGGGGCGCTGGAGGAGAAGTTTGGGCTACCCCCGGGAAACGCTTTCAGGTACATGCAAGTGAGGGCATTTGTGAGGCGGCAGGTGAGGGAATTCCTGCTGCTTCCGGCGCATAGGATTCAGGACAGGGTGATTTCGGGTGTATGGGTTGGAGAAGGCAAGGTTTCGGCGATTTACCAGGAGCTGCAGGAAGAGGAGGAGGCCTCGGTGGAGGAGTTAAAGGGCAAGTGGGATGAGGAGCTTGGGGAGGAGATAGAGGAGGGTCTGTGGGCTGATGCCCTGAGTAGGGTTAATTCTTCCTCCTCTTGCGCCAGGCTCAGCCTAATACAGTTTAAAGTTACTCACAGAGCACATATGACGGGGGCGAGGTTGAGTAGGTTCTTTGGGGTGGAGGACAGATGTGGGAGGTGCTCGGGGAGCCCAGCAAATCACGTCCATATGTTCTGGTCGTGCCCGGTGCTGGATGGGTTTTGGAGGGGTTTTGCAAGGACTATGTCCAAGGTGGTGAACGCCCGGGTTAAGCCGAGCTGGGGATTAGCATTATTTGGGGTATCGGACGAGCCGGGAGTGCAGGAGGCGAAAGAGGCCGGTATTCTGGCCTTTGCATCCCTGGTAGCCCGGCAGAGGATTTTGTTACTGTGGAAAGAAGCGAAGCCCCCTAGTGTGGAAGCTTGGATCAATGACATGGCAGGGTTCATCAAGCTGGAGAGGATAAAGTTTGCCTTGCGAGGGTCTGTGCAGGTTCTCCAGGTGGTGGCAACCGTTCCTAGACTATCTCGCAGAGCGTTAGGAGGAGGTCAGCAGCAGCAGCAGCCCAGGGGCGGGGGGAGGGGGGTTCTTTTGGGGTGGCGTTTGGGTTAAGGTGGGGGGGTTTCCCTATTTGTGTTTTCTACTGTTATATGGGGGGTTACTGTATTTGGGGGAAATCCAATGTATAATTTCTGCTTGTTGTGTTTTTGTTTCTTTTTCTTGTTGAAAATTTGTTGAAACATTTGAATAAATTTATTTAGGCCTCTAGACTTGAATCACCCCTCCTGGTAAGATAATCCATTCACGTTGGCATGAGGGCTGACCGGTGTGAATTAGGACTGGTCTCACCTGGTGGGACGAACACCCAGAGGAACTCAGGTGAGTGCCTTGCTCCAGGGGGAGTGCACCTAGTACTACCAGGGCACCTCCCCTTGCACTACCCAGGCCATACCAGGGGGCAGTGCCAAGGGACAGTGACGGGGGAGAGAGGTTGTGTGGGGGAAGGGGAGGGGCTCTTTGTGCACCAAAGCAGCCTTTAAATATGACATCCCAATCTTTAAAAAACTACGTTGCTGGAGGGCAGGTTCTATCAGCCTAGCCCATCAGCATTGCATCATGGGACTCGCCCATTGGCTTTTCTCCTATGTTTCAAGCAATAAGGCAGAGAAAGCCACCGTTGGTGCCAACAGTTCCATCGGCGCTTTTCCCGCCATCTGCTGCACTCTGCCAAATACATGTAAAACTCCGCCTCATGAAATATTCAATGGGACAATGCTCTGAGATGCTTGGAGACTCTGGGTAGAATTTTAAGGATGGTGAGTATGCCTAATGCGCAGCCGCCGACTCTCAAACTCCACTGCCATTTAACACTCACTTGAGCATTGATTGGTAGTAGGAGGGATTTCTGTCAGCCCTTGGAACAAAGTCCTGCCAATAAGAGCTGTCGGCCAACCAGGCACAGTGCTGCCGTGGCCGTAAGCGAAACTGCAGCACTCTGCCTGGAACAAAGTCCCGGAGCCTTTGAAAATGTAAATCCCGGGTGTCACGGGGCAGGAGGGAAGGGTATGCCTGGGGTGGTGGGGGCCGGGGGGGGAGGGGGAGTGATCAGGAGGGGTGCAATCATGATTGGGGGTCGGGGGAGGGTCATGGAACTCCAATATCTCGTGGGAGGATGCCCCATCTCTGAGGGTGTCTTCAGAGTGAGGTTCCCTCCCTCCAACCTCCTGCTCAAGATGAGTAAAAGTTGAAATGTCACTTTCTCACTCTCTCCCGCCAGCCTAAAAACTGAGCTGGGCAGGATAAGGCTCTTAAGTGGCCACTTAAGGGCCTTAATAGTTTTCCCGCCCGTGACCCTGCCTGCCAAACCTTAAAATTGTATCTCGATTCATCCCAGGGATGAATCCCGTCCATTTAATTTTATGCTCTGCGCTATCTCAGAATCTGCTTTGGGAGGAGTATAAGATTAGGTCCTCTATGATGCTGTGTATTGATTCTCTGAGACACTGGCAGATTGAAGCTGTTTTCTTCACTCTGTGATATTGTGTATTGGTGCTCGGAGGTGCTATCCTAATTCACTGCAAGCTGGGCACATTTGAAACTTTGAACCTGATTTCACATTTTGTAACAATGGCTTGGGAACTATTGTGTTACCATTGAGTGGGGAGGAAGTTATTCTACAACAAATACAAAAGCAAAACACTTGGAAACCTGAAATAAAAAACAGAAACTGCTGGAAATATTCAGCAGGTCAAACTGCATCTGTGGAGAGAGAAACAGAGTTGACATTCCAGGTCAAGATAAGCATTCATCAAAACAGTTCTATGTTACCTCATTCGTTGAGCCAGCGGTGGAATTAATAACAGGTTTAATTTCTATTCGTTTGCTTTTATACTGAAAAAAAAGCAAAAAGAAAGGTGTTACAATCTCAGCTGATGTTACTACTGGACAGTCAGATCCAAGATCGGGACTCCGGCTCGATAGATTATAACTTTTATTTTATTGCTTAGAGACGTGCATGAACAGAGTCACAGATCCGAACAAAATATTTATTAAACAAAAAAAGATTAATTATAAAATGCTACTTCTTCACCCTAGCCATAACTTTTCAGATAAATACATATTTGTAAGGATAACAAAAGTTACAGAATATATCATGCTCCAATGTTCTCAGCAATGTACACAGTACATGTAAACCAATGGGTGAAATGTGATCAGACACACAACACTCTGAAAGCAAGTGACAGGTCAACTTCTGTGGATTTCTTGTCAAATCCCTCCAGATGCTTGTCACACTGTGTAGCCAACTGATCTCACTGGAACTCTGATTTCCACACGAGGGGTTCAAATCTCCACTCTTGAAGAATACACTTTGCAATATTCTCCCACACTTTCTCTCAGATGCTTCACCAAGGATCCGCACCCAGAATTTCAATCTCTCCTTTCAGTATTTCTCTGTTCTGGAACACCACTTGCATTCAAGCTTCCACACAATCTCACGGGTACCCAGCCATGACAACAGAACAACACTGCTTCACAGGTTGTATTACATCGAAACATTGAAAATAGGGGTGGGAGTAGACCATTCAACCATTCAAGCCTGCTCCGCCATTCAACACGACAATTGGCTGACGCTCTATTTCAGCACCATACTCCAGGCTCACCCATATCCCTTAAGAGTCCAGAAATCTATCTATTTCCTTATTAAATATAATCAATGATTTGGCCTCCACAGCCGTCTGTGGTAGAAAATTCTGCGTGAAGAAATTTCTCCTCATCTCAGTCCTAAATGGCCTACTCCATATCCTGAGAGAACGACCCGTTAATCTCGACCCCACCAGCCAGAGGAAACAACATCCCTGCATCCAATCCATCCAGTCCTGTCACCACTTTTAACTTTTCAATGAGGTCCCCTCTCCTTCCTCTAAATTCCAGTGAATACAGGCCCAATTGACACAATCTCTCCTCATACAAAAATCCTGCCATCCTAGGAATCAGTCTGGTGGACCTTCCCTGCATTCCCTCTATGACAAGTATATTCTTTCTGAGGTAAGGATCTGAGGTAAGGAGACCAAAACTGCACACAATACTCCTTGTGTGGTCTCACCAAGGTCCTATCCAGCTGAAGCAAGACATCTTTGCTCCTGTACTCAAATCTTCTTGCAATCAAGGCCAATGTACCATTTGCCATTATGCTTGCTTTCAGTAACTGGTGTACGAGGGCACTAGGGTATCACCAACCTTAGGATTACTTCAGATTTCCAGCTTCTCGCTAGCTGACCTCTCCAGCATTGCACCTTGCAGCCCTATATTTAACTGGGAGTCTCTCTCTGCCCCTTTCTTTACTTCAAAAAACAATACCTTGTTCAACATCCTTTTCTTTGTCCTTTTGACATCAGTCTTCTTGGGACTCCTCTTTACACTCGCTGGTTTCTGAAACGGTCTTATTTAGCTTCTGGGACTTACGTTCTGTCCCTTACTTTACTATCCCTGGACTGTATCGGAGGTTTTATGAGAGCTGCTTTCTTCTCAGTTACCTGGTTCCAACTGAATACAAATGCTTCTAATTTTCAGCATGGGCTTCTAAGCAACAGCTTAGTTGTGTTTTAACATCGGTACTCTTACATCGTAAACCCTTAATTACAGTGCAGGTAAAGTTTAAAGTGAAACTAAAACCCATAGACTGGAGGCACCTGTGTAACTTGAAGCTAAACTGAAGTTTTAACTCTCTCTTAGCACACAAACACAGAAACACAAATTAAGCTTAAACTTAAAACTATACCTGGGCCGGGATTGTAGCCACCTAAAATGGCTGATTCCCGAGTAAAATGGTCAAACCCCGATCTAAAATGGCAAACGAAAGGGGCTGATGGGAAAATCAGCCAACAGGACTCAAACGGACAGCTGCAGGCAAAACAGTGTATTCGGCTCTGGGGAAGTCGGCCCAGACCGATACCTGCAGCCATTAACAGCACATCAACCCAGCCATCTGCATAGTAAGCAGCCATCTCTGGGAACAATTGCTACACATTAGCAACATAAAGCCGATCCAGACTTTTCGGCGCCAGCAGTGGCTGAGACAAAGAAAGGTGGACGACCACCCCCGATCAAGAAATCGCCCCATTTTGGACCATATCGAACCCAGTGATTGGGACCAAGTCCAATCACTTGAAACCAGGGTCAAGGTCCGCCCCGAGAGGCGGGAAGCCCCTAGGGACTATGAAAATGGGGGCCAAGTTCAGATCGGCCCTTCTTCTCCTACTCGCAACCTTCGAGACCCTTCGACGAAGAAACAAGTAAGTGTTACTCCAGCGATCGCTACGAGATAGGTGTTCCAGACTATCGACTCGTACCAGCCTTTCTGAATCCCGCAGGCCAGACCCAATTCGATAGACCATTCGTTTCCCTGACCTGGTGGGCCATCACCAAAGTTAAGTATTGGCCTTTAGTGGTAGGTAATAGTCTAGAAGTAGGATTATGGTATAGGTATTTATTGCTGTATATAATAAATGATCGTTGATTTAACTTTTACTAAGCGGTGTGCTGCATTATTACTCATTACTTGAGCTTTAACCACGTGGCGGTATCAGAAAGATACCTGCCGACTCGTGAGCAAAGGTGACAGAATTAGAGCTAATAAAACTAAGGCTAATAAGAGCAACAGGATTCTCACCTACCCGGTGGGGCGGGGGGTCCCGGCGGGATGGAATGGCGGGAACCACTCCGCCGTCGGGCCGCCCCAAAGGTGCGGATTTCTCTGCACCTTTAGGGGCCAAGCCCTCACCTTGAGGGGCTAGCCCCACGCCGGAGTTGTTGGCGCGCCACGCCAGCTGGGGCCGAAGGGACTTCGCCGGTCAGCGGAAGGCCGCGCATGCGCAGGAGTGTCGGTGGCTGCTGACGTCATCCCCGCACATGCGCAGGGGGGGGGGTCACTTCCGCATCGTCCATCGCGGAGGCAATGGCCGAGGCGGAAGGAAAAGAGTGCCCCCACAGCACATGCCCGCCCGCGAATCGGTGGGCCTCGATCGCGTGCCAGGCCACCGTGGGGGCAGTCCCCGGGGCCAGATCGCCCCGCGCCCCCCCCCCCAGGACCCTAGAGCCCGCCCGCGCAAGGTGGCTTGATTCACGCCGGCGTGACTGGCATGACAGCAGCGGGACTTCAGCCCATCGCGGGCCGGAGAATCGCCGGGGGGGGGGACACGCCGACCGGCGCAGCCCGATTCCTCCCCCCCCACCGCTGAATTTTCGGTGCCGCAGAATTCAGTGGCCGGTGGGGGCGGGATTCACGCCGTCCCCCGGCGATTCTCCAACCCGGCAGGGGTGGTCGGAGAATCCCGCCCCTTATTTCTAACACACAAAACAAATATAAATTATTTAAATTATCTCTATTTTCTAACAAAAGGTCAAAGGCAACATCTTTTGAATTGCAAAGACTGATTCACAATATTGTAAACAGCTCTAAATAATTATCAAAGCAACTCAATTCAGTTTTTTAAAAAATGCCACACAAATGCAGCTTGAGAAAATCTGAAATATTTTAAAGGAAAAAGAAAGGCTGCTGATGTCTATATTACATGAAATATGACTGAAATTTTCCTGCGCTTCCAGCCAATGGGATTATCCAGTCCTACCGATGGTGACTCCCTGTGACATATTCCCTGGCGGCGGAGGGCATGGGGCTTGCACAACCCCATCGATATCGGCAGGACTGGAAGATTCCGCCATTACAGAGCCATCTCCACCACCTTTAACCTCTGGAATCAGAGTTCAAATCTTGCCCAGTCTGCTGAGATGAGTGTCTCCTCCAAACCGCTGGTTATTTGTGTAGTGCGTTAATCAAGTCTCAACCTAGTTCCTAGTGGCCATGGACCATAGCACAAAATTGGGACTAGTTGACAATCTTATTTTGAGGTGCCACGTGAAGGCACAGGCTGGATCTTCTGTGATTGGAACCCGGTCAAGTTTTGGCAAAGATTACAGGGAGCTTTACAGTGAAAAGGCTAAACACTGCCGGTGCTGGAAATAAGAATATAAAAATGCTGAAAAATTACTCAGCAAGTAAGGCAGCATCTATGGAGAGAAGCAAAGTTAAGGCTTCAGTTTGATGACCTTTGGTCAGAACTGCTTTACAGTGCACCTGGCTGTGCTTTAGGTGTTCAGGGTTGTTTAAAATAAGAGGGGTTCCTTTCACCAGCACAAAAATGGTTTAAGAGAATGTCACAGTTGTATGAATTTGATGGGGACTCTGACTTCTTGCTGACTTGTGAGTAGCTCCAGAAGCCACTGGAGTGGCTTTTAAATTGAAGCCACTTACATAAGTTGGTATTTCAGATTACTTTGCACTGTCTCAGCGAGTTTAAATATTTAAGGGATATTTAAGGATAACATTTGTTTATCTGACAGATACAGAGGTTTTCTGTTTTTATTGCTGATATATAATTTATGTTTATTTTGAAACAGCAGAAGGGATTATATTATGATTTTGCAATATTTCTTTGATCGTAATTTTCCAATTTTTAATGAATCACCTGGTGGCAATTTTAAACAAAAGTAAATTATTCCAAAGTTGTGTAACAGGTTGATCTGATAGTTTTCAATAATGCAAAGAAAAAAAAAGTTATATTACCTGCTGAAAGCTGGCCTGAATTAGGTTTTCCGGGAATGCATTTCTGTGTGAAAAAAAGCATTAGTTATATGAGTTTGTCAGAGAAGTGGATATGTGGAACAAACCCCCACCCAAAAGTAATAATGTTGTATTGACTGGTTTTTACAAAATGATTTGAATAAAACCGAATAGTATTCACAACTGACAACCATCAGTTTAACGTACATCTGGCAATTAGAGTGCGCTATTCCTTCTTTCTACTATCTCATTATAGTTCCAGTCAGCATAGATCATGACCCACTCAGTTTCCTACTCTTGAAAAGGCCCTCTACATTTAAGACTCACAAACTCCTATGTTGGCAATGCCTATGTTATAACCTGCCCTGATCCTTTTGGCTAGGGACAATTGGTTACCCCATGAGGTGTTTTGGGGTCCATCAACTAAATAGAACAGAAATTAACGAAGGAATGAATTAAAAGGGGCCGCTCCTAAAATATAAAAGGAGCACAGCCCAAAAAGAACAAAGAGGAATGGAAACTTAAAAACATTAAATCAAAATATGAAAACTGGGGTCGATGAAGCAATCAAACCCCTGCGTGCCCACCGAGCGCAGAAGGCTGGTTACCTCATGACTCTTTAGGAATATGAGTTCCCCCAATGAGGGAGGCTGGGCCAACCGTTAGCAGCGCAGCTGTATAAATTGAGCTGGCCAGTGTGGCACTGGCTAGAAAGGGAACCAGTAGTGAGCGACTGGCCCTGTGTACGTATTGTTGTAAATAAAGTTACTTTCTGTTTGACTCAACAAACCTATGCTGGATTCTTTGCGGCCCTTACAAAAGCATACCACACTGTATTTTATTCCAAGCCACTCTGGAGGATGGCATCATCAAGACATTACGTTTGAACTGGACTCAAGATTCTGTATTAACTAACTCAATTTATTTACAGGCCGTAAGCACAATACGCTTAGAGGCAGCGGGGAGGCCGAAGGCGAGAAATTCTAGAGCTTCTGTTGGATCAATGGAAGTATGTCAGGTAGAACCTGTACCCTAAACTTTGACTTAGCCATGACCCCCAACCCAAATTCTGGGTATAAGATTCTTTCAGTCATAGGAGCAACAGTACAACATGATTTTGATGTGACTTCTGGGGCGGAATTTTTAAAAGTCAAAGGGGAGAGCTGGTAAAAACAAAACTAAAGTGGGTGCATCCGTGAGAATTGAAAAATAATGAAAGACATAAGCCAAAATTAAAAATTAAAAGGACTCAATAAGGTAGAATTTGAGTGAATTAACTTTTAAAGGGAGGACCCCCTGAAGAAATAAAAATAAAAAAAGGTGTCGAACAGAAGCAGAAAAAGAAGCAAGGGCCTCTTCAGAGAGGTTAACCCCAAAAAAGGCAATAAGAGACGTAAGATTCGAAGGGATGCTTGGCTTGGTAAGTGAGTCATTGTTGGTTAATGAAAAGAATGGGTTAACATTAGACCCACTGATCAGGGATCAGAATTAGATCCTGCCCTTAAATAGAGACAAGTATGGATGGAAACCATGGAACTAGAAATTCGAGGGCACGATTCTCCACGATTGGAGCAGTGGAAGCAGGGACGATAGGGACATTTAAGGGGCATCTTGACAAATATATGAATAGGATGGGAATAGAAGGATACGGACCCAGGAAGTGTAGAAGATTGTAGTTTAGTCGGGCAGTATGGTCGGCACGGGCTTGGAGGGCCGAAGGGCCTGTTCCTGTGCTGTACATTTCTTTGTTCTTTGTTTGTTCTTGATTCTGCTCAAGCGTAATGAGGCAGGTGAATAGCGGGAGAGGCGGAAAAACAAGAACCATGCCAGGCGCCGAACAGTTTGTGATGCAACCAGCCCGCTCCCGTAGGCGAAATCAGGATCTCGCCTTAGCGTGGCGAGAAACCAATTATCACCATTTAAGCCCTATTTCCATACAATTAACTAGAGCGATCCAATATCCAACGGCCTCCCATGATTCAGCAGCCTCCCCAGCAAGTGCTCATGCAGGCGCCAATTAGTACTCCTTTTTAAAAACGTGAACCTGGCAGAAGGGCTTCTGAGGGGAAACGAGGAGACGAGTAGCCATTTTTGCTCAGAGGCAAAGAGCTCGGGGGTGCTGGGATTGGCACCCCAGTGCTCGGCGGGTGGTGGGGATCCTTAACTGGGAGGTGGGGGAGCACCCTCCTCAGGGGTGGGTCGCCATGGGAAGATAGAGGGGGGGTGAGGTGCTGGGAGGGGCTACTGCGCACAGCTCCACCATGCCAACCCCTGGATCATGTGTACCCATTCCGGGGGAAATGCTTGTCCTTGCCAGTTTAACCCATCAACCACCCATAATGGCCACCGACTGCCGAGGCCTCTGGCTGTGCGTCTGAAGGCTATTGGTAATAGGGAGTTGGTAATCGTGGTTAAGTGAGCACTTCACGGCTTCCGGGTGCGGCGAGGCTTCCGGGTGCGGCGATGACCAGCTAAGTCGCACGTTTCGGCAGCTCCCGGTGGAACGGACTTTTGGGCTCTTAAAAGGAGCCCCAACGGCAATTTAAACGGCTAAAAACACTGTGCGGTAAACTAGAAGGGAATCCCCCCGGACACGCATGGATAAAGGAGAGGATAGCAGCCGGATTGCGGAGGATCCTCTGGAGCAGCGGCAAGGAAGGCAAGCTCAAAGCAAGATGGCGTCGGAAGGTGGCCGTTTGTTATGGGGCCCAGACCAACAAGAGTTCCTGCGGCGCTGTGTGGAAGAGCTGAAAAAGGAATTGAAGAAGGAGTTGTTGGCCCCGATATTACAGGCGATTGAAGGGCTAAAGGAGGAGCAGAAGACTCAAGAGCAAGAGCTTCGGGTCGTGAAGGCAAAGGCTGCTGAAAACGAAGATGAAATACAGGGCCTGGTGGTGAAGACAGAGACGCACGAGGCGCAGCACAAAAGGTGTGTGGATAGGCTGGAAGTACTGGAGAATAACTCGAGGAGGAAGAATTTAAGGGTTCTGGGTCTTCCCAAAGGCGTAGAAGGGGCGGACGTCGGGACATATGTGAGCACGATGCTTCACTCGCTAATGGGATCGGAGGCCCCGGCGGGCCCTTTGGAGGTGGAGGGAGCTTATCGAGTTATGGCGCGAAGACCAAGGGCAGGAGAAATACCTCGAGCCATAGTGGTGAGGTTTCACCGCTATAATGACAGAAAGATGGTCCTAAGATGGGCGAAGAAAACTCGGAGCTGCAGGTGGGAGAACGCGGTGATCCGCGTATACCAGGATTGGAGTGCGGAGGTGGCGAGAAGGAGGGCAAGTTTTAATCGGGCTAAGGCGGTGCTTCACAAAAAGAAGATCCAGTTTGGAATGTTGCAACCGGCGAGATTGTGGGTCACACACCAAGGGAAGCACCACTACTCTGAGACGGCAGAAGAGGCGTGGACTTTCATTGTGGACGAGAAGCTGGAATAGTCTGGTGAGAGAAAGAACTTTTGGGATAAAGTGGTGGGGTGATTATGTGGGGCGAGGAAAAAGGGGGGGGGGGATGATTTTTCAGTTTGTTAATCTTGCGATCCTGTAACTTTTCTCTCTTCCCCATGATTGGGGGGGGTGCAGTACGAGGAAATGTGGGCGCTGGTCATTACGGGCGGGGCCGAGTGGGAAACGCGTGCTTTGTTCCCGCGCTATGGTAATTATGGCGGGAACAGGGACGCAGGAAGGAGGGGGCCTCGCACAGTGGGGGCCGAGGACAAGGGGGGAAGCCGATGTCAGCCAGAGTTCGCTGACTTCTGGGAGCAACATGGGGGGTGCAATTACGCGAGGAAGGGATCTAGCGGAGGGGGGGGGGGAGGGGGGGGGTTAACTGGGTTGCTGCTGCTAAGGAGAAAGGGGAGCTGTTATGGGATGGGGTGGTCGAGGCGGGAGGGCGCCGTCGGGGGGATACACGGGTACGTGGGAACCGGGTGAGGAGCTGGGTTAAAAAAGGGGATGGCTAGTCGACAAGGGGGTAAAGAGCCCCCCAACCCAGCTGATCACGTGGAACGTGAGAGGGCTGAACGGGCCGATTAAAAGGGCACGGGTACTCGCACACCTAAAGAAATTAAAGGCAGATGTGGTTATGTTGCAGGAGACGCATCTGAAACTGATAGACCAGGCCAGACTACGTAAAGGATGGGTGGGGCAGGTGTTTCATTCGGGTTTGGATGCGAAGAACAGGGGGGTGGCTATCTTGGTGGGGAAACGGGTACTGTTTGAGGCAAAGACCATAGTGGCGGATAGTGAGGGTAGATATGTGATGGTGAGTGGCAGATTGCAAGGGGAGGCGGTGGTTCTGGTGAACGTATATGCCCCGAACTGGGATGATACAAATTTTATGAGGCGTATGTTGGGACATATCCCGGACCTGGAGGCGGGAAAGTTGGTAATGGGGGGAGATTTCAATACGGTGCTTGATCCAGGGCTGGACCGATCGAGGTCCAGGATCGGGAGGAGGCCGGCAGCGGCCAGGGTGCTCAAGGACTTCATGGAGCAGATGAGAGGGGTAGACCCCTGGAGATTTAGTAGGTCTAGGAGTAAGGAGTTCTCATTTTTCTCCCATGTCCACAAAGTATATTCACGGACAGACTTTTTTGTCTTGGGAAGGGCACTGATTCCGAAGGTGATAGGGACGGAATATACGGCCACAGCTATTTTGGACCATGCTCCACATTAGGTAGACCTGGAGGTAGGAGAGGAAAAAGAACAGCACCCACTCTGGAGAATGGATATGGGCTTATTGGCGGATGAGGGGGTATGTTTAAGGGTGAGGGGATGCTTCGAAAGGTACTTGGAGCTTAATGACAATGGAGAGGTTCAGGTGGGAGTGGTCTGGGAGGTGTTGAAGGCGGTGGTTAGAGGGGGACTGATATCCATAAGGGCACATAAAGGGAAACAAGAGGGTAAAGAAAGGGAGCGATTGCTGAAAGAACTTTTGAGGGTGGACAGGCAATATGTGGAGGCACCGGAGGAGGGACTGTACAGGGAAAGAAAAAGGCTACATGTGGAGTTTGACCTGCTGACCACGGGTAAGGCGGAGGCACAGTGGAGGAAGGCACAGGGTGTACAGTATGAGTATGGAGAGAAGGCGAGTCGGCTACTGGCCCACCAATTGAGGAAGAGGGGAGCAGCGAGGGAGATAGGTGGGGTGAGAGATGAGGAGGGAGAGATGGAACGGGGAGCGGAGAGAGTGAAAGGGGTGTTCAAGGCATTTTATGAGAGGTTATATAAGGCTCAGCCCCCGGAAGGGAAGGAGGGAATGATGTGTTTCTTGGATCAGCTGGAATTCCCTAAGGTGGAGGAGCAGGAGAGGGTGGGACTGGGAGCACAGATTGAGATGGAGGAGGTGGTAAAAGGGATTGGGAGCATGCAGGCGGGGAAGGCCCCGGGACCGGACGGATTCCCGGTGGAATTTTATAGGAAGTACATGGACTTACTGGCCCCGCTTCTGACGAGAACCTTTAATGAGGCTAGGGAAAGGGGGCAGCTGCCCCCGACTATGTCGGAGGCAACGATATCGCTCCTTTTGAAGAAGGAAAAAGACCCGCTGCAGTGTGGGTCCTACAGGCCCATTTCCCTTTTAAATGTAGATGCTAAACTCTTGGTCAAGGTGATGGCGACGAGGATAGAGGACTGTGTCCCCGGGGTGGTCCACGAGGATCAAACTGGGTTCGTTAAGGGGAGACAGCTGAACACGAACATACGGAGGTTGCTAGGGGTAATGATGATGCCCCCACCAGAGGGGGAGGCGGAGATAGTGGTGGCGATGGACGCCGAGAAAGCATTCGACAGAGTGGAGTGGGATTATCTGTGGGAGGTGCTGAGGAGATTTGGTTTTGGAGAAGGGTATATCGGATGGGTACAGCTGCTGTATAGGGCCCCGGTGGCGAGTGTGGTCACGAACAGACAGAGGTCTGACTACTTCCGTCTTCATAGAGGGACGAGACAGGGGTGTCCCCTGTCTCCGTTACTGTTTGCATTGGCGATTGAGCCCCTGGCCATAGCACTGAGGGGCTCCAGGAAGTGGAGGGGAGTACTCAGGGGAGGAAAAGAACACCGGGTATCCCTGTATGCAGATGATTTATTGCTGCATGTTGCGGACCCAGTGGAGGGGATGCCTGAGATAATGCAGACACTCAGGGAGTTTGGGGAATTTTCGGGGTACAAATTGAATATGGGTAAGAGTGAGCTGTTTGTGGTGCATCCGGGGGAGCAGAGCAGGGGAATAGATGACTTACCGCTGAGGAAGGTGACAAAAGATTTCCGGTACTTAGGGATTCAGATAGCCAGGAGTTGGGGAACCTTACACCGGCTTAATCTAACAAGATTGGTGGAACAGATGGAGGAGGATTTTAAGAGATGGGACATGGTGCCCCTGTCACTGGTGGGTAGGGTGCAGGTGGTTAAAATGGTAGTCCTCCCGAGATTCCTCTTTGTGTTTCAGTGCCTTCCGGTGATGGTCACGAAGGCTTTTTTCAAGAGAATTGAGAAAAGTGTCATGAGTTTTGTGTGGGCTGGGAAGATCCCGAGAGTGAGGAGGGGGTTCTTGCAGCGTAGCAGGGATAGGGGGGGCTGGCACTACCGAGCCTAAGTGAATACTACTGGGCCGCCAATATCTCAATGGTGTGTAAGTGGATGGGAGAAGGGGAGGGAGCGGCGTGGAAGAGATTGGAGATGGCATCCTGCAAGGGAACCAGCCTACAAGCAATGGTGACGGCGCCGTTGCCGTTCTCCCCGAAGAAATACACCACAAGTCCAGTGGTGGTCGCAACATTAAAAATTTGGGGGCAGTGGAGAACACATAGGGGAAGCACGGGAGCCTCGGTGCGGTCCCCGATAAGAAATAACCATAGGTTTGTCCCGGGGAGAATGGGTGGGGGATTTGGAGCATGGCAAAGAGCTGGGGTTGTGCAACTGAGAGATCTGTTTGTAGACGGGACGTTTGCGAGTCTGGGAGCGCTGACGGAAAAATATGGGTTGCCCCAAGGGAATGCATTTCGGTACATGCAACTGAGAGCTTTCGCGAGGCAACAGGTGAGGGAATTCCCGCAGCTCCCGACGCAGGAGGTCCAGGATAGAGTGATCTCGGGGACATGGGTGGGGAATGGTAGGGTGTCGGATATATACAGGGAAATGAGGGACGAGGGGGAGATCATGGTGGATGAGTTGAAGGGGAAATGGGAAGAAGAGCTGGGGGAAGAGATTGAGGAGGGGATGTGGGCTGATGCCATACGTAGGGTAAACTCGTCGTCCTCGTGCGCCAGGCTAAGCCTGATATAATTCAAGGTTTTACACAGGGCGCATATGACCGGAGCACAGCTTAGTAAATTTTTCGGGGTAGAGGATAGGTGTGGGAGATGCTCGAGAAGCCCAGCAAACCATACACACATGTTTTGGTCATGTCCGGCACTACAGGGGTTCTGGGTGGGGGTGGCAAAGGTGCTTTCGAAGGTGGTGGGGGTCCGGGTCGAGCCAAGCTGGGGGTTGGCTATATTTGGGGTTGCAGAAGAGCCGGGAGTGCAGGAGGCGAAAGAGGCTGATGTCTTGGCCTTTGCGTCCCTAGTAGCCCGGCGAAGGATATTGCTTATGTGGAAGGAAGCCAAACCCCCGGGCGCGGAGACCTGGATAAATGACATGGGCAGGGTTTATAAAACTAGAACGGATAAAGTTTGCACTAAGGGATTCGGCTCAAGGGTTCACCAGGCGGTGGCAACCGTTCATTGACTACCTCGCAGAACGATAAAAGAAATGGGAAGGTAACAGCAGCAACCCAGGGGGGAGGGGGGGGGGCCTGGGTGGGTCCACAGGGGTGTTTTTGTAATATTTGTACTAGGCTATGTATATTGGACTGTTTGATTTTATTTTGGAGAGTTATTATTTTTGATAGGGCAGTTGCCATTTAGTTTATATATTATTTATTTATTTGTTAAAAAGGCCACTGTTATTTATACTGTTTTACTGTTGTAAAAAGAAAAACCTTTGTATTGTTTTGTTTGGCCAAAAAATCTGAATAAAATATATTTAAAAAAATTTTAAAAAGTGAGCACTTCACACAAGCCAAGTGGATTTCCGTGGGCAGGCAGGCCATGTAGCATGCGGGAGTCAATGCCTAACAGCCCGATCAGACCGTGATCCATGGACACTGTGCCTGAAAACTGTGGAAGTCAACACCACACACGCAGCAGCAAACAACCAGGGGATGGGACACAGCTCCGGAGACTGGTTCACGGCCAGAGGTGGGTGTGTGCAATGGGGAGGGGACCAATGCCCGGTCCAGGTGATCTTATGTGCGGGTGTCTGGGGTACAGGGGGCGGGATTTGTCCGAAATGGAGGCAGAGTGTCCATGCCATCGTGAACGCTGTCGCATTTCACGACGACGCGAAACGGGCACGGGCACTACTGATTCTGGTCCCCACAGGGGGCCAGCACGGCGCTGGAGCGGTTCACGCCGCTCCAGCCTCCATTCCCGGCGGCAACTGGATGCCACGCCAACCCGCGCATGCGCGGGGGACTTCCTCAACATGCCGGCCCCGACGCAACATGGCACGGGGGTTCAGGGACCGGCCGCGTAACAAAATAGGGCCGGGGCTGGAGAGGTCGGCCCGCCGATCGGTGGGCCCTGATCGTGGGCCAGACCCCATCGGAGGACCACCCCCCCCCCCCCCCCCCCCCGTGAAGGAGCCCCCCCCCTACAGGCCGCCCCTCCGACCTTGCGCGCAGAGTTCCCGCTGGCTGCGAGCAGGTGTGGACGGTGCCGGCGGGACTCTGCCGTTTCCGCACGGCCGCTCGGCCCATCAAGGCCGGAGAATCGGCGGCCTGGCCCCGGACAGCGACCCCAACTGGCGCCGCGCCAAACACGCCGACGCAAATGGCGCCGATTCTCCGCTCCTCGGTGAATCACATGCCGGCGTCGGGGCAGCGTGGAGCGGTTGCGGTGATTCTCCGGCCCGGTGCGGATCTCGGAGAATCCCGCCCAGGGTCTGAGGTCTGTTGAGGGGGGCCCGCTGAGGATGGGTGTGGGGGGGCAGGGCGTTCTGGGGGTGGGGGAGATCAATGGGGGAATGGAGGGCAGGAACCATTGCTGTTTTTCAGGCCAACACCCTCTCCCAATGCCATACAGATATTGAATGGTATGAAGGGTATTTGTGACCCCGCAGAACAGGTCCTAGTGGGGCTGCTTGTAGACCGGGCGGCCAGATGCCGGAGACAGTGCAGCAGCAGCGTCTGCAGAGGCCCAAAACAGCGGCCCATGTGCCGGACCCCGCACCACATCCTGAGGTCTCTGCCGCCCATCAGGCCAGGAAGGGACCCAGAGGGGGACCCCCGCGATGGCCCAGGATGTACAGCATCACTGGGCATTCAAACAGATAACGGACAGCACGTGCCGCAGGAGGCTCCGCCTCAACAAGGAGACGGTACGGCAGCTTGCGGACTTGGCACCATGTGGAGGAGGAGGGCACCCACTCCCGGCGGCAGTCAAGGTCACCGCAGCCCTGAGCCTTTATGCCTCGGGGTCCTTCTAGGGCTCGAGTGGGGACCTATGTGGCATCTCGCAGGCAACAGCCCATAGGCGCATCCGACATGTCATGGGTACCCTCTTTGTGTGGGCGGGAAACAATATCAACTTTGGCATGGACCAAATCCAACAGGATGCCCAGGCAGCAGGATTTTCCGCCATCTGCGGGATGGCCCCGATCCAGCGGCTGATAGACCACACGCACATCGTCTTGCACTCACTAGACCACCTGGAAGTACCCTACGTTAACAGGAAGGGGTTCCACTCCCCAAACATACAGCTCGTGTGTGACCACCACATGCAGATCATGCACGTGTGTGTACGCTTCCTAGGGAGTGTGCACGACAGCTACATCCTGGGGAGTCAGACATCCCAGGCATCTTCAAGGACCACCCCAGGATGGGCGGCTGGATCTTGGGAGATAAGGGGTACCCGCTGAGGACCTGGTTAATGATACCAGTATGGAGGCTGGAGACCGAAGCGGAGGCCCGATACAACAAGGTCCATGTGGCCAACCGGGCTGACATTGAGCGGTGCATCTGACTGCACAAATGCAGTACCGATGCCTCAACCGCTGTAGTGGGCCTCTGCAGTACACCACCCAGAGGGTCGCCCGCTTTCTAGGGTCTGCTGTCCGAGGAGAGGGAGGAGGGTGAGAATGATGAGGAGGCGCCGGACCAGAAGAAGCTGGAGGACGAGCCCGGGGATCAACCGGAGGACCAGAGGCTGCAAGATAGGCGGCAGCGGCGAGGGTCCGGCAAGGCCGGAGGGCTCGGGAGGCCCTCACACTGACCTGCTTCACATAGGGTGTGGCCTGGTCTGTAATCGCTACGTTAACCACCCCCACCTCAATTTCCCACCCTCCCAGATTATGTGTCACTTCACTCCAGTGTGCTAGGACTGTGTCGGCACTGTCAGTGGGTCACTGTCAAGGGCAGGGGGGTGATGATAGCCCACAGAGAGCTGAGCGCCAGAGCTCCTCAATATATGCCAGTCTGACCCCTGCCTGTCTGCTGACTGCTCTCTCACACCCATCACGTGCACGCAGTGTGCCCAGGAGGGGGGAGATTCCTGGAGAGATGGGCCAAGGGTTCGGCGATCAGCCCGCATTGCGGAAGAAAGTAACAGAGGCATCATACTGTTTGTGTTCAAGGATTTTAATGTGTCGCAGGTGTCCAACAATGCCCGACTCTCCTATTGGTTTTGCCCTCACTCTCTCTCCCCCCCCCAAATCTACCTCCCCATGCCCTCTCCCCAATCCCCGATGCCCTCAGTGATCCTCAACTGTGTCCCCAGAATGCACATCGGAGGTGTAGACAGCGCGCTGCTTACCACACTGTTGCCTCTGGCCAGCATTCTCCGTGGGCTATGGAGTCGGACGGCCCTGGTGCACTTGGCGACGGCACGTGCGCAACCGTGCCGCCCTATCCCATGTACTGGCTTCGAGACTCGGCCTTATCAAAAGGGTGGAACTCGGAGAAGCTGGTGGCCGCCTTCACCACTCCATGGGACATATCCGGGTTGGCACCTAGCGCCCTCTCCTCCCGCCCAATGCCCATAGGGCCCCAGGGTTCACCTCTGAAAGAGGGGCAGCTGGTTCGAGCCCCAGCTATCCCTGCATCATCTGGCTCTGCCAGCCCTGACGGCTCCCGCTGTCTGCACCATGGTGTTGATGCCCTCGGCAAAGCTGCGCAGTGATTAGGGCCATGCTCTGCAGTGCTTCAGCCATTCCCATCTGAGAGCTGGACATGTCCCACAGAACCTCATCAAGATCACCCAGGTATTGTGTCACGCCCTCCAGCGACTCGGACATTCGGCCGAGGCTCTCAGCCATGGCCGTCACCGACTGTTCCACGCCTTGGGACACCTTCACTAGTGCACCAGGCTCTCCATTGCAGTCGCCACACTAGCAGTGTTGGCCTTAGTTCCACACAAAGCCAGCAACATCTCCTGCGCCCGTAGCCTCTGCGACTCCTCCAATCGGCCATGGATCTGCTGGAGTGCCGTGACATCTCCCTCTGAAATGTCCCAGCCGCTCTCTAACATCTCCATCAGCTCCGGGTAACCCTGTTCCATAGGCTCAGCATCTGGATGGGACCCAGCTGGGTCCTGGGGTCCAGCAAGTCTCCAGTTGTTGCCTCGCCTGGAGGGGTCCTGCCTCCATCTGATGTGCATCAGCAGCTGTGTGGTGCTCACCAGATTGTGCCCCGGAAGCCTGACCACTAACATTGGCCACCGAGGTGGGTGTATCTGCACTGGTGGTGGATAGGGATGATAGCAGTGACGCATCGATCGTAGCATCCTCGGAGCTCTCTTTCGAGGTGGTCTCATGTGAGGCAAGGGATGGGGCCACCCCAGATGTGCCGGCACCGTCGGCTGGAGGACCTGCGGGAGAATGGATATGTGGTCAGTGGGAGGGATGGATCAGTCAGTATGGCAATAACAACTCACATTTGACAGGTCCTCCGGGTAGAGCCTTATGGATCCTTACCTCTGCGGTGTCTCCAACCTCAGCACTGGCGCACTGGTGACCGCTCTCTCCTCGGCCATCGCCGCCACCTCCAGGACCCGTTCCTTGAAGGTGGTGAGGATTCGTATGTCTAGCTCTCCCTGCCATTGTGAAAGTGCTTCTCCTGCGGAGACACAGAGAGGGCATCATTAGCCGTACGCGTGGATAACAGTGGTTGGGGTGGGGGGGGAATGAAGGAAGGGTCGGGGGGCAGTTGAAGAGAGAGGGAGGGTGAAAGAAGGGTGGGGGGCCATATGGAGAGTTGGGGGGGATGCACCCGTGCGGAAGGAAAGGTCTCTGTGGAGGGGAGTGCAGCGGCGTTCATTCACCCATGCTGCACGGTGTAGATCGTTGACCTTCTTGTGACACTGGAGGCCAGACCTCCTGGCCACACTTCCCAAGCTGACAGTCGCCACCACTTCATCCCAGCCGCTACTGGCTGCAATGTGGCTGACCCAGCAGAACCCTCGGGGAAACAGAACCTCCCTCCTGACTTCCACTGTACTAGAAGCTTCCCCAGGTCTGCGTCTCCAAATCTTGAGGCAGGTCTTCTTGGCGCCATGGCTGCCAGCTGAGTGGAGTGGGCTGTGCAAGTGCTGTTTAAGTGCTGCTCGACCTTGTTAGCGAGGGGCTGTTGAGCATGGCCCAGGCGAATCGGCTGGTGTGCCTTCATTTACGGCGGGAAGCCCATGGTGGATTGTTAAGTGGACTAATTAACGTTGAATAGCGTTCCCGGCCTTGCTGGACCGAGCACCGGGAAGTTTGACGCAGTTCCCGCTCGCTACCACACTTAGAAACCTTTCTGGAGAATCGCGCCCTAGATGAATTAAGATTATCCAAAGTACAAATGTCTCTAAAGTTATCCAAGAACAATAAGTACCAGACACTGACAATAAATCTAAAGGGAAACAAAGCACCGGAAGAAAAAGTAGCTAGAAAGTGCAACCTGAAGGTTATAGCGACATTATAGTTGTATGGGACATCAGGAAAGTTGACAGCCAAATTTATCAAAAGGAAAATATTGCAGAATACCAAATTATCTGGTTGAATGTGGCACTGTACATATTGGGGAAACGTTAAAAGAGATAAACTCAGTGATGATAATTCATGTGTGAATAAATGACGTAATACGGGTTTTAAATTCACTCACATGAATGCAAATAAAGGAATATGAAATAATGTTTGTAGGATGTAAGTGACTGGAGAGTGTTGTAAACATTTCTATGTGACTCATAAATTCTCTTTAACCAGTTAAGGATGAAGAGATGCCAAAGTAATATTGAAGATGAAATTGACAATCATTTGAAGTAGATTAGAGTGGGAGGGCAAGGAGGAAATGCAGTTCCAAATGAAACTAAGGCAGATGAAGAGGTCATCAACAAGTGAGCAACATCACAGAAACTCAGAGATACATGTCTGGGACAGAAAGAGAAAGTAATGATATATATGAGAACATAATTCTTAATTAGGCATTTCCATCAACCTTTTATAAATTGGGGAAAGTCAAGTTGTTTGGAATTAGTCGGGAAACATGGGGTGTGGCCAGCAGTGCAGCGCTGAGCAAACGCCCGCTATTCAACGGCACTTTACTTTTTCTTTGGCCTTGGGGAGGAACTCCCCATTGAGGCCACTGTTTCAGACATTTCCGGCACTGACGAGCTCATTTCAGAAATTCAGGATTTATTGCACAAAGTTATTTTTCCCACAATGTGTGAACAACTTGGAGGAGCAATGGAAGGGAGATCCCAGGAATAATACTGTAAGTGGGGGACTTTGGCAGTATCTTGGATAGATGATAGGTCGCATGGTCATGCTGATTTAAAATTACTTCACGATCTGATGAACAATGAAACATACACTGAAGGCATTGGTATCTTGGAACAGAACTGCTGGTCCGATATAGCGAATCACAGGCAGGTGAAGTCAAAATGGACAACATTCAAACTTTATATTTACTTTCCCATGAGACATAAAGCCCTCAATACAACAGCAGTTGATCGCTGTGGGATTGGGTATCATTTATTATTGCACTTCGGAGATCTATAGCAGTTCTCTGCAGGTATAAATACCACTGGGTCAAACTGAGATATAGGTTACTGGAGCAGATTTGGAATGGCCCTGACACAGTCCCAGACTCCTACCAGGATTTGATGAATGGTTTCAGAAATTACCACTGTACTGATGGAATTTGGTGTCATTCTCGTGATGGGATTTTGATCTCATTTCCCAACCTCCATGTTGTATTCATGAAGGGAGGCTTTTCTGTTCCCGTTTTTAGGGAGCTGGATCGGTGGCGAAAGCGGGAGGTCCCGAGGTTCACGCCAGTGGAATTGACTATTCCAATTGTCTCCACCACCATGCCAATGCTGCAACGGGAATCCCAACATTGAACATCAGGATCTCCATTTGAATACATTTTAATATAATTATCAGACCTTTACTCCTGCTAGTTTCCCCTCCACCCCACCATTAGATTGACCATTCATGTCGCTGTGACATGACATGACCCCCACAACGTGCACCTGGTGAGCAAAACCCTCCAGAGGTGCGCAGGTGAGTACCTTTTTAGCGAGAGGGAAGAGTGTCATGATCGGGCAGTACTCTGGCACTGTCCACGCACTAAGCCCAGGATTGCCTGGGCACTTACCCCGAGCATTGCCAAAACTATCCCCAGGCATTGCCCCTGGCACTTCCCTCTGGCAGTGTCAGGGCACAGTGTGGGGAAGTGGTTGCATGGGGAGGGGGCTTCTGTGGGGAGGAGTGGGTGTTCATTGGAGCGGGGGGGGGGGGGGGGAATCTGTGGCGGATGGGGTGTTCTGTAGAGGGGGCGTGAATCTTCCGTGGGATGTTTGGCATGGGGGCTCTATTTTCTAAATTTTCTATCAGGGTACCCTTTATTCCTTCACAACACAAGTTGCTGGCAGGGCAGGTTCATTGAGGGACGGCTCCACCTTTGTAACATTGTGGGACTCACCCCTTGGAATTTTTTTTCTCAGTCCCTAGCAATGCGACGGAGGAAGCCACCATTGAGGCTGAAGGCTTCCACACCATTTTCCAACTTGCTGCCACACTCTGCAAAAATGTGAGAACATTTTACCCATGGTCCCATTTTAAGTTTTACCCCAAACAATTTATTTCTTTTAAGCTTTACAAACTTCACTCTGCTCTTGTGCTCAGACTCTTGTTTATGAATATCGTTCAGCCTCACATATAGTTTTTGTTTCAATAAAGTCACTTTGTTTCCACAATTTTTGATGCAATCGTGCTTTCTTTCTATTTCTACATCAGAGGTTTAATTGTCCCATTAGCCTTTGATTTACCTGGAATTCATTTTGAATTCTGGTAAAAATAAGAGGTGCTTGTTAATGGTCTAACGCTTCCTTTGACAGTTCCATTCCCAGGCTCAATGATCCAGAGGACAGTGTTCTCACCCTGATCCAAAAACACCTTCCTAATTTAGTTGATACATTAATATCTCAACCTGAAAAAAAAAATCTTCTGAAAACAAGAAACGTTTTATTTGGATAGCTGTTAAAGTTTCACATTGTAAAGAGCACGGAATAGTAATTTATATTAATACACAAAACCAATGTTGCCTCTATCTACCAATATATATAGGGCGTGATATAACGAGAAATGTTCTAAGTGCCATAATAAGCAAGGATTCCCATGAGCCCTTCGATGGTTGGGTTGGCAAGACCTGACCCATATCTAGTGTTAATTGGCGTCGCAAATGATCCCCCACGGGTTTCTTTAAAGAATCGGCTGTTCCACCAGCCTATTTGTCTGGACCCTCGCTCGGCAGCTTTTCGCTAACAAGGTGGGGGGCGCTGAACATAAACGTTGCCTCCACACGTCAGTCACCACACAGACATGCCACCATGTAGAATAGCATCACGCTTCAGGGATGCCGACCTGGCCAGGCTGCTGGGCCAGCAACAGGGCCGCCTATGCCACCTGGGCATCAGTGGCTGCCAGTGCGGCCAACCTGACTAAGAGGACCATCTTGCAATGTAGGAAGAAGATCAACAGGCCGTACGAGTAAGTTGACACCGGCCCTTTCTGGTACCAGTCCTGCCTGTCACTAACTTGAGCCCCCCCCCCCTGATATGTCGTCGGCTGTCACCGCAACTGCAGCCACCGCCCCCAGCATAACACCGCACCTCTACCCCAGTCCATCCTGGCATCCATCAGCACCACCCCTCCATTCCCAGGAGCAGTTCCTGAACATGCCACCTGCCACAGATACCCCCTGATGCACCAAGTGTATGGCTCACAATGCCCTCTTATTGTCCCCGGAGGACAAGCTGGCCCATATCAGGAGGGAGAGGGGCAGACGAGCAGCGGGGTGCCGGACATCCTAACCCCCCATGAGAAACGGGCCTTGGAGGTTGCTGGGGCAGCCGGGGACAGATTGATCAGTGAAGTCGAGCTTGGTCTGTGCCGCAGAGCTGTCGTCCCACCCAGATGACCTGTCTGCATTAAGTAGTACATGTCACGGAAAAATGACCCTTCCCTCTCACTGACTACATGTTTATTCTCCTGCAGGAACTCCACCTGATGGAGCCAGGTATTCCCGGGGTGTCCCACCCCACCCAGACACCCAAGAGACTACCTGGAAGAGAACTCCGAGAAGAACACTGTCGATGCATCACAGCTGTCACTGCCACCCTCCACCAATGCAGAGACACACACCTTGGTGGGCAACATTAGTGGAGGGGCCTCTAGGGCACAATGTGGTGAGTATCAATCAGCTGCTGATGCGCATCAGGTGGAGACAGGAGCATCGAAGGGAGTCAGCAGTCGGAGGTCTGCTGGATCCCAGTGCTCAGCTGCGTCCCAATCAGATATCAAGCCTCTGGATCAGGTTATCCCGGAGCTGATGCAGACGTTAGGGTACAGCGGAGAGATCCAGAAGTGGATGTCAGCGACACTCCAGTGGGTCCATAGCGATTTGAGAGGTCCCAAAGGGCGCAGGAGATGGCGCCTGCAATATGTGGCACCGAGGCCAACACAGCTAGGGTGGCGACCGCAGTGGAAAACCTGCAGCACGACGCCAGCACCATGCATGGTGATGTCCAAGGCATAGCTCAGTCAATGACAACCATGGCTGAGGGCCTCGATAGTTTGTCAGTCTCAGGTTGGCATCGCCGACGCAATGCAGAGCATGTCCCAGTCGCTAAGGGACATGTCTCAGGTGCAGGTGGACATTGCCGAGGCACTGCAGAGCATGGCCCAGTCACTGAGGGGGCATTGCTGAGGACGCCGACACCATGGTGCAAACAATGGGGAATCGCCAGAGCCAGCAGGGCTGGATGATGCAGAAGCGCTGGAGATCACTCCAGTCAACTCTCTCCCATGGAGATGCACAGGTCCCCACCCACACCGTCAGGGAGGAGGGAACACTGGAGCCTAACCTCTTGCCTCTCAGCAGGGAGACAACAGGCATCTCCACCTCTCCCAAGTTCCTCCCTTCTGACAACAGCGCTTCGCAAAGGCAGCGGGCGGAACAGGGTGGCACGGCGAGGCTAGTGCCAGCGCTAAGTCAGCCGTGGGGGGGGGCCTCCTGCTCCAGGTCCTCCAGAGGATGTCCATCAAAGGCATCAGAGGCCACAGGGCGCAGAGAACAGCAGTCTGCCTCCGCCTCAGATGTGCATGCTGGGGACCCACCTAGATGTAGCAGCAGAGCATGGAGGGCTAAGAAGGTTCAGGACCACTGACTGCGCACTGGGGTGGAGGGTGGCACCATTGGTAAATAAGGACAATGGGGCTTTCGACTGTACACCATGAACACTTTGCACCTGGTACATGTGAAACCTCCATCACGTTATTCCACACATAGAACATAGAACAATACAGCGCAGTACAGGCCCTTCGGCCCACGATGTTGCACCGAAACAAAAGCCATCTAACCTACACTATGCCATTATCATCCATATGTTTATCCAATAAACTTTTAAATGCCCTCAATGTTGGCGGGTTCACTACTGTAGCAGGTAGGGCATTCCACGGCCTCACTACTCTTTGCGTAAAGAACCTACCTCTGACCTCTGTCCTATATCTATTACCCCTCAGTTTAAAGTTATGTCCCCTCGTGCCAGCCATATCCATCCGCGGGAGAAGGCTCTCACTGTCCACCCTATCCAACCCCCTGATCATTTTGTATGCCTCTATTAAGTCTCCCCTTAACCTTCTTCTCTCCAACGAAAACAACCTCAAGTCCATCAGCCTTTCCTCATAAGATTTTCCCTCCATACCAGGCAACATCCTGGTAAATCTCCTCTGCACCCGCTCCAAAGCCTCCACGTCCTTCCTATAATGCGGTGACCAGAACTGTACGCAATACTCCAAATGCGGCCGTACCAGAGTTCTGTACAGCTGCAACATGACCTCCCGACACCGGAACTCAATCCCTCTACCAATAAAGGCCAACACTCCATAGGCCTTCTTCACAACCCTATCAACCTGGGTGGCAACTTTCAGGGATCTATGTACATGGACACCTAGATCCCTCTGCTCATCCACACTTTCAAGAACTTTACCATTAGCCAAATATTCCGCATTCCTGTTATTCCTTCCAAAGTGAATCACCTCACACTTCTCTACATTAAACTCCATTTGCCACCTCACAGTAGACTGGGTTACACCACCACACCCTGTTGCTCTCTGCCCCAACCCCCTCACCAATGCACAAACTCACCCTGTGTTTGCAGGGTGATTCCCAGTACCGTGCCCCAGCCTCTGTGTGCTTGACCGTTGGCTGCTGCGTCTATGGTGTTGACACTTCCAGGGTTTAGGCAAAGTGTCAAGGCCTCAGTTTGATTGGAATGCGATGCAGTAATCATCGTCTGTGACATGACAGGTGTTCCCATGGAATTCCACTCGAAAGTTGTGTAGTGCTCACATACCTAACAATGCCAACTCCTTATTAGCAATAGCCTTCAGCTGTGTGACCAGAGGCTGCTCACAGTCAGAGGGGGTCAAAGTGATCTCCCACATACAGCCAGGACCAGGGGTCTGTCCTAGATGTGTGTGGTAGGACAGGCAACTGCTGTGTAATTGACCCTGTTATGGGTACACACGTATTCAGAGTTTGGTCCCCCACCCCCCCCCCCCAGCTCAGGGACGAGCCATGACCGATGCCGCCCTGCCACTCCCCGAACAAACCCGACCAGTCCCCCTCTGGGGGCTCACCCAACCCCCCGGGCTTCATGCCGATTCTGAGATTGCTACCCATCTCCTATAATCCCCTCAGCAGCCATTATACTAGTTTTTAAATCGGTGTACTAACCAGCACTGGAATGATGTCCCGCTGGGGAGCTGGTTTCCCAATGCCATGGGATGGACACAATGGGAAACCCCATTGGCTGACTGCGGGAATGGAGAATCCCGTTGCTGGGGGGGGACACGTGCCGCGCTGGAAAACGGGGCTGGCGGGACGGAGAATCCCGCCCATGATATTTGTGAGTTCTAATGTGACACTTTTGCATGTGGTGTGATGGAGTGGTGTGATTAAGCTGTGCTCACACAAAATGAGGGTATTGATTGCTCACCTCCTCCTTCTCAAGGGCAATTAGGGATGGACAATAAGTGCTGGCCTAGTCAGCGATGCCCATATCCCATGAACGAATAAATAAAAAAACACACTGCTAAGTGATTTACTCACCGAAGGAGATCAAACATGGCATCTATAGTGGTGATCTGTGGCAAATTTCCATGCCTGCCAATGGAGTCAGCGCTTTGGGAGACACCAGGTTGGATGGCCATCACCAACACAATTCCTTATTCAAACAAAATATAATTTTGTATATGAGGTCTACTTTGAAAAAGTACATTTAAACTTTGTTCAGTAAATTAATGTTGATGGATTGAAGTGAATACACCATTTAATTATGAATTAAACACAAAACTCATGATTTAATGTTAGTAACGAACTATAAGGCATGCCTATATCCATGCTTTGCCGTGGGAGCAGTTACTGAGCAGGATGAATTACCTTGTGCTTGAATAATCACCGGGCAGCAAAACTAAATCTATAGGAAATTGTTATTCCCTTCAGAATTATTTTTACGCGCATTTACAATGCTGCTTCACAGTATGACTGGAATACTGGACTTTGGAAGTAAAACAAAAGAAGATTCACTGGTATATGTAATATTATTTAGCATAATTTATTACCTAGTAATACAGCGGTTATTGTGGTTGTAAAGTAATATATTATTGTCCGTGTTCCAATTTTCTTGGAGACACCTGAATCCAATGTGGCGACTCCTGTGGAGAAAAGTTCAGGAACTTTGTTAGCACAACCCAAGACTTAAATTTGGTGCAAAGATATCTTAAATGAGCTATCAGTTAACTACTTAAAGTATGCAAAAGCATCTCTGTTGCCTGTTACTTTTTAGTGCTCCAATGTATTGCACCACTCGTTCATTGTGTAGATCTCTTAAAATAATAACTTGCCGGTTCTTTTGTATATAATATATCAAAGGAAGAACTTGCATTTGTATAATGTTTTTCATCACCTCAGGACATTACAAAATGCTTCAGTCACTGTTGTACTTTGCAAAACAAATTTGCATGCAACCAGGTCCCACAGGTCCCAGCAATAAGATGATTAACCTGATCATTTGTATTTTTGATGTTGGTGGAGAGATACATGTTTTTTAGGATGTCAGATGAATTTGCATGCTCTTCCTTCAAGAGTGTTCTGGGACCTTTTAAATGCGCCTGAGAGGGCTGACAGTTCCTTAGTTTAATATCTAATCTGAAATTAGCACCTCCAACACCATATAACTCCCTCAACACCGCCGGGAAATGTTATTTTAGATAAAACATCAGGGTAAGTGTACAATGAAGTCTGGAGAGGGCTTTAAAATAATTGCAACATTAGAACGATAATTTATTCATATGTCATCAACACCATTGTTGCGTTTGGTTTCACTCTTACCCCTGCACCACTCACTGGTTTGTGAGTTCAAGCTGTTCTCCAGACCTTAAATACCAATAAAGTATAGTTTGACAAGTCAGTGCAGTACACAAGCTAGTTCAGATAAGAAAATAAATTGAGACTCTAAGTGACTGTTTCAGTGGTCCAAAAAAAAAGTGTCCTGGTGTTCTGGTGAACATTGTACTCTTACCCCGATGTTTAACACGGGGAGAACGTACAAACTCAACACTCAAACACAGGGCAGCGACCAATGTATCTCATTGCTGTTTGTGGCGTCTTGCTGCAAGCAAATATTTGCTCTGGCCACTGACTGTGCATTGTTTCATTTTATGTGAAATCCCTTACACTGAATGACCTTGCAATCACAACATGGAAGCTGTGTTGACAGGTATTTCCTATGTACCCATCTTTTGCTCATGTCATTTCTCTTTCCTTAAGTCACCTACAATATCTATAAAAAAACATGCTGGGTTTCAGTCATTAACTCTGGTCATGCAATTCACAACCTCACAAAGTTCTCTGCAAAAAGGGTTTTCCCACTCCCTATCCTAAATCCTTTAAATGTAATCTAACATTTTATTCTAGACCCCTCAACCGTTCAAAACAATTTGGATCTGTTTCTATCTATTATGTTCTATCACTTGATCATTGTAAACACCTCTATTAAATCATCCATTATAGATGCCCTACAGTGCAGAAGGAGGCCATTCAGCCCATCGAGTCGGCACCGACCCTTCGAATGAGCACTCTGCCCATGTCCACTCCCCTGTCCACACCCAATCCCCATAATTTAGCCGGCACATCCCTGGTACCTAAGGAGCAATTTAAACATGGCCAATCCACCTAACCCGCACACCTTTGGTCTGTGGGAGGAAACCGGAGCACCCAGAGGAAACCCCCGCAGACACGGGGAGAACGTACAAACTCAACACAGACAGTGACCCAAGGCTGAAACTGAACCCAGGTCCCTGGCACTCTGAGGGTGCAGTGCTAACTACTGTGCCACCGTGCTGCCCCAGTATCATCGAGTAACACCCTCAGTTCTCTCCCTCAGTTCTATCAAGTATGACCCTTGGGGCATTTCAGATAAAAGACAAGGTGCTGTTTAAATGCTTTTATTTTGAATGTCACTTTATGCAATCAATACCTATTCAGGGAATAATCTGTCACAATGTGTAATTTACTTTTCAGGAGTTCGCATGTCAGGCATTCACAGAGAAATATAAGTAAGAATTTTATGATTATTACTTAGAATTAATATTGCTCAATTCCTTGCAATTTTAATGGAAGATAATCTACATAACAATAGTTGGGTGGGTTAAATTGTGTTCGGAGACTCAAGAAATGCACCATGCTATTCATATAAAGTTCCTTTGTGCACTATTTTACATTAAGGGGATTGGCAAATGTTTTTTTAAATTACATAGGCATACTTCAGATCAACACAGTAGATTTTTAGCTTTTTAAAATTTATTCATTCACGGGATGTTGGTGTCGCTGGCTAAATCAGTATTTATTGCCCATCCTTAATTGTCCTGGAATTACTGCCCATTGTGATTCTGGAATTGTGAATTGGCCGCACATATATATAGCATCTGCCACTGAATTCAACAGAAATAAAACATGATCAGTTTCTGTAACTAAAAGCTGTTTATAATGGTCTTTTGAAGTGTGGATCAGTTGATCATTTATCATAAATATTGTCAAGTTCATTCCAATTAACACACATTGAAATAAAAATCGAAGATTCCACGAGTCAATCTCTCTGATTTCAGTACACTCATTCCGTTGAGTAAAAGATTATTTACCTGTAATTATACTGGAGACGATTAAAGGTAAAATGATCATCTTCAGCATTCTCATCAGGAGTTCTCCAGGAAATCCAAAATAGTATTTGCCGAGGCTTGTCAAACCAGCATATTCTCGCACCAGAAACCCTGTCACAATACCTGGAAAGTAGAATATTATTAAGGACAACATCCGAGAATCTTTATCACTTCCAGAGACATTTGAAACCTGTCACATAATGGGACTTCTGACCATTTTCTACTCCACTGGAAGAATTGGGGATTGATCTGTGTCAAAATATGGTGGTGCAAAGCAAAGTAAATTCACCAAGTTTGTTTAAAATGAAAGGGAATTGCAGATTTGCGTTAAAGCTAAACAAGATTGTCTGAGAAGTGGATGCATCTCACAGTCTATTTCAAATGAGGGTCTATTGTATTTTTCCAGGTCTATGAGCCAGAACCTGTGGAATGTTAAACATCTTACCTCATATAACCGAATGGTGCTAATATTGAAGTGAGGACAATCTCAGTTATGCATCAACCATGTGAGTAATGTTCAACAGATTGTTGGAGCACGGAATCAGCATTGGGGCTCTGATGCTGAAATTGAAAATATTTTCCTTTCCATTGTTTTGATGTTGCAGCTTATTACCCCGATTCCTCTGCTTCCTTGGAGTGGAATTGACGGAAAAGAAGTTTGGGGCCAGATAGGTTTTAAACAAAGAACTTGAAAGCATTTTTCTGGAGCTGAAGCTAAAATGCAGGAGGTCAGAATTTGCAGTTAGAAATTATCTAAGGCTCACAATTTGCTCACAAATACAGTTTTGGTGTTCCTATTCTTGTGGAGAGATGCTTAATGATTCATATCTGACTGCTGCATTTCACAAAGGAATCATCAAGGCTGCCTTCAAAACCATTGGGCATGTGTACAAGGGCACATGCAAAAAAACACAACATCCAGTCAGATCACAAGGAGGTTATTATTATTACATCCCTGCTTTAGACTAGTGTAGAATTAGATATTGTGTGCATGGGCACATTTTAGAACACAAGGGGCTGGATTCTCTGTTTTGGGACTATGTCCACACACCAGCGTCAAAACTGTGTACTTTCACGCCAGAAAAACTGGCATGAGAGGGCCACATATTCCTAGCCCTGCAGGGGCCTAGCAGGGACCTGGTGTAAATCTAGCAGCTTTTGCTGCAGATATGGGCCCCCGCACTTCCGGGTCGGAGGCTGCGCATGCGCACGGCGGCGGCCTCCAGCAGCTGCGCCGTGCTCCATGGAAGACTCAGACAGCGAAGCTGGACCCTCAAAATAGACTCCCCGATCGGCTGCGCGCCCGACTCTGACTGCCCGGCCGCTTATAAGGCCCCCCCCCCCGACCAGGGTTGGCCGAGGACTGACTCCACAGCCACCACGGCTAGTTTCCCGACTGGCTGGGTCACATTAGATCCACGCCATCGGGACTTCGGCCGGTCGGGGGCAGAGAATGGAGGAGCGGGCCTCCAGCAACGGTCCCAGGTAGGTGCTCGGTGACGCGGCCCGCAGAATCGGGGAACCGGCGCCGGTCCCGATACTGTGCGGGGAAATGGATTCTGTGCCCTGGTGCCGGCTGCGATTCCGGTGTCGGGCTGCGGAGAATCCAGCCCAAGATATCCAGACTGTTTACATGAGTGACCCAGTATCTCCATACAAGAGTACCAGGCAGACCAGAAAGTTGTACAGTGAAGACATTTTAATACCAATTGGCTGTGTACATTAGTAAAGCAATACATACATTTTTAGCTCGAGATTCATTTTTCTGTCTGTTGAATCAACACAATTTCTGAACTCTAATTTGATGTAGATGGCTTAATATAAATCAGTGATTTAATGCATACTTCAAGCTTTAAAGTGACAACGTATGAACCAAATAGTTTATCAATGAGCAAAGAGAACATGACAAGCCAAACAAATCATTCACATTGCAACTACCAAAATTGTCAAAATACGCCACATTTAAAATGATTCTCCAGCTGTTCAGTAATGAGGATGGAGCAATACAAAAATCACGAGGAAAGACCTACCCAACCCCACCCCAATTTTCAGCTTTGCTGCGGCCTTGCGAATACTCTCCCTAGGTGTGCCACTGGGCTGTGGAAACAGTCCCAAATCAGCTGGGTCAGTTAAAATGTAAAATTAAAACAGAAAGTGCTGGGAATACGCAGCAGGCCTCACACCACTATGAAGAGAGAAACAGAGCTAAAATTTCATGATATATATGAATCTTCTTCAGTACTCAGTTAAAATACAATTGGGTTCGATAACATACATAAGGCCCCAAGCATAATTTTGGGAGAGCACTGGTAGAGAGTGGGCTGCTTTGCACAGTGTCAATTGGAGGTCCAGCCAAAGTGGCTCACACAAAGTCTGGGCATGAATCAGCGAACTCAAGTTAAAGTCAGTTGAACGACATGATCACTTTGCTGAAGCAGGAAAGGTTTCTTGCAGATCGGGGCACCATTTTGTCCGGCAACCCCGATCTTCACCCCCACCCTTCAGGCTCCCTCCCCCCTCAACCTGGCAAGGCCCTCCTGACCCTTATCCCTGTCAGTGCCAACCTGGCACCGTGGAACCCTGCCATTGCCAACCTGGCATCCTGGAGGTTCCCCAGACACCCTGGAAGTGCCACCTGGGCAGCCTGGCAGTGCCAGAGTTTCACTGCCAGGATACAAAGCTGGCTATGCCCAGGTGTCCAGGTACCGGGGGAGTGCCAGGGTGTCACCCTGCCCTGTCCCAGTCCAATTGGGGATCTCAAAGAGCCCCCCCCTCCCCTCACGGTGCCGTTAGGACCAGTACTAAATGGCACCCTGGAGTGGTCTCCCAGGCATGGCCAGTGAGTCCCAGGTGATAGATGATCTGGAGTCCGGGTATTTAAATGAGGTGATAGAGTCATTTAAATATTCAGAACTGGATCACGCCCAGCGCCTGCCGGAGAGAGTCGGGTGAGTAGCGATTGGTCCGGCTGCCGTCTTGGAACTCTATTTGAATTTGCGGTTGATTAGCTGTTGCGCCTGAATCCGCACTGAGCGCAATGGGGTCGCTACATCGCACCTCTGTATTTTTTCATGTGAGGCAACAAGTGACTAGAGTACTTTTCTGGTCCAAAAAATGTTGCTGATTTCACCCACCGCCACTTGTGTAAGGACCAAACTGCAACTGTCACCGGTGATCCACTCTGCAAATGTTTCTCTGGCTCCTAATGTGTAGCAGCCTCAGGACCCCCATTTAGCATCAGTAACTCGCCAGTCTGGTTAAAATGGGGTCTGAGCTTCAAAATGGCCACCATAGCCATCAGCCTGGGTGCTCCATTGATTATTCCCTCAAACAAACAAAGCTACAGCCCACCTGTCTGACACTTCAGATTTGATAAGAGATATAAAGGTTATCAAAATTGTCAAATAATAAATAATATCACGTTAATACTGTTTTTTCATTTGTTTTACAGCATGCTGGTCGATGGTATGTAGTACATTGCCATATCCGGGAGTAATGTAATTTGTCCTGAATTGTGTGCTGTGAATGAAGGAGGCACATTAATTCTCAGCCCTCTGCCATCGAGACAAGCCTTGTGCTAAAAACCTGCAGTTCATGTTTGATTAAAAATCAATTAATATAAATATCCTTTCATCTCCCCAGCAGGCTCATGCACATCTTTGGAATTATTCCAAGATTTAGGGGAGGAAAATAAAGAGATGACAAAGATATGTTGAGATGTCTGGCAAGAGGATACAGACTGCATTGTTAGAATACAAGAGATCTGTTAATTGCACTGCACTGTAAATTCTATGATTCTATGAACCAGACCACAAGCTATACCCTAAACCTTCAGGAAACACACATTTGATGGAATTCCTCCATTTTTATCTCTGATAGTGTCTTGCTCCTCCAAGTCTGCTTTCTTTCTGACAGTGATTTTCATTTCAATCTCAAAGTTCTTAAACTATAATCAATAATAACAACTTGTACTTATATAACACCTCTATAGTAGTAAAGCATATATTATCTGGTCATTCATCCACCTATTGTTTGCAGGATCTTACTGTACACAGCTTACTATACATAGCAAAATGATCCAATGGTTATCAATAGTTACTAAATAAAAATGCAAATTCTTCTCTTAATTTGAAGTTGAAAAGATAATTCTCACAATACAGTTTACTTTTTTCTGTACCAGCCACTTTGTGGATTAATGAGTTTCAACTAAAGCTTTTTTCGAGGAATATCAATTATTTTTGTTTGCGGGTTTATATCAAAAAGCACGCCATTAGCCAATATGCTTTAATCCACTATTTTAGCTTGTATCCAAGTCCAGGTCTCGCTTCTTTTTTTATTGTTATCCATTCAGGGATGTAGGAATCGCTGGCAAGCATAAGTGCCCTTGAGAAAATGGTGGTGAGTCAAATTCACCGTAATCCACGAGGTGCAGGTACATCTACAATGCTGCTGAGCATGGAGTTCCAAGATGTTGATGATGGGGAATTCGGCAAAGATAATGCTTTTAAAAGTCATGGGAAGATAATTAGAATCTGGCTGGAGAGCACTGACTCATCAGGCTGAAGGAAGGCTATATGTGGTAATCAGTAGGAAATTTCCTTGCCCATGTTTTACCTGATGCCATGAGGCTTCATGGGGTCCAGTCAATGTTTTTTTTTTAAATATATATTTATTAAAGTTTTTTAACAACACAATTTTTCCCCCTTACAAAAAATAACCGCCCCCCCCCCCCCCCCGTAACAAAATAACACAAAATCACACTGAGCAAGATGTATACATGGCAAAATGGTACATTTACATAGCTTTATACACTGGCTCTCTCCCGCACGTGCCAGTTTCCCCCACCCTTCATGGTATCTCCTGCTCATCCATCCCCCCAAGCAATCCCCCATTCCCCCCCCCCTCCCCAAGACGTCCCCCACCCCCCCACCCCCCCACCCCAGGGTTGCTGCTGCTTCTGACCGACCTTCCTCTAACGCTCCGCAAGATAGTCTAGGAACGGTTGCCACCGTCTGTAGAACCCCTGCGCAGACCATCTCAAGACAAACTTAATCCTCTCCAGCTTTATGAACCCAGCCATGTCGTTTATCTAGGCCTCCACGCTAGGGGGTTTCGCCTCCTTCCACATTAGCAAGATCCTTCACCGGGCTACTAGGGACGCAAAGGCCAGAATGCTGGCCTCTTTCGCCTCCTGCACTCCCGGCTCGTCCACTACTCCAAATATTGCTAGCCCCCAGCTTGGCTTGACCCGGACTTTCACCACCTGAGATATTGCTCCCGCCACTCTTCTCCAGAACCCCTCCAGTGCCGGGCATAACCAAAACATATGGACATGGTTCGCCGGGCTCCCTGAGCAACTTCCACATCTGTCCTCTACCCCAAAGAACCTACTCAACCTCGCCCCCGTCAAGTGCGCTCTGTGAACCACCTTAAGTTGTATCAGGCTGAGCCTGGCACGCGAGGAGGAGGAATTAACGCTACCCAGGGCATCAGCCCACAGACCTTCCTCGTTCTCCTCCCCCAGCTCCTCCTCCCATTTACACTTCAACTCTTCTACTAGCTCTTCATCTCTTGGTGTATTGCCGACACCTTGCCCTCCCGACCCATACACCCGAGATCACCCTGTGTTGAATTTCTTGTGCCGGGAGCAACGGGAATTCCCTGACCTGTCGCCTCACAAAAGCCCTCACCTGCATATATCTAAAAGCATTTCCCGGGTTTAACTCAAACTTCTCCTCCAGTGCCTCTAGGCTCGCAAATGTCCCGTCAATGAACAGGTCCCCCATTCTTCTAATCCCCGCCCGAAGCCAGCCTTGGAAACCCCCGTCCATCTTCCCCGGGACAAACCGGTGGGTTACCCCTGATCGGGGACCACACCGAGGCTCCCACTGCACCCCTGTGCCGTCTCCACTGGCCCCAGATCCTTAACGTTGCCGCCACTACCGGGCTCGTGGTATACTTTGACGGCGAGAATGGCAGCGGTGCGGTCACCAACACCGCCAAGCTCGTTCCTTTACAGGACGCCATCTCCATCCTCTTCCATGCCGCCCCCTCTCCCTCCATAACACACTTGCGGATCATCGCCACATTTGCTGCCCAGTAGTAGCTCCCTAGGTTTGGCAGCGCCAACCTTCCTCGGTCCCTACTGCGTTACAGGAACCCTCTCCTTACCCTCGGGGTCTTATTCGCCCACACAAACCCCATAATACTCCTACCTACTCTCTTAAAAAAGCCCTTGGTGATCACAATGGGATGGCACTGAAACACAAACAGAAACCTCGGAAGGACCACCATTTTGACCGACTGCACTCTACCCGCCAGCGAGAGCGGTAACATGTCCCATCTTTTGAAGTCCTCCTCCATTTGGTCCACCAACCTCGTGGTCCAGTCAATGTTGAGGACTCCAAGGGTCACTGCCACTCAACTGTATACTGCTGCACTGTCACCTCTGGTGGGTTTGTGAAATGATGCTGTGTTCATGCAGATTACCATTCTTGAAAATTCTTAAAGCAAATTATTAAATCTCAGTATTTTTCTTTTTCTGTTTTCCCTATATTTGCTCAGCTATCGAATATTCCGGGTGCAATCTCACGGCCGTGCTGCGCTGGTTGTGAATCCGAGTGAGCCGGATAGATCACAGAAGAGGTCAAAATCGGGAACCGCGCCGGGTGCCCATCGATTTTTGATCTAAACGCCCCTGCTCCCGTTGGTGAGATCTGAAACCTGCCGCAATGTGGTGAGAAACCAATAATCACCAATCAAGGCCAATCTCCACCCAATTAATGGGAAGGACCTCTTATCTAATGGCCTCTCGTGATCTAACCAGCTCCCCATCGAGCAGTCACGCGGGCACCCTTTAACACCACCTATTGAAAATCAGAGGAGGTGAGTCTCCATCTTCAAAATCGTGCAATCAGCCTGGGGGCACTGGGGCTGCTGGCTCAGTGCTTTTGACGGGTGGGGGAGCCCACAGGGAGTGACAGGCCCGGGGGGGGGGGGGGGGGGGGGGGGGGGTTGGCCGCCATCGACACTAGTTGCCCCTGAGCTGGGAAATGAGGGTCTCAGTGCCCATGGGTCCGACTTGCCCCCCCCCCTGGATCGTGTATATCCATAACAGGAGCAACTTCAGCTGCTGCTTGTCTTCCCACCAAACACCCCCAGCACAGAGCCCCGTCCGTGGTAATATTGTGCAGGTCACTTTACGGCCACTGACGGTGGCGGCCTCTGGCCGCACAGCTGAAGGCTATTGCTAATAGGGAATTGCCAATGTTAGTAATAAGAGCACTTCACAGCTCCCAAGTGGTTTCATGTGGGTAGGCGTGCCATGTCGCAAGCAAGAGTTACTGCCTAGCATCCCAATTAGACCGTGAGGCCTGGACACTTTGCCTAAACACTAGCGGCTGTGTGGACCGGGGAGGGGACCTGCGCATGGTCAAGTAATGTTCCTGGCGGGTGTCTGCCCTCTGGGGTCTGGGGTCTGGTACCCAGAAGCCCCTGCTGTGGCCGGGGTTACGTGTGCAGGGCGAGTCCCCCAACACAACAGGCTAATTGGATCGCACCCTGAAGGAAGTCGGAAAGTGTAAGGATGCAGGAGGCTTGGGGGATTTGAGGGTACCAGGGTGGAAACCATTGCCGATTGTTGGTCTCTCACACTCGCCAATTCCTTACAGATATCACAGTATCGATGATATTGTAATAATAATAATCACTTATTGCCACAAGTGAGCTTCAATGAAGTCGCCACATTCCAGCGCCTTTTCATGGAGGCCGGTACGGGAATTGAACCCGCCCTGCTGGCATTGTTCTGCATTACAAGCCAGCTGTTTAACCCACTGTGCTAAACCAGTCCCTCAACCCTGCAGCAGCTATTCTCACGGTGGTGTTGGCAGTCAAGGTGGTCAGACGCCGGAGAAGGCAGCAGCATCAATCGAGGCTCAAGCGGAAGCCTTGTGCAGGGACCTCGAGGACCTGGCCACCTGCCAGGCCAAGGATGGATCCAGAGGGGGAGGCCGACGACGGCCCAAGGTGTAAAGGCGTTGCTGGACGTTTGAAGAGATGTCGGGGCAGCATGTGCCGCAGGAGGCTCCGCCTCAACAAGGGGATGGCGTGGCACCTGTGCCATGGCTTTGCAGACTTGGCACCACATGGAGGAGCAGGATTCCCACTCCCTGCGGCAGTCAAGCTTACCGCAGCCCTGAACTTTTACACCTCGGCTTAATTCCAGGGCGGGGGCTGTGTGGCATTTCCCAACCAACAACCCGCAAGTGCATCCATGAAGTCACAGATGCCCTGTTTGCCCGGGCAGCTGACTATCTAAACTTTGACCTGGACAAGGACCATCAAGATGCCCGAGCAGCAGGATTCTCCACCATCGCCGAAATGCCCCAGCTCCAGGGGTAATAGATGGCATGTATGTCACCTTGCGTGTAGCAGGTGATCCAGAAGCACCCTTTATTAACAGGAAGGGGTTCCACACCCTCAATGTACCACCTTAAGATCGTATTCACGCTTCTCAGGGAGTGTGCACAACAGCTACATCCTGGGGCAATCAGAGATCCCAAGCACCTTCGAAGGACACCTCAGGATGACCTGTTGGCTCTTGGGGGATAAGGGCTAACCGCTGAGGTCCTGGCTAATGGCGCCAGTACGGAGGCCGGAGACCAATGCGGAGATTCGACACAACGAGGCCTCTACAAACGGACCAGATGGAACAACACTCTTGGGGGTCTACCAGGGGAATAGAGGCCCCTAGGTTCATGCCCTCTGGGCAAGATGATACCCTGGCACTGTTGATGCCACCTCGACGCCTTGGCAGTGCCAGCATGGGACCTTGGCAGCCTGGGATCTTGGGTGCCAACCTGTCACTGCAAAGGTGCCCAGGTGGCACTGTCAGCTGGTGGAGCACTGCCAGGGTGCCAGGCTGGCATGTAAGACATAGGAACATAGGATTTAGGAGCAGAAATAGGCAATTCAGTCCTTTGAGCGTGCTCCGCCATTGAATCAGATAATGGCAGATCTCTTCCTGGTCTCAAATCCATCTCCCCACCTGTTGCCCATATCCCTTTATCCCATGTTTTAATCAGAAAATTAGCCAAGGTGCAAACTGGCATTTTTTGGGCCGTGATGGTTGGGCAGGGAGTGCCCTTTATGGGTGTGGGTGGGTAAGGGGTGGCCCGGGGATCCCTTTACAGTGAGTTGGGGCTTGGGTGGGGGAGGTTCGGGGGTCGTGTTGGGGGCTCGAAAGATGATGAGTTATGCGAGCGGGGCACCTCAGTGCAGGAAATGGGACTAAGTGCAGCCTAGGCTGTGGGTCCCCCGCTCAGGCCCTGTATCTAATCGGAGTCACGTTAGATAGTGTTGTGTTTCTTGGCATTGCGAGGACCGGCAAACACGCAGCAAAACACACTCGCTATGGAACACAGTTCAAGGGCGGGATTCTCCAAAATGGAGGCATAGTGTCCACACCGTCGCGTTTTATGATGGCGTGAACAGGCCGCTCTCACGTCAAATTCTGGCCCCTATAGGGGGCCAGCACGGCGCTGGAGTGGTTCGCGACACTCCAGCCGCAGATCCCGGCGCGAACTGGGCTCCGCGGGATCTGCGCATGCGTGGTTGCGCCAACGATGACATGCGCAGTGACGCCGGTGCCTACCGACGCAAGTGCAGTAGCCTCGCGGAGCACTCCGGCCCCTCACCAACATGGCACTGGGGTTCTGGGGCAGGTCCTGCAAGGAAGTAGGCCTGGGGGGGGGGAAGAGGCCGGCCCGCCGATCGGTGAGTCCCGATCGCGGGCCAGACCCCATCGGAGCCCCCCTCCCCCCCAGGCTGCCCCCCAAGTCTTCGCGATGAGTACCCGCCGGCAGCGACCAGGTGTGGACGGCGGCGGCGGGACTAGGCCGTTTACGCGCGGCCGCGCGGCCCATCTAGGCCGAAGAATTGACAGCTCGACCGCGGATAGCGACCGACTCCGCGCCAATGCGAACGGCAGCGATTCTCCGCACCTCGGAGAATCGTGCGCCAGCATCGGACCGGCGTCGTGCGGAAATATGGCGCAAACTCCGATTCTCCCAGCCGGCGCGGCTTCGGAGAATCCCGCCCAGAGTGTGGTTAAATCCTGCCAATTTTCTCTACTTCTGACACCACGTTTAAGTTTAAGGGCAGAAGGGTTTACTCAATGTCTTCCCAGTGAGAGGCTCTATTAAACTGATCTTAAGACGTCTGCTGGCAGAGATACTGCCAAATGGCAGTTGTACGATTATGGAAAAATAGATGTGACATCAAGCTGACTACATTTTGAAAACCCAAACAGCAGTCAGCGTCAGATTGCCTCTCTGTGCCGAATTTTGTACCTGACTTTTTTTTCCCCAGCCTGTCTCGCCCGACCTTCCTGCTCAGGTCAGTGCACCCCATCCTTAGGGCACAGTGTCAAAGTGAAGTTGAGTTTATGGGAAGGAGACCGTGCTACCTTTCTTACAGCACTTGTTGCAGTCAACCAGGTGGGGTTAAAGGTCCTTTGAAATGTAAACTTCCCCTGGACAATTGCCCTGTCCTTGACAGGCGCGGCGGATGTTAAGTGTTTAAGCAAGTTGATAGAATTTGAGGATGGGGGAATAATCAAAGGTCAAGGGGGATTGGAGGTTGGGGAATTGGAGACTGTGGATTAGGCAGTTGGGGTTCAAGGTTCGGGGCTTTGTGGGGGGAAAGTCCAGGGGTGAAAGACCGAGAGGGGAGTTAGGTGTGATATTGGGGTGGGGTTCCGTTGAGCCTTGGTTCAGGTCGGGCCAGGCCAGTGGGGGTGGTAAGGGAAGGGTTGTCAGTCCTCATGGGGGGTGGGCGGAGGGTTGGGGGTGAGCCACGCGAGTTTGCTTAGGTTGGGCCTGCTGGACTTTGTGAAGAATTTCCTTGGAGGTGGTGGTTATCCCATGGAGTGGGGGGGGGGGTTGCAGTCAGAGGTTGAAGGAGGCCCCTGGAGGGTCAGGCGAGTTGGCTGTCCCAAAGTCCAGCAGTCGGGGGCTAGGGGTAGTCCCAAGGGGAAGGTAGGGGTGTAGTGGAAGTCCAATAGATGGGCTAGTCTGGGGGTGGGGTGAGATCCCTGGAGTCCCATGGGGGAGTACAGTCAGGGGGTGGGGAGAGTCCCCTGAGGGGTCAGGGTGCAGGAGGTCCATATGGTTTCATTCTGAGTTTCTACAACAAGAATTAGAAATTAGAAGTTGCTTTAATACTTCTAGGCCGACACACTGCTGTCTCACAGCGCCAGGGACCCAGGTTCAATAATGGCTTTGGGTGACTGTCTGCACATCACGTTCTCCCGTGTCCGCATGGGTTTCCTCCAGGTGATCCAGTTTCCTCCCACAGTGCAAGGATGTGCAGGTGAGGTGGAATGGCAATGATAAAATTGGCCCTTAGTGGGCAGATTAGGTGGGGTTTCATAGAATTTTGATTATCATAAAATTTACAGTGCAGAAGGAGGCCATTCGGCCCATCGAGTCTGCACCGGCTCTTGGAAAGAGCACCCTACCCAAGGTCAACACCTACACCCATCCCCATAACACAGTAACCCCACCCAACATTAAGGGCAATTTTGGACACTAAGGGCAATTTATCATGGCCAATCCACCTAACCTGCACATCTTTGGACTGTGGGAGAAAACCAGAGCACCCGGAAGAAACCCATGCACACATGGGGAGGATGTGCAGACTCCACACAGACAGTGACCCAAGCCGGAATCGAACCTGGGACCCTGGAGCTGTGAAGCAATTGTGCTATCCACAATACTACCGTGCTGCCCGTGGAAGAGTGGGCCTAGGTAGGGTGCCCCTTCAAAGGGTCAGTGCAGACTCGATGGTCCGAATGGCCTCCTTCTGCACTGTAGATATTCTATGATTCTAACATTTTCTGAGTAACTATTTGTGCAACACGGGCAGCAAGGTGGTGCAGTGGTTAGCACTGGTACTACAGCGCTGAGGACCCGTTCGAATCCCGGCCCTGGTTCACTGTCCGTGTGGGGTTTGCACATTCTCCCTGTGTCTGCGTGGGTTTCACCCCACAGCCCAAAGATGTGCAGGTTAGGTGGACTGACCATGCTAAATTGCCCCTTAATTGGAAAAAAAACAATTGGGTACTCTAAATGTAAAAAAAGTCTCTTGGTGCAACACATCCAAAATTTGCAATTCAAATGGCATTTTCGGATAGTTCCCAGTGCAGGGCAATTGTCCAGGGGAAGTTTGTGCATCTGGGCAATTGCTGTGTAAACCTTACGTGGGAACCTCCAAAATGGATGCCCAACACAACAACCCCAATACAATGCTGGGGAGCTCAGAAGTTAAGATATCGACCTATTCTCTAAAGCAGTCACTGAACCAAACAACGTGCAAAAATGTTTATAGATTTTTAAATTTTTTTCGCATTTTTTAAAAAATGGACTTTATGATTAAGGCTTAATTTTTAAAAGGTTGTCTGGCTTTGATTAAACATTAAACAAGGCATAATTTTGGGCAGGTTAGCAGCACAGCAACTGAGGTATTTAAATTCAATTGGGAGAGTGGGCCTCGATAGGGTGCTCCTTCAAAGGGTCGGTGCAGACCCGATGGGCCGAATGGCCTCCTTCTGCACTGTAGGTATTCTGTGATTCTAACATTTTCTGAGTAACTATTGGTGCAACATGGTGGCGCAGTGGTTAGCACTGGGACTATGGCGCTGAGGACCCGGGTTCGAATCCCGGCCCTGGGTCACTGCCCGTGTGCAATACTTGGTTTGTCTTATTAATAATGACCATGAAGCTATCAGATGGTTTAAAAAATAGCTGGACCCTACCAATTCTATATAGCAAAGTCCTCTTTCCTAACATCCTGTATATAACTTGTATAAACATTGGGAGCATTTCACACGCACTAGTCAAGCAATAGCTTGGTTTGTCTTATTAATAATGACCATGAAGCTATCAGAAGCTATCAGTCAAGCAATAGCTTGACATAGTCACATTCATTGAAACATAGGCAATATGTCCCAGACTTCCCCATCACAATTCCTGAGTATGTCCTGTCTCATTCGCAGTACAGACCTGCGCAATGGTATATAGTGGGCAGCGAGTCACATTGGCAGTCCTCAGCGTTCACTTCTCTGGAACCCATAATGTCTCATAGCATCAGGTTAAGAATGGGCAAAGAAACCTCCTGCTGAGTACCATCTACCACTCCCTCAACCGATGAATCAATACTATTCCATGCTGAACACCATCTGGAAGAAGCATTGAGACTAGAAAAGGCACATAATGCAGTCTTGATGGAGACTTCACTATCCATCACCAATCACGGCTTGATAGCATCATTACTGATTAAGCTGGTTGAATCCTGAAGGACATATCTGACACACTGGGCATGTGGCTTGTGGTGAGAGAATCAACACAATGAAAACATTTTTCTTGACCTTGCCCTCAGCAACCTAACTGCTGTAGATGCATCTATCTATGACTATATTGTTAAGAGTAAACACCACACAGTCCTTATGGTGACAAAGTCTGTCTTCACACAGAGGATACCCTCCATCATATTGTGAGGTTGTATGACAGTGCTTAAATGGGATAAATTGAGAACAGGTCTAGCAGCTTACAACTGGGCATCCAGGAGGTGCTGTGAGCATCAGCAACAGCAGAATTGGAATTTTATTTGAGTACAATCTATAATCTCATGGCCCATCATATCCCTCACTCTATCAATCGCACTAAGTTAATTGACCAATGAAGGTAATATATAGGGCTGGATGCTTCTACCCGCCCACCGCAAGATCGCCACGGGTGGGATGGTGACCATGTAAAGATCCATTGACCTCGGGTGCAAATTTCCTGTCACCGGGCGGGCGCAGCCGAAGAATCACGCCCATAATGTGGGAGGACAGCACAGGGCATACCCAAAAATGAAGTACCAGCCTGTTGAAGGTACAGCTCAGGACTTTGTGTATGCTAAACAATCACAGCAGCATGCACAAGAGAGAAACACTCATATAAGCAATAGATCAAATCAAAGTTCTGCAGTCCTGACACATTCCATCCTGAATGATGGCTGAGTTCAGCAAGTGAACACAGAAGACAAAGCTGAAGCTTTTATAAACATCTTTAGTCAGAGGTGCTAAGTTGGTTCCCATCTGGGCCTCCTCCTGAGAATCCTACCATCACAGATACCAGTCTTCAGTAACTCTACCTGTTACCAAGAAACAACTGTGCAATAGATACAGCAAAGGCTATGGGCCCAAACTCATCCTAGCTGTCCTGCTGAAAATATGTGCTCCAGGACCCTGACAAGGTGGAAAATTGGCCAGGTATATCCTGTCCAAACCAAGCAGGACAAATCCAATTGATCGAATTGTCACCTCATCAGTCTACTCTCAAAGTGATTAAATGCACTATTAACAGTGCTACCAAGCAGTATTCACGCACCAATAACCCACTCACTGACATTTTGTTTGGTTTCCAACAGGACCGGTTGGCTTCACGGTAGCATAGTGGTTAGCACAATTGCTTCACAGCTCCAGGGTCCCAGGTTCGATTCCCAGCTTGGGTCACTGCCTGTGCGGAGTGTGCACGTTCTCCCCGTGTGTGCGTGAGTTTCCTCCGGGTGCTCCAGTTTCCTCCCACAGTCCAAAGATGTGCAGGTTATGTAGATTGGCCGTGATAAATTGCCCTTAGTGTCCAAAATTGCCCTTAGTGTTGGGGGGTGGGGGAGGGGGGTTACTGGGTTATGGGGATAGGGTGGAGGTGTGGGCTTGTGTAGGGTGCCCTTTCCAAGAGCTGGTGCAGATTCGATGGGCCGAATGGCCTCCTTCTGCACTGTAAATTCTATGATTCTTCAGACCTCATCACAGCCATAGTCCAAATATGGACAAAGGAGCTGGAATTCCTGAGCTGAGGTGAGGTCACTGCCGTTGACATCAAGGCAGTGTTTGGCTGTGTGGAATCAAGGAGCCCTAGCCAAATTGAAGTCAATGAAAATCATTGGAAAACTCTTCACTATCTGCAGTCATGCACAGCACAAAGGAAGATGGTTATGGTTGTCAGTGACAGAGTGATAATGTCACTGGACTCGTAATCCAGAGGCCTGCTAATGTTCTTCACAGGTTCAAATTCCACCATGGCTACTTGTGAAATAAAAATTCAATTAATAGAATCTGATAACCATGAAATTATCATTGATTGTTGTAAATACCCATCGAGTTCACTTATGCCGTTTAGGGAAGGAAATCGGCTATACTTACTGCAGATGACAGAACCACGGCAATTTGGTTGACTCTGAAATAACCAAGAAAGCCAATCAATTCAAGGTCAATTAAGGATAGGACAATAAATGCCGGCCTTGTCAGTGATGTCCAGATCCAACAGACAAATCAAAACAAAAGTGGGTAGATGTTTTCAGGCCATTTCTTAAGAACAGATGATGATAGCTGACAAAATTGCCATGCCAGATCCCTGCAGCAGTGGCAAAAATAAGGTGAAATTTAGCTCTAATTTTCAGTCTGAATCTTGGATTTTAGTTTGATTTTTGCATTAGGGACATTTCGATGCCTCTTCCCTTGGATTTGATTTCATTAATTCTCAGTGCATCCTTAATTCTGGCAGAAGAGGCATTGCACTGGCATTGCAATGTCATCAAATTAGCTCTGTATTTTTCGGAAGATGTTTGACCCTGGATGCTCTTCTTGCCCTCAGTTTTAGTTTGACATGCCTTGAAGAAACTGGGTTGATCTTATCTGTTGGCCAGCCAGCCAGTGGATGTGGCACATTTCTCCAATTTTTTCACTGATATACTTGCTGGATTAAACTAGGCCAGGTATGAAACATTAAGCTATTTCTTTTCACAGATAGCAAGGAACTAGACAAGTGTAACAGCTAAAACAAATTCCACGCATTTAATGCAAGCTCATTTCCTCAAACAATGCTAAAAGAAGAAACATACCTTGTTCCTTTTGTGGATTGGCTAGCATTTTACACAGAATTACATAGAATGTACAGCACAGAAACAAACAGTTCAGCCCAGTTTATGATCCAGATGAGCTTCCTCTTACCTTACTTGATTTCACCCTGCCAAGGACCCCTTCCGTTCTTTTCTCCCTCATCTGTTAATCTAACTTCCCCTTAAATTCATCTGGTATTCGCCTCAACCACTCCATGTGATAGCAAGTTCCACATTCTAAACGATCTCCAGCTAGTGAGGAAGTTTCTCATGTTTTTTTTTGTTATTGTATTTTTTCCTGACTTGTATTTATGCCCCTTACTTTTGGAATACCCGACAGTTGGAAACATCTACCCTATGTGTACTCTATCAAGTTGCTTCATAGTTTTAAAGACTACTATCAGGTCAACTCACAGTCTCAAGGAAAAAGGCCCAGACTATCCAATATTTCCTGATAGTTGTACACGCTTGATCATTAGCATCTGTACAACCTTTATTTGCGAGATCTGGCTCCTCGACCTTTAGCTTCCAACTCTCAGCCAATAGATGTTTCAGAAGAAAATCAAAACCTGATTTCCGCACAAATCGATATTTCTTTTTCTTCTCTGTTAATGCTGATCTCAAGAAGCCAATATGGCTGCCATCAGATAACCTAATTAAGAAGCTGAGGAGGCCATTGTTACAACTGGCCGCAGACAACAGCCAACACACAAACTGCATTCACAATGGTCGAGGAAGAAGAGAAACGTGGACATGCATATCAGCTTTGGTGCCAGAGATACCTCACTTTAATTAAGTTCATTGCTTGCGATTATGGAAACAACCTCAGCGCTAAATGAGTCTGTCTGGACTAGGGCATGTAACAGACTAGAGATTGAAAGGTGATAAACACTAACCATCTGGCAGGATGGCTTCAGGAAATGTGTTTATGATTTTGCAATAAGAATCATCATAAAAAAGACAAGATCAAAGGGTCTGCCACTGCTATCAAGAGGTTCAGGAATGGCTGACGGACCTAAACGTCTTGCCAGCAGGACTAACTGCATGGGGAATAGTAGGTTAGCTGAAATTTGAGGGGTACTGGGGCTATAGTTTCAAAGTAACTAAAGGGTAACAACCAAATCCTGAGGGGGGGGGGGGGGGGGGGGAGTTATTAATGATAATAATCTTTATTAGTGTCACAAGTAGGCTTCCATTAACACGGCAATGAAGTTACTGTGAAAAGCCCCTAGTTGCCACATTCTGGCGCCTGTTCAGGTACACAGAGGGAGAATTCAGAATGTCCAAATTACCTAACAGCACATCTTTTGGGACTTGTGGGAGGAAGCCGGAGCACCCGGAGGAACCCACACAGACACAGGGGGAACGTGCAGACTCCGCACCGACAGTGGCCCAAGCCGGGAATCAAACCTGGGACCCAGGAGTTGATGAGGGTTTGGGCAGAAATGTGGAATTTTGGCTGGTTTTTAAGGAGACATTTTTTAACAAGTCATGGTGATGTGTTGAAGCAGAAGCTGTGGTTATATGGTGGAGGGATTTAAATCATTGTTATGATCCAGTTTGTATTATAACTGGACAGGTATATCACAGAAAGAAATCCTGGCTCAAAGTTAACTTTTACCTTTATTTAAAATGTTTTTAATAGGGTTTTCTTTTTATACAAAACAAAGATGAAAGTGAACATACGCAGAATCTAAATACATCAGTTACCATTCATTATATACATCGGTTACAATTTATATATCCCTGCAAGTGCCTAGCTTTGACTTGGCCTCCTGATCGGAACTCCCACCTTTCTCCCGATCCCCCTCCATGTCTTGTTATCTGGCGTGTCTTCTTTGTTTGTTGGATCTTCTAACCTGGATCTGTTGGGGTAGTGTGGTGCTACTTATGCTGTTTCGTGTTAGGTACGGTTGGGTTCTGTGCCTCTTCGTTCCCTCCCTCCCTCCTTCCTTCCCCCCCCCCCCGTCCTCTTTTTGTTTGTGTTTGTGGTTCTTCTGTGGATTCCCTTCCCTTTGGCTTATTGGCTGTTGGCTACAAACAGATTTTGGAATAAATTGGTGAATGGCTCCCACGTTTTGTAGAAGCCTCTTCCGACCCTCGGATGGGGAATTTGATTTTCTCGTTTAGTCGGACAGACAGTCCGCAGCTTTGGGTGGTGATGCCAATCGCTAGCCGAGCCAGATTCTCCGGCAGACGATTAAGGAGGCAAGGACTAGGGCGTCGGTCCTTCTTCCCATAAAGAGTTCTGGCTGCTCTGATATCTCGAAGACTGCCACTTTCAGGCATAGCTCCACTCTCAAACCCACAACTTTGGACATTGCTTCGAAGAAGGCTGTCCAGAACCCTACAGGTCTGAGGCATGACCAGAATATATAGTCATGGTTGGCCGAGCCATCTTGGCGCTGTTCACATTTGTCTTCTAATTCTGGGAATAACCTACTTATATGGGTTCTGGTTAAGTGTGCGCTGTGTCCCACTTTCAGCTGCATTAGGCTTTGTGCGTGCAAGTGGAGGTGGAGTTGACTCTGTGCAGTGCTTCGCTCCAGAGTCCCCACCCAATTTTGAAACCTAGGTCGTCCTCCCATTTTTCCCTTGTCATGTCCAGTGGAGAGTGTGCCTTTCCCATGAGTCGCCCACAATTGTCCTCCCAGTTTCCCCTCCCTAGGATATCCACATCCAATAGGTCCTCTAATAGCAATTGTTGCGGCGGCCATGGGTATGACTTTGTTTCCCGATGAAGGAAGTTTTTAACTTGCATATAGCTTGATTCGTTTCACCTAGTCAGTTGGAACTTCTCTGTCAATTCCTCTGGTGTTTTTTTTAATTTAGAGTGCCCAATTCATTTTTTTTTCCAATTAAGGGGCAATATAGCGTGGCCAATCCACCTACCCTGCATATCTTTGAGTTGTGGGGGTGAGATCCATGCAGACACGGGAGAATGTGCAAACTCCACACAGACAGTGACACGGGCCGGGATCAAACCCCGATAGTCAGCATTGTGATGCAGCAGTGCTAGCCATTGTGCCAACACGCCGCCCACAGTTCCTCTAGCATTGTCAGTCTGTTGTCTGTGTAGAAGTCCCTAACTGTGAATGTCCCCCTGACCTGTCTCCAAATTTTGATGGTGCCGTCCATTTCAGCTGGCACGAACCTGTGTTGTAGCAGGGAGCCTCAATGGGCATCTCGGTTCGACCAAAGTGCTGTCATAGTTGATTCCACGACCGGAGTGTGGCTATCATCAACGGGCTCATTTAGTGTCTGGTCGGTGGAGATGGGAGCACTGCAGTGGGCAAGCCCGGAGGGATGTCCCCGTGCAGGAGCCCTCCTCCATTCTCACCCATTCGGCCTCCGGTTCCTTTATCCATCACTTTACTCTTTCTGCTGTTGCTGTCCAGTGGTAATATTGCAGGTTTGAGAGGGCTCGCCCCCTAGCCCCCCCACCCCCCCCCCCCCCTCCCCCATGTTTCTCATTCTTGCAGGACCTTTTGGGGGATCCTTGGGTTCTTCCCACCCCCCCACCCCACCCGCCACACACGCAAACACCATGCTCAATTTTTCTACTGATCTGAAAAAGGCCTTGGGGAATTTTACCTTTGTTTAATAAAACATGGAGAAAGAGACTCACGGTACCACTAATTAATTTTAACAAAGAAAAACATTTATTAAACATAAAAGGTTGAATTATTATGCAACACCCTTTACTCCTCCCTTTCTTTAACAATACACACAGATTTTAAGATTAATACAGATTACAGAGTACATCTTAATCCACAAGGGTCTCATTAACACACAAAGTTCCTTTTAAGCACATAAGGAACGGGATTCTCCCGCAATTGGCGGGGCGGCCCGTACCGGCGGCAAGAGCGGCGCAAAACACTCCGGCGTCGGGCTGCACGGAAGTTGCGGAATCCTCCGCACTTCCGGGGGCTAGGCCGGCGCTGGAGGGGTTGGCGCCGCACCAACGGGCGCCGAAGGGCCGCCGGCGCGAGCTGGCGCATGCGCAGGACTACCAGCGTCTCCTGCCGCATGCGCAGAACCGCTGCCATGTTTCCTGCGCATGTGCAGGGGGTTTCTTCACCGCACCAGCCATGGCGGAGCCTTACAGAGGCCGGTGCAGAGGGAAAGAGTGCCCCCACGGCACAGGCTCGCCCGCTGATCGGTGGGCCCCAATCGCAGGCCAGGCCACCGTGAGGGCCCCCCCCCCTCACCCCCCGGGGCCGGATCCCCCCACGTCCCCCCGAGGATCCCACTGGACGGCCGCTAAGCAAGGTCCCGCCGGGATGGAACCATATGTGAACCACGGCGGCGGGACCCTGCATTCGCGGCCCCACGCAATATGGCGAACCCACACAGCGGACCAGCCCCAAAAATATAGGCCCCCCCCCCCAAGATCACGCGCACCCGTCGATCGGTAGCTCCCGATTGTGAGCCTGGCCAACCTGGAGTACCCCCCCCGGTGACGGATATCCCTGCCCCCCACCAGGGCGGCTGCGGACTGTGTCCACAGCCGCCACTCCAAATGCCCGCCAGATGGAACCATATGTGAACCACGGCGGCGGGAACTCGGCCAGTTGCCAGCGGAGGATAGCCGCGGGGGCCTCTTTCAATGGCCCCCGACCGGCGCTATGTCGACCGTGCGTGGTTGACAGCGATTCTCCGGTCCCCGGTGAATCGCGCGAAGGCGTCGGACCCAATCGCGGGTCGGACGCCCCATTCTCCGCCCCCGCGCCGAGCGCGATTGCGGCACGGAGACTCGGAGAATCCCGGCCAAGAAATTTACAGATGGATATATATAGACTAGGAGATTGGGCCAAAATTTGTCAGATGGAGTTTAATGTAGATAAGTGTGAGGTTAACCATTTTGGCTGAAAAAATAGAAAGGCAAGTTATTATCTACACAGAAAGCAGATTCAAAATGCGTCTGCGCAGAAGGATCTGGGTGCCTTTGTTCATGAATCGCAGCAGGTCTGGCATTTTATTAAAAAGGCAAATGGAATGTTAGCGTTTATTGCAAAAGGACCGGAGTATATAAGTAGAGGAGTGTTGTTGCAACTGTGTATGGTGTTGGTGAGACCACATCTGGAGTACTTCGCCCAGTTTTGGTCTTTTTATTTGAGGAAGGATGTGGTGGCATTGGAGAAAGTTCAGAGAAGGTTCACCAGGTTGATTCCGGGGATGAAAAGGTTGAGCTAGGAGTAAAAATTAAACAGTTTGGGCTTGTACTCGCAGGAGTCTAGAAGGATGAGAGGGGATCTGATCGAGGTATATAAAATACTAAAAGGGATTTGTAAAGTAAATGTAGACTAAATGTTCCCCCTTGTGGGGCAATCTAGAACGAGAGGTCACAGATATAGGTTGAGAGGCGGTGGATTTCGAACTGAGATGAGGAGGAACTACTTCTCGCAGAGGGTGGTGAATTTGTGGTACTCACTGCCCCGTAGTGCGATGGAATCGGAGTCATTAAATAGTTTCAAGAAGGAGATAGATATGTTTCTGATTTTAAAAACGTGTTAAACGGATGTGGGGAACAGGTAGGGAGGTAGTTTTGAGACCAGGAAGAGATCAGCCATGATCTGATTGAATGGCGCAGAGCAGGCCTGAAGGGCGGAATTGCCTACTTCTGCTCCTGATTCCTAAGTTCCTACCGCTCCATAAGTAAGGAGACCAAAATTAGAAACAATATTCTACATGCGATCTCCCAAGTGTCCTGCACAATAGCAGTCTAACTTTTATACTTCATATCCCGTGCAATAAAGGATATTTGCTTCTTGATTATTTGTTGTACCTGCTTGCTAACTTCTTGTGATTTATGTACATGGACACTGAGATCCTTCTGTGCCTTAGAATTCTGCAGTCTCTCTCAATGTTAATTAAATTCTGCTTTTCTTTTCTTCCTGCCAAAGTGGACAACCTTACATTTTCCCACATTATACTCCTGCTGACAAATTCTTGCCCACTCAGTTAACTTATCCACGGCCCTTTGCAGACACTCTGGGCTCGATCTAACTGCCACATCACGCCAGGCGCAAATATGCGCAAGCCGGTTAGGTCTTGGGACAGTCTGAAATCAGGAACGATCTAACCGCCCCGCTCCTGTTGGTGAGATCCGAATCCTGTTGAAATGTGATGAGAAACCAATAACCACCATTAATCTCCATCCCATTAACGGGAGGAATCCCATATCGAACGGCCTCCAATAATCTAATTGGCTCCCCAGCAATCGGTGACGTGGGCGCCCTTCAGCCCACCTATTTTAAAACATGATGTTAACGCAATGGCTGCTGTGACGATCAGAGGACGCGGGTATCCTTTGAAATCGGGCTATCAGCTGCTACCTCAGTGCCCGGGGCAGGTGGGGGAGCCCCCAGGGGTCGACGGGCCCAGTCAGGAGCAGTCGGCCGCCATCGGTGGGGCTCACCCCCGGCTGGGGGAGGGGTTGAGGAGTTCACCGCTGGGGGTCCAACATGCCACATCCACCCCCCCCCCCCCCCCCCCCCCGATCGTGTATACCCATACCAGGGGCAACTCCAGCTGCTGCCTATTGGTCCTCCTGAACACCCAGGACAGAGTCCTGTCTATAGTAATATGCTGCAGGTCACTTAAACTCCAGCTGACCGTGGCGGCCTCTGTTTGAACAGCTGACGGCTATTGCAAATAGGGAATTGGCAATGTTAGTTATGTGAGCACTTCACAGCTCCCAAGTCGACATGCCAATGTCGCAGGTGAGATTATTGCTCAGCATTCAATCAGACCGTGAAGCCTGGACACTTTGTCTGAACACTGGAGACATCAATACCACAGAGGCAGCAGCCAACAATCAAACACCGAAGAGCTGGGCCTCAGCACTGGGGACAAACCCATGACCAAAGGGTGGGTGTGTGGAATATGGAGGGAACCTGCACCTGGTCCAGGTAATGTTCCCGGCAGGGGTCTGGGATGCAGGGTCTGTGATCCAGTGCCCGGGTCACCCTGCTGTGGCTGGGGGTATGTGCAGGGCAGAGTCCCCCAGCACAACTGGCTTATTAGATGGCACCCTGAGAGCTGGCAGGGAATGTAAGGGTGGGAGGCTTGTGGCCACAAGAGTACAGGGGTGGAAGCCACAACTGCTTGTCGGTCTCTCACCCTCTCCAATTGCTTACAGGTATCGCATGATGGATGATATTGTGGACCCCACAGCAGCTGCCCTCGCAGTGGCGGCGGCAGCTTCGATAGAGGCTCGAGGCGGCAGCCCATGTGCAGGGGCCCACCCCACACCCGAGGACCCGACCGTCCAGCAGGCCAGGGAGGGACCCAGATGGGGAGACCAGCGGTGGCCCAAGGTGTACAGGTGTTGCTGGTAATTTGAGGAAATGTCAGACAGCAGGTGCCACAGGGGCTCCGCCTCAACAGGGGGACGGTGTGGCACCTGTCATGTCCTTGCGGATTTGGCACCACGTGGAAGAGGAGGACACCCACTTTTGGTGACCGCCAAAGTCACCACCGCCCTGAACGTTTACACCCCGGGTTCGTTCCAGGGCTGGTGCAGGGACCTTTGCAGCATATCCCAACTGCATACCTCAACCAAAGGCCCACAAGTGCATCCATAAAGTGACGGATGCCGTTTGCCTGGGCAGCTCACTATATAAACTTTGACCTGGACCAGGCCCATCAGAATGCCTGGCCAGCAGAATTCTCCGCCATCGCCAGGATGCCCCTGCCCCAGGGTGTCCAAGAGCATCCTTCATTGACAGGAAGTGGTTCCACTCCCGAAACATTCAACTTGTGTGCGACATCAAGGTTATGCACATGGCACACTTCCCAGGGAGTGTGCACAACAGCAACATCCTGGAGCAGTCAGAGGTCCCTGGCATCTTCGAGGGACCAGGATGACCCGTTGGCTCTTGGGAATAAGGGGTACTTGCTGAGGTCCTGGTTAATGATGCCAGTATGGAGGCCAAAGACTGATGAAGAGACCCGCTACAATGAGGAACATGTGGCCACGCCGTCTGTCATTGAGTAGTGCATTGGACTGCAGGAGAGCTCGTGACCGCTGTCATCTCCCTGTATGAAAGCTCCGGTTTGACCTCCAGTGCTCCCTCTTCCTGGTCAGTGCCCTTAGGATCACCTTGGGACAGAGGGGCAGCTGTTGGGGGACAGGTATGGGCTCCGCTGCTGGGCATGGGCAGGGTGTGTTGGTGGGTGCCAGCATGTGCTGGGGCACAAGCGCGATATTGTGCTGGTGGGGGGGGGGGGGGGGGGGCGCGGGTGGAGTGGAGTCACCGGGGTGGGAGTGCGGTGGCAGGTGGGGCTGGTGCCAAGGGGCGGATGCTAACCCACCCGTGCGGCCTGGTGGAGGTCGTTAAGCTTCTCGCGGTTGTCCTGGTGACACACCCCGCGCTGATGGCCACTGCCTCTGCTTCCCAGGTGGCACTGACTAGCCTGTGGCTGACATTCTGACCCCCTCAGGGGAACAGTGTATTCCATCTGGTCTTCACCGCGACCAACACTTCGTCCAGGTCAGCATCTCCTAATCGTGGAGCTGATCTGCATGGTGGCATGGATGCGTGCTGTCTGGGGTTTGCTCTGCGGGACTGGTTTAAGAGCTGCGCCCCCTGGTTAGCGAGGAACTGCCGGGTGCGGTCAAGGAGAATCAGCTGGCGGGCCAGTCATTTCCCATGTGAAGCCCGTGGGGCATCACTATCGGCCCTAATTAACGTCAGATACCGATGGCGGTCTCACTGGGTTGGGTGTCAGGAAGCATCCGGCAATTCTTGCTTGCTCCCACACTTAGAAACGTTTCCGTTAATTCGCGCCCATTGTGTCTTCCCACAACTGGCTTTGCCATTTATGTTTGTATCATCAGTAAATCTGGTGACAACACCATCCATAACTTCATCCAAATCATCAATGTAGATCGTATATATTTGAGAGGCGGCACGGTGGCAAGCACTGCCGCCCCACAGCTCCAGGGACCCGGGTTCAAATCCAGTCTTGGGTGACTGTGTGGAGTCTGCACGTTCTCCACGTGTCTGCGTGGGTTTCCTCCGGGTGCTCTGGTTTCCTCCCACAATCTAAAGATGTGCAGGTTAGGTGGATTGACCATGCTAAATCTGACCCTTAGTGTCCAAAAGGTTACGGGGATAGGGTAGAGGCATGGGCTCAAGTAGGGTGCTCTATCCAAGGGCTGGTGCAGACCCGATGGGCCGAATGGCCTCCTTCTGCACTGTAAATTCTATGAATCATAGAATTTACAGTGCAGAAGGAGGCCATTCGGCCCATCGAGTCTGCACCGGCTCTTGGAAAGAGCACCCTACCCAAGGTCCACACCTCCACCCTATCCCCATAACCCAATAACCCAACCCAACACTAAGGGCAATTTTGGACACTATGGACAATTTAGCATGGCCAATCCACCTAACCCGCACATCTTTGGACTGTGGGAGGAAACCGGAGCACCCGGAGGAAACCCACGCACACACGGGGAGGATGTGCAGACTCCGCACAGACAGTGACCCAAGCCGGAATCGAACCTGGGACCCTGGAGCTGTGACATGATTCTATGAGATGTGCTGGATTAAGTTAGTTTGCCATCCTGAAAATGACCTATTTAACTCGGCTCTCCCTTTCCTGTTGGGAGTCAATACTCAATCCATGCTAATACATCACCCCAAACACCATAAGCTCTTAATTTGTGCAGTAACCTTTTATGTAGTAGACTAGACCCCAAAGTTGTTGGTAAGATCCGGGTAGGGACCGATAACATTTTGTTTAAAGTTTCAAACACTTGCTCAGTGAATAAAGACACAAGATTCCGCAGATTTTGAACAAAGAAAATCTTTACTATGCAAGGTCAGAAAGATAAAACAATTTACAATATGCATCTTATACTTTCACATTCAGGGTAAAAACCAGATACATGTAAATTAGCAGGCAAACTGTGGCCAAAAACATCGCACTTCACAATAAATGATAGATGCAACCAAGACAAAGTCCACAGATTTCTCAATAACCCATGTGGGCATCAGTAAATACTGTGAGTCAACCAGTCTGACTAAATCTCCATCTCTCTCACAAGGGGTTCCAGTATTCGTCTTTGAATATCTCGCTTTGGAGTTCTCTCCAAATGTCGCACCAACTCAGCAGCAATAATAAGGGCAGGTTTCAATCTCGTGTAACAAAATTCTGTTCCCCTGAATTCCTGAGTATGCACTCAAGCACCAGCTCCCAAGCAGAACTTCAGCTCCTTGACTCTGCCAAACAGAACATTACTGCTCTAAAAAGGTACTTGTTCCCCTACAGCCCACAGTATGGAGTCATAGACTGACTCCATACACCAGCGTTCTTCTGACTTGTTGTTTGGGCCCGATTTCTTTGCTCCTCACTTTTATTTTGCATAACTCTGTCCCCTGTGTCTGTCCTCTACCAGGGACTTCCTTTCTGGACTTCTCCCTGCCTGGGATACTTGGCTTTTTGTTAAAACTGATTCACTAAAATTTTTGAAAAATATAAATTTAGAGTGCCCAATTCATTTTTTCCAATTAAGCGGCAATTTAGCATGGCCAATCCACCTACCCTGCACATCTTTGGGTTGTGGGGGCGAAACCCACACAAACACAGGGAGAATGTGCAAACTCCACACGGATAGTGATCCAGAGCCGGGATCGAACCTGGGACCTCAGCGCCGTGAGGCAGCAATGCTAACCACTGTGCCATCGTGCTGCCCTTGACCGTTGTTCACTGACCCTTGAATTTATCCAATGTCCTGTCACAACACTCAAGAGGGTTTTGCCCTTGTTATATACGAAGATATGAATTATAATAATAACATAATATAATAATCTTTATTGTCACAAGTAAGTTTACATTAACACTGCGATGAAGTTACTGTGAAAATCCCCGAGTTGCCACATTCCGGCGCCTGTTTGGGTACACAGAGGGAGAATTCAGAATGTCCAATTCACCGAATAGCACGTCTTTCGGACTTGTGGGAGGAAACCGGAGCACCCGGAGGAAACCCACGTAGACACAGAGAGAACGTGCAGACTCTGCACAGACAGTGACCCAAGTCGGGAATCGAACCTGGGACCCTGGCGCTGTGAAGCAACATTGTGCTACCGGGTCGCCCATGAGCAGGAATAGGCCACTCGGCCCCGTGAACCTACTCCACCATTCAATGTGATCATGGTTGATCTGATTGCAATCTCAATCCCAGAGTCCTGCCTACCCTCGATAACCTTTCACCCCTTTGCATATCAAGAATCTATCTACCTCTGCCTTAAAAATATTCAGTGAAACTCTGCTTTCACTGCCTTTTGAGGAAGAGAGTTCCAAAGACTCATGTCCCTGAGAGAATAAAAAATGTATCCTCATCTGTCTTAAATGGGTGACCTCTTATTTTCAAAACGTGACCTTTAGTTCTAGATTCTTCCTCAAACAGAAACATCCTCTCCACATCCACCCTGTCAAGACCCCTCAGGATCTTATATGTTTCAATCAAATCACCTCACTCTTCCGAACTCCAGAGGATAAAAGCCTAGTCTGTCTAACCTTTCCTCATTCCAGGTGTTAGTCCAGTAAGCCTTCCCTGAATTGCTTCCAGTCCATTTGGGAATACTATTGTACACAGTATTCCAGAGGTGATCTCACCAATGCCCTGTATAACTGAAGCAAAACCTCTCTACCGTAATGTTCAATTCAACACTCTATTAGTTTTCCTAAATACTTGCCACACTGAATACTGACCTATTGCAATTCACACACTAGGTTACTAGGCAGGAACAAATGTAACAAGTGTTGGAACATCCTGTGCTTTAAATGTTACAATCTCCACAGACTGCTAATTTACATAACACAGGGACACAGTAAAAATGTTTTTGGGAAATCCAAATGCATGACATACACTTTATCCACAATTTTATCCACCCTGTGTTACGTCTTTAAAGAACTCATAATTTATCAAACATGATACCCCATTCTCTTTGTGGAAACGCATATTATCACAACTCATCAATTCTATTGCTCCAAGTCTCATTTTTGCAATTATATCATATGTAGGGAAACTTCCTCTACTCTTACACCTGGAACGGCAGTGTGTTGTACCTCCAATTTCCCCCAGAAGCCAGAAAGTAACTGCACATAATGAATGTCCAGTAGGTGCCATTCGCTTCAGCTCGGCACAGGCACTGAAAGCTAGAAGACATGCATTCGGCTTTGGTGAGGTAAAGCACGGGCAGAATGTGAATCTGGCTCTGAGATGGTTTCGGACACTGATTTTAAAAGGGAAGTTCACGGTGGTAATATGCCAATATTAGAATACTGGGTTAATGCTGATTAAAGCTTAACCTTGGCAGTAATTTAACTTTATGTAAACAACACCAAGAGTGGAGAAGAACTGAGATCAATGCACTGTAACAAATCTTACATTCCTCTCAGCCTTGGCTCGTCGTGTTGCTCACACAATGACTGAGTTCAGCTACACAGTTTAGAGAGATACTGGTGATAATCTACACATGGAAAACATAGGCTACAGAATGACAGACATCAACAGATGTAGTTGGTAGAAAGAATCCGTTGAAAGTGGATGGTTGAGGTAAATAATGAACGACGATAGGGCCACTTGGGGAGAAAATTACTGGCTTAACAGAGAAGGGGCATTGTGCAAAACATCAACCCTTCCAAATCATTTTTGCAGAATCACATCGCACGAAAAATCCTAATGTACAAAGTTTGCAAATGTCATGTGCAACGTCTAGGGAGGAAATTGCAATACTTGAAATCTTTCCAATTTTTTTTAGTTAATTTCAATTTAATTTACAGATGGAGTTTTAAATGATATATCTTTAAAAGCAAATCCAAAAGTTGTTTTACATGTCAATGACCTTTCATCAGATGAGAGGTCACTGACCTGAAATGTTAACTCTGTTTCTTGCTATACAGATGCAGTCAGATCTGCTATGTATTTCCAGTATCTTTTGTTTTTATTCCAGGTTTCTAGATCCACTGTTGTTGTTTTTTTGCATTAGTAGTTTATTATGGAATATTTTATTAGGGAATAATATGCCATTTTAGTTGATGGATATTTCAGTTATTAATTGTATTCTCTCTTCAGGCGTTTATTAATCGCTTGGGGCAAGCAAGCTCTTGAAGTCAAATGGGGCTTTGTATACTCTCTGGAAACACTCAGTAAAGGTAAAATTTATTCTCCCAATAAACTGACAATGTAGGTATACTGTCATATCACACGAAAGGTACTGATAAAACAGACCATCCAGCCCATCTTAACTCATTTATCTCGAAGTACATTTCTCCACAACAAATCCCAACAATTTCTTAAATGATTCCACAGTCTCCACTACCGTGTCTGCATTATACATGTTGGTGAGACAACATCTTAATTCATAACACTCGTGCTAATCTGGAGTACCAAGGCATCAGCCCGAGAGAAGGTTACTCACTTTTTGGCAATAGTAAGTAACCCAATAAAATAGTGTGGGGGAAATAAAATAAAATTAATTACATGCAGCAGAGTCACTGAAGTGGGTTACACATTTAAGACACATTTCAATCCAAATCAATGTGCATTAACTAATAGGAGCTTTTTTTTGATCTCGCAACTCTTATATTTACAGGCTTGTGTAGGGTACTTTAATCCAGTGAGACATGTTCCATGATAAGAAATTGCTTTCAGGCATTTGTTACTATGCAGGTCTAAAATAGACTAAGATAATGGAATTCTGTATACTTTGTCAAAGCCTACAGTTTAAGCATGCAAATCAAAAGCAGGTGTGCTAGAAGGGTGTTAATATAGACGCAGAGATATTTAAACTGACAAGATCTAGCATATGATTCAATTGTATGCATAATTCTAGAAACTACTATCACTAGTAATTACCAGAACGAATCTGTTATTTTACAATGGAATGACCATCGTATAAAAACAAAAGGATTCAGGAATTTACAGATTGAATTCTTACCTGTGATTACAGCGGCAATTGTGGCCAGGAGCAACCAGTTCTTCTTCAGGATGGATTTTATATTTAGGATTCTCTTCCCCCTGCCTGGTTGACGGTCGAAACCCAGAGGAAACACAGGCATTTGCAAACACACGCAGAGACACACGCTTACAGAGTAAAAAGACAGAGTCGGTGTCAAATACTGCTGAGCTTCTTCACTCGACTGCACTGTACTCCGTCACTGCAGACAAATCCAGAATCCAGCCACTTCATGCACTCAGTTGTAACTAAGTACCGCCCCCTCTGAATGCAGTGAGAGGAACCGAACAATGGCTACATTTAAAACATTGAACACGCTTTTTTAAATGACTTGCCCATCATTTTAGCCACGGATTCTGCACCTTCGGCTAGTAGAGTCAAGCCATTAGCTTGATCCATTCTCGAGGTCCTTTTCATTATAAATATCAAAATAAATGCTTTATATTGAATGTAAAACGGGCCTTTTGAAAAGGAAAATGTTGTCTCCGCTTGCTTTCGATACCCATGTGATATGTTTGAAGAACTGTCAACATTGGGAGCATGTGTGATATTTATGATTAAAAACAGTGAATTGACCTCAAGCCTAAATTAATTACATGCAGCAGAGTCACTGAAGAGGGTTACACATTTAAGACACATTTCAATCCAAATTAATTTAAATTTCGGAATCCTGTCCATCTACTGAAGATAAAAGCCTAATTAAATCATCAGAACCTGTTTACATGTGGGGATGTGATGTATCAATAATTGATTCACTCAACATGAAGAAAAGCTTTCTGACAGAACTGCTGTTTCTGAATATTTTACTTTCTTTTAAATGTGAAAAGGTTTCAAAGCAGGAATCAATTACATTTTTAAAGTGTCTAGACTCAAGTGAGAATTGGCCATCTGTCACAATTGCGAGCATCAGAAAATGGTCCAACGTTGAGAAGCAGTTCGTTCATCAGAAGTAAAAATCAAAAGATTTCAACACTGAAGTATTTGTTTTTTTACCAGAAAGTGAACCGTTCTGAGCCAGAAAGTTGCCTGTCAATTACACTTATTTGCTTCAGCTGGACATTTGTAAACAGCTCTCAGTCTGGGTGGTGGGAATATAGACCAAATGTAGCTGAAGTAATAATGGCACGGAGTGATGTACATTTCCAATAGCACACAAATCAACAACCAAGTTAGGACAATAGAGAAGCCAGGGTGAATTTTAACAAGCAAGGGAAGGCAGATGTGGTATGTGCGGAGAATTAAATGCCTTAGAAGTGACATAGGGTTGGGACCCCAATATCATCCCACCCACTTTTAGGTTTCAGTCGGGTGGGTTTGCAGGTGAGGTGAAGGCGTTGGGTAAGTCATTGAAATATTCAAACGGATCACAAACTAACTGCTGCTTCAGCTAAACATTCTAATTTTAACAGCCAAGTTAAAAGTTTTAATATTGTGTTCATAGTAAAGCTTTGTTTTCAAGCCCTTTTTGTCATGTAATCACTCCTGGACTGAATCATTCTTTCCGTACAGGCTTAAAATAAACTAAAATATTGGGGTTTTGGTCCAGTATCCTAGCCACTGCTGGGGTCTGGTCTTCACAATACCTTCTCAAACTGCTGTAGTCCAGCTGGTACAGTTACAACACAATGCTGCTGGGAAGAGAGCGTCAGGATTTTAATACCATGACAGTGAAGGAACAGTGATATATTTCCAAGTCAGGATGGCGTGTGGCTTGGAGGGGAACTTGAAGGTGGTGGTGCTCCAATGCATCTGCTGCCTTTGTCCTTCCAGGTGGTAAACATCGTGGGTTTGGTAACCTCCAGGATGTTGATAATGGGGGATTCAGTGATGATAAAGCCATTAACCGCCAAGGGGAGATGGTTGGATCCTGTCTTATTGGAGATGGCCATTGCCTAGCATTTGTACGGCGTGCATGTTACTTACCGCTTATCTATCCAAGCCTGAATGTTGTTCAGTTCTTGCTGCATGCTTTCATGCACTGCTTTATTACCTGAAGAGTCACCAATTGTACTGAACATTGTGTAATCATCAGCGAACATCCCCATTGACTTCAATTTTGCTGTGGTTCCTTAATGCCATGCTTGTCCAAATGCTGCCTTGATGCCAAGGGCAGTCGCTCTCACTGCCCCTTTTGAGTTAGTTCTTTTGTTCATGTTTGAGCCAAGGCTGTTATGGGGTCAGGAGCTGAGTCACCCTGGCAGAGCACAGACTGAGTATCAATGATCTGTGTCATTCGGTAGCACCTGTTGACACCGTCAACCACTTTGCTAATGACTGAGAGGTTGTTAATGGGGCTAGATTGAATTTATTCTACTTTTGTGAACCAGACATACCTGGGAAAGTTTCCACCTTGCTGGGTAGATGCTAGTGTTGTGGCTGTGCCGGAACACCTTAACTAAGGGCACAGTTAATTCTGGAGCAGAAATGTTCTGAACTATGGCCAGGATATTGTCAGGGTCCACAGCCTTTGCAGTATTCAATGCCGTCAGTCGTTTCTTGATATCTGCAGGGTGAATCGAACTGGCTGGAAGACTGGCATCTGTGACAGTGGAGGCCTCTGGAGGAGACTGAGATGGATCAGCCACTCAGCAATTCTCGCTTCAGTCTTGTGTTTTGCACTGATGTGCTGGATTCCCCCATCATTGAGGATGGGGTATTTCTTGGGCCTCCTTCTGTTAGTTGTTTAATTGCCCGTCTCCATTCACAATTGGATTTGTTTATTGTCAAGTGTACCAAGGTTCAGTGAAAAGTATTAATTGGGTGTGGCAGGACTACAGATCGTTAATCTGAACCGTTGATTGTGAGTTCCGTGTATAGCACATTGCTTCCTCTGTTTGACATTCATGTAGTCCTGTGTTGTGGCTTCTCCAGGTTGATATCTTATTTTCACGTACATATGGTGCTCCTGGCAGGCCCTCCTGCACTCTTAATTAAGACAGTTTTGATCCTTTGCTTCAGTGATAGAATGAGGGATATGCTGGGTCATGAGATTACAGGTTGCAGTTAATTACAATTATGGTCCACAGTACTTTGAGGAGGCCCAGGTTTGAGAAGCCAGGTCTGAATCTATCCCTTAGCCTGATGGTAATGCCACACACCAGGGAATGCATATTCAATGCGGATATGGAGTGTCTTCTCCACACGGATTGTGCAGTGGTTACTCCTACCCCCCATGTCATAGACAAATACATCTGTGACAAATACATTTGAGACTGGTGAGAACAAGGTCAAATAGGTTTCCCCTTCTTGTTCCCTCCAGACCCAGTCTAGCAGCTAAGTTCTTCAGGAGCTGGCAAGCTCAGTTAGTGGTGGCGGCAACAAACCACTCTTGGTGATGGATATTGAAGTTCCCCACCCAGGGTACAGTATGTGCCCTTGCCACCACCCAAGTGATATTCAACAGGGAAGAGTACCGATACATCACCTAAGGGAGGGTGGTAGGTTGTAATCAATAGGAGGTTTCCTTGCCCATATTTGACTAGAGCCTTCAAGGGATCCAGAGACAATGTTGGGGATTCCCAGGGCAACCCCCCCCCCCCCCCCCCCACCCCCCAAACAACGGTATGCCAATGTTTCAGTACCCTTGATAGTTCTGTCCTGGTTGGACAGAACATACCCAGGGATGGTGCTGGTGGTATCTGGGACATTGTAAGGTATGATTTGGTCAATATGTTTATGTCAGACTGATCCTTGATTAGATTGTGGGACAACTCTCCCAATTTTTAGTCCAACTCTCCCAATTATTGCACAAGCACTTTTAGGTTAGTATAGAAGGCTTTGCTGAGTTGGCAGGGCTGGATATGCTATTGTCCTTTCTGGTGCATAATGCCTGGTGGTAAGTCTGCTTTTATTCCTTTCTGATTTTTCTGTGGCAGTGTGCTGCAACTGAATGGCTTGCTAGGCCATTTCAGAAGGCAGTTTGAGTCAACCGTATTTCTGTGGGTTTGGAGTTACATGTAGGTGAGACCTGCTAAGGATGGCTGATTTCTTTCCCTAAAGTGCCCTTTAGTCAGTTCATGTATCTTCTATCTCATCTCCCTTGATCTACACTTTGCTGCTATTAGCCTTTACTGTGAAATAGGAGCAGCTTATGTAGCTCTACCATGGACCTTTGATGAGGAACAATATGAGCAGCAACACCATCAGCATCAGCAGGAGCAACAGCAGTGGCAACACCAGTTGCCTTCTCCGCAGCCGCTCCACAATTCAGAGGCGGTGGACACAGAGATCCAGCATCAATGATGCAAGATCTTCAACTCAGGGTTGACAGGCAGAAAGGACCAGCTCTTCTGCCAGGTGTTATGGGCGAGGCGTTTTCAGAACCCCAAAATGCATCATGGAGTTCAACCAACCTCCCCCTTTAATGTATTTGTTGCTTTTCCGAGCACACGGCTTGTCCCCTAGGTGTGGGATTACAATTATGGACATGTGGGTTTTTAAACACAAAACAATGTTTATTCCATGAACTCAACTTAACATCTTAAATAAACATTGGATCTCTTAACACCCCTTACTTCAAAGATAACTCAGAAAATATTACAACAGTAAATAATTCCTCAAAATGTTCCTTCAAACTTCCAAGAGACTTAACACCTTTAAACAGAATTACATCAGGTTAAAGGCTTTACTATTATGAGTTAAAATCACCCAAACGATCCAGAGATAGTCTTTCATGGCAGAGATCACAGCAAATCCAGCTCACTGCAAAACACAGACACTCCCCAAGCTCTTTTCCTCCAAACTGAAACTTCAAAATGGCTGACCTGAGCTCAGCTCCACCCACTCTCTGACATCACTGTTTTCTTAAAGGTACATTGCTTAAACATCCATATCTTAAAGGTACTCTCACATGACACAGGAATGAGCACCATTGCCTCTGGAAGTTTTGGTTTTCATAGCAGATAAGTTGTTGACATCTGCAGTCTCCTGATATAAGCCCTCCTCCCAATGGGTAAGCTGGCACACATTGCCAGTGTCTATAAAGCTGGCTGTCACTGAAGGTCCACTTAACCACTCCACCATCCTCCCACACCCCACTCCCAAACTCAAGCTTCTGCTCCTCCTGAAGCTGTGCCCTGCCTTCCAAAAGCTGAAAGTTATGAATGTTAAATGGCTTATCAAGGGGACAAGGGTGACCATGCGGCCTGGTTGTGAGAGGGCAATAGGATGGGGTGAGTGTGAGTGTTCACTGTCCAGCTGGCTGGAGAGAGGGAAGTGAGTGGAGGTGCAGCATGTATTATTGAGGAGTGTTGCAGAGGAGAATGCTGGGAAAAAGTATGCTACTCATCTGTCATTTCGTCTTGAGGTCCTGATTCCTCTTGTGCAGTGTCTCCAGCCTGTAGGGACCACACTCTTGTTCTCACTTCATCGGACTCTTCCATGTTTACCACCTTGGTTTGAAAGACCGACAGCATCCTCCTGTCCGTGGGAAAGATCACCTCATGCAGTCCTTCCGATTCAACACCAGAACCTCCAGGTAAGAGTGAGAGACCCAGAGAAACAATATTATCAGGTCTTTACTCCATTCCTGTTGCTGTTACAGCATCAGCAATCCATGTCCAGTTGATCGATTCTGAGTACAATCAATTATAAATCTTCCTTTGCCAGATTTGCCTCACCATCCCTACTGCCCTGTCTAATTGGTTAGGAGACCTGGAAATGGATGTTACTGCTGTGGCTCACTTAGAGAGAGCCATAACAAAGCCCAGTGCAATGGGTTCACAACTGACCAGAGATCTTGGACGGAATTCCCTGGTCGCTGATGCTGAAATTGCGTTCGGCGATCGGCCGGAGAATGCCCATTTCCGACCAAATTGTGAGGCATTGCCGCTTTCACGATGCCGCCCCCTCCAAATCGGCATACTCTAAGAGTATGCCCGCCGCACGCCATATCGACAGCCTCAGGACCACCTGAGGCCCGCCCCCCGATGCTCCGCCCTCGACCGGCCAAGTTCCCGACGGCGTCGGTCACGTGTGCTATCATCCGTCGGGAACTCGGCATGGCGGCTGCGGACTCAGTCCAGCAGCACCACAGTCAGGAGAGGGCCAATCCGTGGGCAGAGGAGACTTTGTCAGGGGGCACGGTTGGGGGGTGGTCCAGGACCAGCCAAAGCAGGGGCACTATTTTGCAGGCTGGGTCCGCGACATGGTGCACGGCGCAGCCGCTGCAGGCCGTCGCAGTCCGCAGGCGCGACCAAGGACCCGGCAATTCCCTGGGCCGTATTGGCAGCTAGAGCCGAGTGCTCTACGCTGCTCGGCTGCCAGACCCCAGCAAAATGGAGCATCGGTGGCCAGCCCCTTGTCCTTTCAATTAGATCTTTCACTTGAAAATTCCACCCACACTGTGAGTTGTGAACCTCACCGACAGAACTTGCTGGTCAATTTTCATCGCTCCGCCATTTGCTTCACACAAATGCTATCCCCCTCTGAGCTTCCCTGCTATTTAAAGGTATTTCCTGGACCAGCACATTCATTGTTCATTAAGCTTTACACAGAAAACTAGTGCTGGCAATTAACGGCGTAAGTACCTTTAAAACAACGTGATTATCGTTAATTCAATGTCAATCAACCTCTCTGGCCCAGAGAGAAAACAAGTGACAGTGATGGAAATAGACTTTCAAAGGTGTTCGATAAGGTGCCACATACTAGGCTTGCCAGCAAAGTTGAAGCCCGACGAATAAAAGGAACAGTGGGAGCATAGAATACACAATTGGCTCAGTGACAGGAAGCAGAGAGTAAGCAATTGTTTTGCAATTGTTTTGCAGACAGGGAGGAAGGTTTATAGTGGGTATCCTAGTGGTTTGGTATTAGGATCACAGCTTTTCTTCATCTATATTAATGACCTTTGTCGTGTTATGTACTCTGGGATAACACAGGCTGCAACTGGATGCAGCTTTAACCAAAAGATACTCCAGACCTTGAAGTTAGTTCAATCTGATTTATTGAACCAGTAGCACAGTTAGCACAGTTCTCTATGAGTTCGACTCTCGTCTAACCTAAGTGTGGTTACTCTGTCTGACTGAACCAGACTAGCTCTTAGCCACGTGCTGGAGGTGTGATACTATAAATACACCCTGACTCACTCTGCAGATGTTCCTCAGTGGAAAGAGGCAGGGTGTGAGTGCCTCGTGCCTTTTATAGTGAGATACCAGCCCTGAGTGTCCTGCCTGCTCATTGGTCATGGCCTGTTCTCTGTGTTCATTAGCTGCCTGTCTGTGCCTATCTGTATATCATTATCTGCATGTCTGCATATCATGACAACCTTGACTTGACTTGCAGGGCACAATTTCAAAATCAGCAGATGGTACAGGACTCGGAAATATTGTGAACTGTGAGGAGAACAGTGACAGACTTCAAGGTGGCATAGACAGGCTGACAGAATGGGTGGACACATGGCAGATTAAATTTAATGCGGAGAAGAGCAAACTGATACATTTTGGTTGGAAGAATGAGAAGAGACTCTAAACTAAGCAGTTTTGTAGAAGGGTCAGGTGGACTTGAATCGTTAACTCTGTTTTTCTCTCCATGGATGCTGCCAGACATGCTGAGTTTACCCAGCATTTTCTGTTTTCATATAAACTAACGGGTACAATTCTAAAGGGAGTGCACACAGAGATATGGTGGCATGGCAGATTAAGAAAGGTTTTTAAAAGGTATATAGATGTAGTAATATAGACAGTATGCCTTTTTATGCTTTATTTGGGAAATGTATCATATGGTGTTACACGTGAAAATTTTTAATTTAAATCCCTGTTGTTAGTTGAATTTGCTTATCTCAATCAAGGCAAATTGAGAAAAGCAATTGGTCTTATAACTGCTAGCTCAGGAGGGAGAAACATATACCCTGATTTTTGATTGAAGATATATTTTCAAATCCGAATGCTAAGGTGAGAAGTTTGGATCTGGTGAATATAACAGAGACCAAATTCTTGCCAGTCTGAATTCCCAGGATTTTCGAGGTCAGCTCGATTGAGTAAGTTATGGTGATATTCCAGCCCTTATTGGCTTTACCACTGGAAATTCACCAAAGTGCAGTTTTCTGCATGTGTCATTACAGCACATGACCTTGATCTACAACTTGAATGATTAGCTGGAGTCAGCAGAACCAGCTTCCATGGTGACGGTTGGGTGGACCTGTCAGGGTTTGCAGATATGAGGGAGGGTGAATATTCCCAGGGCTGACGGGTGATATGTAATATGATCAAGAACGATCGGGCACAGGTTTTAACTGATTTGCAAAAGAAGTAAATGTTATGTGGAAAAAAAAACATTTTCACACGAGTGGTTGGGGTCTGGAATGCACTGCCTGGAAGTGTGGTGGAGGCAAGTTCAATCAAGGCATTCAAAAGGGCATTACCTGATGACTTGAATGTACGGGGTACAGGGATAAGGCAGGTGAATGGCACTTAGTCACAATCCTCATTTGGAGAGCTGGTGCAGACATGATGGGCCAAATGGCCTCTGTAATAACCCTCACAAGACCCACAGGGACAGCTCAATTGATCTTCCCATGGGGAAGGCGGAATACAAGCTCCCCCGCTAGTGAGTGGAGGTCCTCAAGCTGGGGCTCGTAAATTCGTCTTCTAAAAGGTGGCCAGGACTGTGGCATGATCGGTAGTGCTGGTTGGGACCTTCGAACTGGGGCCTTTACTTTATGGTGGTTTATTAAATGCTGTTTAACTTATCTTCTCGGGCCTCCTGAGTTTTTATAGCCTTCTGCTCCATGACAAAAAAATATGGATCGCGGCATAATTCTGGGTGTGGCCATCTGGAAAATGCTCAGCTTTTTTTTCATAAAGATGAAATGAAAAGCTGCAAATGCTTGAAATTTGAAATTGTCCCTGATTTCATCATGGAGCACCTTATCCATGAAATATTGCAATTTGTGGCACTTCACCACAGTGCTTAATTTTAACGTGACTTGATAGCCATTACCAGACACTTAAGTTACCTGTCTGATTTTAGGACATTTGCTTTGTCCAGGCGATCCTGTGCATCTGTTCATAGAAGCAGGAAAATTTTGTCTATTAAATCATAGATTCCCTACAGTGCAGAAGGAGGCCATTCGGCCCGTCGAGTTGACACTGACCCTTTGAATGAGCGCTCTACACATGTCCACTCCCCCAGCCAGTATTCCTATCCCCATAACCTCGCCTGCACATCCCTGGACATGAAGGGGAAATTTAATAATGGCCAATCCACCTAACCCGCACATCTTTGGACTGCGGGAGGAAACTGGAGCACCCGATAGTGTATGAAGTGCTACCATTTTCTTCCATGATGCTGCCCCTTGATGCATGTGCTCTTAGCACTTGATGAATATCTAAACTGTAAAATATTCTGGCAATTGAGAGGTAATGAAGGTTTCCTTTTCCGTGGCTGCTATTGTTAAACCTGTTTCACTGATTTCAATAAACGTACAACATATGCATAAGAAATGCTGAGATGTTTACTTCCACCAGCATATAAATTACAAATTTCCTGGCAATTTACCTGATGCCTTCATTTGTCACAACATTGAGAATACTTTCCTTGCAGCTAGATGGCAGAGTTTAAGAATGATGTTAGGCATACAAATGTTATGTTGTGTTAAAATAACTAATATCAACACTGAAGAATTCTTACTTTGTGCTGGAGAGGAGAACACATCAGAGCAAAGAGTATGACAGATAGAATTTTAAGGACCTAAAGCAATGCAAAGACTGACTCGACCAGCCTGGACATGCTTTGCAGTGTGCTCCTGAACAGGCCAGAACAATGACAGCAGTCCATTGCCTGTTGATTAACATTGCAAAGAAGAGTGGCATTCTGCCTAGTGACACCGCTTTGGAGCTGGGCATATATGAAGGAGATTCTGAAGCTTCAAACAATGAAGTGACATGGGAAAGGCATTGTTGTCACACTTTATGACTAATTTCTTTATGTATCAAATTATAAGCCTGAGCAAACATATCAACTGATAAAAATAATCTTTATTATTGTCACAGGTAGGCTTACATTAACACTGCAATGAAGTTACTTTGAAAGTTCCCTCGTCACCACACTCCGGCGCCTGTTCGGGTACATAGAGGGATAATTCCAGTAGTAGCATACAATTCTGCTTCCACATTATTGTATTTTCCGCAGTTCTCAAACATCCCTAAAGATCCTAATATCTGATCTAATTTTCACATTCTATCTAAACTCTCAACTTCATGCAATGATTTTGGATACATGAAAGTCAGTCATGAATTATTTTTCAAACCCCTCAACCTGATAGTCACAGGTATCCTGTTGTAATCATGAGTAGTTTAATAAGATGGCTGACTCTGCTGCTGCTTGCCCATTACAATAGGTCTGATCCTTGTTAGGTGCAGTGGAGCACAAAATCTGCTCATGATGACTCATTGGTGCTGCATGCTGTAGAAAACTGAATATGACTTTGTGGAAGTAAGGAGTCCCAGTGTGTTGCTTATTCTTATTTGTTCTTTTGCATAATTTGCATTGCTTTTACAGTTTGTCACTTTTATTCTACTCCAAAGTGATGCCTTTACAGTGAAATATATGGATATCATTGCATGAAAGATCTGTTGTTGAATATCTCCGGACCTGACTAAATACTAAGGTATCATTGGAAGCTGCAGGCATCCCTTCTATCAAACTATTGGTGGTCTCCAAGGGATCCAAATTCTGCTCTCATAGATAATATCATTGAACTGCCATGAAGGACCCCAATCTCATTTCCCTTTGACCTCTCACAAAGTGTTTGAAACCCTGGCCCAAATCTTCCTGGTTTCTCGATGGTCAAAGACGAGGGGCTGGATTCTCCGCACTCCGACGCCGAAATCACGTTCGGCGACGGGGCAGAGAATCCAATTTCCCACATGAAATCGGGACCAGCGCTGGTTCGACGATTCTCCGCAGCCCCGAAAAGCGGCGTTTCCACCACCTGAGGCCATTGCCAGAGGTCCACCTGCAATTTTCCGCCCTCGACCGGCCGAATTCCCGACGATGTGGAACGGCCATGGTTCTGCCGTTCAGGATACTCGCGAGATGGCTGCAGGTCCACGGCCGCCACAGTCGGGGGCAGGCCGATCGGAGGGCAGGGGGTTATCATTCGGGGCTAGGGTATTTTTGAGCGGGCAGTCCGGGCCGGGCGGCGGGCCAATTGGTAGCACTATTTCGGCGGTCCTGGTCCGCGGTCTAAGTCCGCCATGGAGCACGCTGTGGCCGCTGGAGGCCGCCGCCGTGCGCATGCACGTCCTCTGACTCAGACCTGCGGGAGGCAGTATCGACAGCTGGAGCTGCGAGCTCCATGACAGCTGCCTGCTAGCCCCCTGCAAGGCTGTGAATCTGTGGCCTTTTGATGCCAGTTTTTCTGACGTAAAAGACCTCAGTTTTCATGAAGTCGTGGAGACATAGTCCCTAAAACCGAGAATCCAACCCCAGATATATGTCTGAAATGTGTGTTGGGACACTTTAGCTGTCCTGACACACTGGCCTATGTCGGAAATACGCAAGTTTCAACTTCCTGTCACTCAGATTAATCCCTTGACCTGAGCCGACAACCCCCCCACTTCCACACTGACCAGCCCCTGACCAACACCAGTGTTGAACTGACTACACCTCCAAACCATACAACTACCCATGACCACCTGGTTATCCCCCAAACCAATCACCGCCCCCTGACCACTTGACTAATTCCTGATCACCTGAATCTCTCCAAACCAGGCTCAATCGGCACCTTAACCACCCGACTCACCCCTGCCACCCCAACCAGTTGTCTACCCCGACCTAACTATCCTCCAACAACCCGACTGCTCCCCAACCCAACTCAACTATCCCTCCTGACCACCCAATTACCCTCTAACCACCTGACTACTGCCACCGACCACCCAACTACCATCCTGACCAGACCCACCTACCCCCTCCAACCACCCGAATACGCCCGGACCCGATTACTACCTCATCCACCTGTCATCTCACCCACCTGCCACCATACCTGCCTACTACCATACCCACCTGCCACCAAACCCACCTAACGCCTCATCCACCCTACCCACCTCATCCCTTACCAACATACCCACTTACTCATCTCATCCACCCTTCTCACCTACTGACTTACCTCACCCACCTACTCTTTCTCTCACCCTAGCCTTGCACTCACTCACTAATTCACTAACACTCAATCAGTCATCCATTCAACAGCATTCAAGCTGGACATTTCAACTTACATACAATAGCTGGTGTCATTGCAAGGGGGCATGTCCAGACTTTCCACTGGCTCTACTCCTCTTTCACGGGGTTCTCCAACGGATCTTGCACAACGCATTTCTGGAAAAGCTTGGCTCTGAAGATCTCAAAAGAAATGCATTGAGTCAGGGGAATTTCCAAATGAGCGGCGATCCAACAATGATTGCTGCTCCTTGGAAATTACAAATGCCTTTCCCCCCCCCCGTTTATTCCACACTGGAAGTAAAAGCCAGCACCTGTGGCCTCTGGAATATTTGTTCTATAAAATTAGAGCTAGATAGTTAGAATGCTACTCAGTGCAGATGACACTAGGAGGGCCATAGAGCAATGTCAGTATTCATTACAAATCCTTGTTCACTTATTGCAATTGGAAGTGTAATTTCACAACTGCACAAAACCCAACGTTTGAAAAAGTTCCTGTGATATTTAAATCAGGAATGGAGTCAGCTGGATGCCCATGCAGAACATCCTGGACTTTTACTGGCACTAATATTTGCCTCTTATGTCATCTGCTTTCTATTCCACATGATTCTCGTGTTATGTACTCTGGGATAACACAAGCTGCAGCTGGATGCAGCTTTAACCAAAAGATACTCCAGACCTTGAAGTTAGTTCAATCTGATTTATTGAACCAGTAGCACAGTTCTCTGAGTTTGACTCTCTGCTAATCTAAGTGTGGTTACTCTGTCTGACAGAACCAGACTAGCTCTTAGCCACGTGCTGGAGGTGTTATACTGTAAATACACCCTGACTCACTCTGTAGATGTTCATCAGTGGAAAGAGGGAGAGTGTGAGTACCTCGTGCCTTTTATAGTGAGATAACACCCCTGAGTGTCCTGCCTGCTCATTGGTCATGTCCTGTTCTCTGTGTTCATTTGCTGCCTGTCTGTGCCTGTCTGTATATCATTATCTGCATGTCTGCATATCATGACATCTCCCCTTTTAAAAAAATGTTTTGTTGGCACATGGGAACGTATTTACATGTGGTGGCATATATTAACATATTTACAAGCGGTGGCATATGTGAACGTATTTACATGTGAAGACAGCTGTCTAATGTGAGAAAACAGAGCATAGCAAACAAAACAAATGTTCATAAGTCAGTCTCTGGGGCTTGCGTCTGATCCTTGTCGACCGCCGGAGAGGTGGTGGTGGGGACAACGGCGCCTTGGCAGGCGGGATGGAAGCCTGACTGGTGGTGCAGACCTGCACAAAGCTGCATAGTGTCCAGGCTTCCCGCAGTTTAAACATTGCCTGCCTCTTGCAGGGCAGTGTTTCTTTAAGTGAGCGTTGCCGCAGTTTGAGCACATCATGACGTCGGCGTCCTGACGCTCCGCGCGTCGTCTCACATGCGCAGTGCGGGTGTTGGCCGCTTTGTTGTCCCATTCACATCGCGCATGCGTGGGGCCCCGGCGAAATGGCCGCTTTCATCAATGCTGAGGCGCTGCATCTGGGAGATGGCCTGCACACTCTCTGCCTCGTGGGAGGCAAGTTTCTCATTTTCTACCGATTTGAACTGGGCATAGTGATTTTCGGCGTGCTCATGCACTGTGCATGTTTCAATCGCGACTGGCAGGGTCATATGCTTGATTTTCAGTAGCTGCTCTCTCAGAGGATCAGAGTGAACTCCGAAAACGATTTGGTCTCTGATCATGGAGTCAGCAATATCACTAAAGTTGCAGGACAGCACTAGCAGGCGGAGGTTAGTTAAGAAGGAGTTGAAAGATTCATCTTTACCTTGTAGACGCTGTTTGAATGTAGCCCTCGAAGATTTCATTGGTGTCCACTTCACAGTGACTGTCAAACTTGTCCAGGATGGTCTGAAACTTTGTCTTGTCCTGGCTTTCGGTGAAGCGAAAAGAGTTGAAGAGTTCAATGGCTTAATCACCCGCTGTTGAGAGGGGAAGCGCGATCTTTCTTGCATCAGATGCACCCACGAGGTCTGAAGCTTCGATGTACAGCAGAAACCTTTGCTTGAATGGCCGCCAGTCGGCACTGAGAATTGCCGGAGGTCCTGAGCTGGTGAGGTGCCTGAATCGTCTCCATGGTGCCGGGATACATTCGCTGGTCGTCACGGAACGGACTGAGGTAAACCACCTAGATTAAGCAGTCTCCTGGTAGCATGTCGTGTTATGTGCTCTGGGATAACACAGGCTGTAACTGGATGCAGCTTTAACCAACAGATACTCCAGACCTTGAAGCTAGTTCAATCTGATTTATTGAACCAGTAGCACAGTTAGCACAGTTCTCTATGAGTTCGACTCTCTGCTAACCTAAGTGTGGTTACTCTGTCTGACTGAACCAGACTAGCTCTTAGCCACGTGCTGGAGGTGTTATACTGCAAATACACCCTGACTCACTCTGTAGATGTTCATCAGTGGAAAGAGGTGGAGTGTTAGTGCCTCGTGCCTTTTATAGTGAGATACCACCCCTGAGTGTCCTGCCTGCACATTGGTCATGTCCTGTTCTCTGTGTTCATCAGCTCCCTGCCTGTGCCTGTCTGTATATCATTATCTGCATGTCTGCATATCATGACAATGATCTTTCATAGAGTGTGCACTGGCACTTCTGTGGATGCAGAATGATGGTATTACTGAGCAACATCTTTGTACTCTTTCCCTGGCTGACCATTGCTGAAACAAAACAGTTTTGACATTGATAATAATGATATTCTCTCTTGACTAACAAAAGACTGATAAATTCAGTATACCTGTGCCCACCTCAGCAGCACCGTAAAGTGGATTCTTATTGTAGATTCTTAACGTGGGTACCTTTTGGAGGCTAAAAATGTCTTCCTTACTTCAGCCTTATTGTAGGGATTTGGAATGCAGCATTCATCCTTCAGAAATATCCAGCCATGCCATCCAAATGAAGTATGCTTTTGGATTGTCCGTCTGATGTAAAACTGATGTTTGCAGTGTTGATCCCTACTTAGAAGTGTCTGCAGGGTACCGTCCTTAAACCTAGCTTTACCTTTACTTCCTTCCATTCCTGCTAGTGCAGATTCTTCTTCGAAAACTAACACATTGCTGAACTGTCAAGTTTTACAGAAACAACCACTTAATTGGTGTGAAGACAGGTTTGACAGCCAATTAAGGGCTGCAGGGCCAAGAATGGAGGTGAGATAACTCCAGTACAGGGCCTGATTTAAACTCACCCGGACAGACATTACTGAAGCTGTTGTTTCACTGCTGGAACTGGACCGTGACGACTTACAGAAAGCTTCGGACTGGATTTTTCAGGAGAGCCTGAAACCTGGAACCCGGGTTCTGGCAGTCCATCACTTCAGCTGTGAACTTTGGGTTGATATTGGAAGCCATGATGGGGAGGAGGAAGGTCCTCTTCCCAGCATGTGGCAAGTGGCAAGAAGTGGCCACCCACAGAGCAAATGGGCGTGGATGGACATCACTGGCATAGTCAGTGGCAGAAGCACGTTGAAGAGAACCCAAATCCATGGCAGAAAAAGGTTCATAGGCTTTGGTACGGTCAGTGCTAGCCCAATCCTCTAGGCAGGCCTTTTGGGTATTCATCCTCCAGCAGATAGAACAGCTGAAGAGCCTCATAATGCAATGCTGCTCCTGAATATGGGAGGCCTGTGTGAACAGGCCACTTAATGACCCCTTACATGCGGACATCCCGGAGCTCAGGGTGGGTCACTGAGCTGTATTCTTGCAGTCACTGAGCAGTGTTTTCCCGTCTGAGCACACTGTCAATAATGACATTTGAAACAAGAGTCAACCACATTGCTGTGGATCTGCAGTCACATGTAGCCCAGATTTCCTTCTCGAAAGGACATTAGTGAACCAGATGGTTTCGACAATGGTTTCATGGGCATCATTAGATTTTTTAAATTCCAGATTGTTATTCAATTCAAATTTCACCATCTACCATGATGGGATTGGAACCCAGGTCCCCAGAGTCTCTGGCTAATTAGTCCAGTGACAATATAACTATGCCACTGCCTCCCCTATATTCAGCCACACAATCTTGATGGTGGAGTGTAGAACTGTGGCAGACTGAATTGGCAGAGAAGGAGTCATGGCAGCTGTGAGGTAAATGAGCGCAAACATGAAGGAAACTCTGGTTGTTATAACAACCAGAGCTCAAAAGCACTTCCAATGGATGAATCTGAGTGAATGTTCATTGGGTGACGTAGTGTCCAAATAGGGGCAATTGATGATATTCTACACCTAGAGGAATCTAGTAATGGTGGTGAAACCCACTAACCTCTGCACCAGTAAGGCCAGGTCTGTCATGTACTGTCCAGCTCTGACATATAGGGCAACAGTATAGTTTGAGATGCCGTGGCGAGCTGCTGTTTGTCCATCTATGTCCATAGCTGAACAATCCTTGCGACAAGCCAAAGTAAAGATTTTCAAGGCCTAAGTGCCTTTTAATGGCTACGTACAGGATATGGTGAGCAGTGTTGTGAGGTATGAGGCTTTTGGCAACAAGGGCACAGATGTCTGTGACCATCTGCCTGGAGACTCACAGTCTCCTGTGGCACTGGCTCTTGGTCATATTCACTAGTAGATCTGATGTTGGGCATATGACCTGTTCCCTCTCCCCTCCTTACTGATGCCTGGTGCTCCGCCCGTCCTGTGGGTCCAAAATGTGAGAGAGGTATCCCCATTGCCAGATGCTGCCTTCCTTCTGGTAAGATGGCTGTCCAATTATTCCCGACAGCCAGGCCTCACAATGCCTGTAGGGTGATGAGCACCTGCACTGCTTGGCCTGCCCTCTTATCCAACCCCTTGCGCAGCACAAGGTCACCTGTTTCCCAATGGCCAAGTCTTCTCTGCCCCTTTTATGGGTCAGTGCAGACTCGATTAGCCAAATGGCCTCCTTCTGCACTGTAGGAATTCTATGGTTCTGTGCCTATGCCTCAGTCTGAAAGAATATTTGTCCATAGATGCTGTAAATGTAGCCAGCCCACAATAAAGAATCCAAACCTACCCTTTATGTGTGGGTTAAGAACTAGAAATAGAAACAGGAGTAGGCCCCTTGAGCCTGCTTTGCCATTCAATAGAATCATGACTGATACAACATTCCTCTCATTCTTCTAAATTCCAATGAGTAGAGTCCCAACATGTTTAAACTTTGCTCATAAAGCCCTCCATATGGGGATCACCCTGGTGAACCTTCTCTGAACCGCCTCCAAAGAAATAATGGGAGCGACGGTTAAAGATGGCTTTTGGGGCGCATTTGGCAGGGTGCCAAGATTTACCCTGCTACTCACCGGCACTTTGCTGGGTTTTTTGGGCCTCAGGGAATTTCTTCCCACTGAGGCCTCACTTAGACAGCCGTCCTGCAATGCCGAGCTGATCTTGCCAGCAGGACTGGCTCCTCGCAGATCGAGGCATCATTTTGGAAGGATGCCCTGATCTCAAGAACCCCCCCCCCCTTTTCAGTCCCCCCAATAATTTTTCAGGATGCCCCACCTCACCCCCTATCCCCAACCTTTTCTGGGATCCTCGAACACCCCACACCCGCTCTTATGGACAAGGCCCCCACAACCCTGATCCCTGACACTGCCAACCTGGCACCCAGGCACCTTGGCACTGCCAGCCTGGCAGCCTGCCACTCCATGGTGCCAAACTGCAATGTCAAGACGCCCGGGTGCCAGGCGGAGTGCTAGGGCACGCACTGGCCTTGTCCCTGACCACTCGGGGGTCTCTAATGGCCTGAGACACCCCCAAGATGCCGTCACGCCTGGTTCACGTTTGTGGAAACCAGTGTTAAACGGCGCCCAAGTGAGGTCTTGGAGGATTCTCAGGCGCCGGGTGCGTACGTTGTCCGGATATTTAAATTAACCTATTGGCCTATTTAAATATGCAAATCTGGATCTCGCCCTTGTGCCAGACTGAGCAGGTTGGGTGCATTGTGATCGGCCTGACGGTGGGTGTAGAGCCGAATTTGAGGCTCTCGTGTAATTCACCCGTTGTACCTGGATCCGCGCCGGGCACATCGCAGTTGCTGAAACGTGTGTAATACCTTTCCCTTAATAAGGGGACAAAAACTGCTCACAGTACTCCAAATGTGGTCTCACTATTATCTCGTACAGATGCAGCAAGATTTCCCTACTCTTTTACTCCAACCTCCTTGAAATGAGGGCCAATATTCCTGACTACTTACTGCAGCTGTGTTAGCTTTCTGTGTTTAGTGCACAAGTACCCCCAAGACACTTTGTGTTGCAGATTTCTGCAGTTTTTCCTCATTTAAATAATACTCTGTTCTTTTGTTTGCCCTTCCAAAATTAAAAACTTCACATTTTCCTACATTATACTCCATTTGCCAACTTTTTTGCACACTTACTTAACCCATCAATAACACTTTGCAAACTGTTTGTATCCATATTGCAACTTGCCTTTCCACCTATTTTTGTGTTGTCTGCAAATTTGCCGACAGTACATTCGCATCCTTCCTCCAAGTATAAACAGCTACGGTCCCAGCACTGATCCCTGTTGACCCCACTGATTACAGGTCACCAACCTGAAGAAGAATTCTTTATCCTCACTCACTGTTTCCTGCCCATTAGCCAATTCCCTATCCATGCTGATATACTACCTCCAACACCATCTTATCATATGACTTAACCTTTTGTGAGGTACCTTATCGAATGCCTTTTGGAAGTCCAAATATAGCACATCTACTGGTTCTCCTCTATTCACTCTGGTTGAGACTTCTTTGAAAAGCTCTAATAAGTTAGGCTGACACGATTTCCCTTCCATGAAGCCATGCTGACTCTGCTTGATTAGATTATGATTTTCTAGAATATGCTGCTATTACTTCCTTAATAGTAGATAGCAACATTTTTCAACAATAGATGTCAGGCTAATCGGCCTATAGTTATCCGCTTTATACCTCCCTCCCTTTTTGGATAGCTTGGCTGTTTTCAATTCCTCTGGCACTTCTCGCTAGAATCCAAGGATTTTTGGAAAATTACAAACAATGCAAACCATCAACTCCACTGGACTTATCTGCCTTTAGCCCCATTTGTTTGTCTAATAACACTTTCCTCATTATGGTGATGGTATTTAACCCCTCCCCTATATTCTTCAGTAATAATGGGATGTTCGAATTATCTTCCAACATAAACTATCTGTTTAACTCCTATGCTATTTCCTTGTTCCCCATAACTATCTCCCAAGATTCATTTTCTATGGGGCCTATGTTCATTTTGACCTCTCTCTTTCTTTTTATATATTTAAAGAATATATTTATATTCCTTGCTAGTTTTCCCTTGTATTTTATTTTCTCTCTCTTTGTTTTCTTTTTAGTCCTCCTTTGCTGGAATTCTGAATTTATCCCAAGTTCGGAGCTGTCTCAGAGTGACTTTTTTCTCCTTAAATACATTTTCTTTCAACTTAATACCCTCCTTAACTTCCTTGGTTACCTATGGTTGGTTTATCCCTCTTTTATAATATTTCCTCCTTATTGGGATATATTTTTGCTGAATTACCTCCTTAAATGTTTGCCACTGCTTGTTTACTGTGTTTCCTGCTCATCTATCCGCCCAATAGCTAACTCTATCCTCATTTCATTGTAATTTCCTTTGCCTAAGTTAAACTTGTGTCTCTGACACAAGTTACTCACTCTCAAACTGAATATTAAATTTTATCATGTTATGATCACTACTTCCTCGGGGATCTTTTACTCTGAAGACATTTATTAAACCTGCCTCATTATCAGCTCCAAGATAGCCTGTTCCCTGTTTGGCTCCTTGACATGTTGCTCTTAGAAACTATCCCGAATGCACTTTATGGATTTGTTGTTATAGCTACCCATTCCAACTTGATTAACCCAATCAACATGAAGATTAAAGCCACCCATAATTATTGCTCTATTCCTTTTACATGCTCCCATTATTTGTCAATTTTTATCCTTACCTGTAGTGTTTCTACTGTTTGGGGGTTTAGGCATTATTCCTAGCAATGTTTTCTTTTCCTTGGTGTTTTTTACCTCCACCCAAATGTACTCTATATCATCCGAGTCTAGATTGTCTCTCACAACTGTCCTCATTTCATCTCTTATTAACAGTGCTACCCAACCACCTTTCCTTCCCGCCTGTAATTTTGAAGGGTCAAATATCCTTTAATATTAGGCTCCCAGTTTTGATCTGATATTCATATTTCCGTAATGGTTATGAGATCGTATCTAGTTACCTCGATTTGTGCCGTCAGTTCATCTACCTTATTCTGAATGTTTTGTGCATTAAGCCTTTAGGCTTGCCTTATGCCATTTTTAGTCACCCTATCTTTTCTTCATACTGTGGCCCTATTTGCCTCTCACCCTTGATTACCCTGTCTACCATTTTTGCATTTTACTGTTCTTTCTTTCTATCCTTGTTTCTCTTTCCCTTGTCACCCTGCCTAAGTTCCCATATTCCCTGCCATTCCAGTTTAAACCCTCACCAACCACACTCGGACATCAGTCCCGTTCCAGCCCAGGTGTAACCTGTTTGTATTGGTCCCACCTCCCCCAGAACTGTCCCAATGTCCCAGGAACCTGAAACCCTCCCCCTTGCACTTTCTTTCCAGCCAAATATTCATCTGATATATCCTGCTATTTTTACTCTGACTAGTTCTCACAGTATTCACTACCTTTTAGGTCCTACTTTTCAATTTAATTCCTAACTCCCTATATTTGGCTTTTAGGATCTAATTCCTTTTTTTTTTACCTATGTCATTGGTACCGATGTGTGTACCACAACCATTGGTTGTTCACCCTCCCCCTCCAGAATGTCCTGTAGCCACTCTGAGACATGCTTGACCCTAGCACCAGGGAGGCAACATATCATCCTGGAGTCTCGTTTGTGACCAAAGAAACACCTAACTATTTCCCTGACAATTTGAATTCCTTCCAACTATTGCATTACACACTTTTTATCTTTTCCTCTGTGTGTTTTTAATGCTAAGGGTGGAACAAATGTGACATTGCATGACCCCCTTCCCATGATCCCCTTCCCGTGATCCCCTTTCCACTATCATTCACCTGTGTCTGGGTTCTTCCTCAATCCAAGGCCTCGGATGGACGTCCTGCAGCAACGGCCAATACCTTCCTGGTAGCACTGCCATTCAATTGAGCTCCCAGCCTCAGATTGGCCCATGTTATCCCATGCTGCCAAAAAGGGAAACTTGTTCTAAGAGAGCATAGGGTAATTTTTTGTCTCCATTGTCCAGAGCAGTAATCTGGCAGAGTGCATCACATACCAATTGTAGAACTCATTTGATTTTCATTCTATTGAAATGAATGGGACCAAAAAAATAGGTGAGATGGTGATATTTTGGTTATGTCACTGGACTAGTAATCGAGAGGGCAAGGCTCATGCTCTGAGACATGACTTTAAATCCCACCGTGGCTGCAGATGAAATTTAAATTCAATTAATAAAATCTGAAATATAAAGCTAGCCTCAGTAATGGTGACTGTGAAACAATCGTCGATTGTTGTAAAAACCCATCTGCTTCATTAATATCCTTTACGGAAGAAAACTGTCATCCTTACCTTGGTCTGGCCTACATGTGATTCCAGACCCAGAGCAATGTGGTTGGCTCTTAACTGTCCTCTGAAGAAATTCAGAATGTCTGCATCGACTCTCACAAACTTCTATAGATGTGCCATAGAGAGCATCCTATCCGGCTGCATCAGAGCTTGGTATGGCAACTGCTCGGCCAAGATCGCAAGAAACTGTAGTGTGTGGTGAACTCAGTCCAACGCATCACACAAGCTTGCCACCCGCACATTGATTCTGTATGCACCTCCCACTGCCTCAGGAAGGCAGACAGCATTATCAGAGACCCCTCCCACCCAGGCTTTGCCTTCTTCCAGACGCTTCCATCAGGCAGAAGCTACAGACGTCTGAAGACCCACACATCCAGAGACAGGAACAGTTTCTTCCCCTCAGCTACTAGACTCCTCAACGACTCTCCCTCAGACTGATCTGTTCCCTGCAAGAACACTATTCACGATGCCCTATGCTGCTCTTGCTCATGTATTTGCTTTATTTGGCCCCTTGTTCCACACTATAACCAATCACTGTTTGTCGATGTACCATTTATCAATGTACTCTGTTGATTTTTTTTTTTTGTCTACTATGTACGTACTGTGTACATTGGCAGCAGAACAATACTTTTCACTGTCCTTCGGTACATGTGACACTAAATCAAATCAAATCAAATGGCCTAGCTAGCTTTTCAATTCAAGGGCAATCAGGGATGAGCAACAAATGCTCACTTTGCCATCAATGCCCATGTCCCATGAAAGAATAAAGATAAAAAAGGGAAAAGTGCTTTGGTCATTGAAATTGATGCCCAGATGTTAAATGCAAAAATTTAGCCCCATGGTTTATTACATAGATATTTACATGGAACATACAGTGCAGAAGGAGGCCATTCAGCCCATCGAGTCTCACCGACCCACTTAAGCCCTCACTTCCACCCTATCCTCCTAACCTTTTTGGACACTAAGGGCAATTTATCATGGCCAATCCACCTAACTTGCACGTCTTTGGACAGTGGGAGGAAACCGGAGCACCTGGAGGAAACCCACGCAGACATGGGGAGAACATGCCGACTCCGCACAGACAGTGATCCAGCAGGGACTCGAACCAGTGACCCTGGCGCTGTGAAGCCACAGTGCTAACCACAATGCTACCATGCTGCCCAGTTTATAATACAGTTTAAGGCTGTATTATAAGCTTATTCTTGGCTAACAATGTTAGGATTCATCTACCTTCCTTCTCTAATTCATAACACCTTGAGAAACCTGAAATATCACCTCCTCAACAGGAATTAGGGGTGGACAATAAATTCTGGTCCAGCCAGTGACACCCAACAAACAATTGATGGGAGAGTGCACTAAACAAGTGTTGTTGATATATTGCACAGTGTGTGAGAGCAACTTTTGGATTTCTATATCTTTCGAGTTTTTTGAGTTGAACAGTTGAAAACTCCAACATACATCGCATTTTGTCTACATCAAAGGCAAATGTCCCAGGTAAGACCTCATTATGCATCTATTCCCAAATTCCTTTGAAGAAGGCATTCATGTAAATAGTTGTAATTGCTTAGTCCAAAATTACTTGATCAGACAGGACTTGTTGATGTAACTGTTCTGAACCACTTTGAAGGACAGGCCTATCAACCATTATCTTTCAATATTAATATTTATGGATCCCTCTATAAGTGTTTCTTACTCTGGCTGTCAAAGTTATACTTTAATCACCCATGACCAATGCCATTCTTGCCACACATGACTACACAGATACAATTCACAGGAAACTCTTAAACACTTGAAAACTCTTTTGCTTCACGGTGCAAATACTTAACTCCTCAGGAGGTCCAACAACAGTTTCTATTGGAATGAATGAACTTAGCCTGATCAAAGTGTAGAGGGTGCCATCTCCGCTACTCCACTACTGGGCCGATATCTGGGGTTTGAATATCTGTGTGTGTCTCTCTCCAGCTGGCACTGAAACTTCAGAGGCCAGGGGATGTCGCACTGGGACACTTCCACTGAAGAGAGCACTGATTCAAGCCTGCCGTTTATTCCTAACCGACAGCCTGAGACTTATATCACACAGATCTCCAGACCCCTACCAATACCCAGGTGACTCTCTCTCTTGCCGGTGGTGCAACAGCCACCCGGTTCCTACTCCACTAGAGTAGCTTTCCCAAGAGAGAGAATAGGACACTGCTGTTTATTCCCTAACCAGCAGTCTGTCCTGAGTGAATCGCTCAAGATGACCCTCGATTCCTGAACCCGGAATTAAGGTGAGGAGTATTTTAACAATGACTTGGTCAGAGGTCGCTGGTGAAAGATTGAAGAATTTAAACGACTCCAATTGTCATCAAATCAAGGTTTATTGTAAAACCCAGGTCAAAATCATCAACAGAAGAAACACAATACAATCTTATGCTCTAATATACACTATGTCTATTCAAAAGTAATATAGCGGACACAACGAAAATTCTTATGCTTACACAGCTTTTAGCAATATCACAGGCACAAAACAAGTTCCCTTCCCCAAAGCCTCAACCACTATTAAAATCAAGGGAGTTTCGTAAGCTGCTGCGGAGTACTTACGGTCACAGGCTGCAGAGGTCAAGTCAGGGGTGCAGAGGTCGAGCCACGAACGAACAGCCCCCCAATTGAAAACACAGCCCCTTTTATATTGCTTTACCTGGCTTTGTTCTGTGATCGGCCAGCCCCTTTTGCATTGAAAAGGTAAGTTTTAAAGTTCCCGCTGGTCCCGCCCCCTTTGAGCCGGTCAGAGCTGTCGAGATGGGAGTACCTCCCCTAGGTCCGCCTCCAGTCTGTTTTTTGAGATAACGAGGTTGAGCTCCCTTGAAGATTTTCAAAGACTTCCATCTGCTCCGGAGATGCTGCTATGTTGATGGGGTGTTGATTGGATTCTGCTCTGGTGGAGGCCAGGTCATTTACATTTGCATGGGGCTATGACCATCCCATTGTCCTGCTTGCATGCAAGCCTCCTGTGTATTCCCGTGCCCCTTTGTCTGTGTCTTGATGTTATCTTGTTGTCTGGCTCCTTCTTCCTTGTAGCTCCTAGGGGGGTGTTTGTAAATATTTATGTGCTTATGTCCCCACTCAGCTCAGCGGGCCAAGCCTGCTGGGAAAACTGGTTCTGTTCCCTTGGCTGGAAAGTCAGTTTACAGTCTCTGAGTTTCTCCAAAAGGGCCGAATTGCCCGAAAACCTTACAGATGCCCCTTCGATACGTCCCTACCTGCTTGGACCGTATCGACACAGGTGAAGGGCAATTATTTCCTTTTGTGTGGACCGTAGGTCCCCCCCCCAACAACATGCGAAACTACAAGTCCCAAGACAGTTCCCTTAATCTAGGCTACCCCTGATTTCAATGAAAGGGAAAGACAAGACCATACTTAATTCAAGCAGACAGTAACATATACACATTTCACCGGAACCCCAAACGTAAGGGTCCCTGTACATATATCCCAGTCAAGTAACTGGGACCCGCGAATCCATACAACTATTTACAATTGCATCTCTTTATTTCACCAAGGATCCTCCTTTCTTGGCTGCACTTGGCTTCTTCCCGTTGAGGGCTCTTCATTTATCCTCCATCGTCGATACCTGCAGCTGAAAGGTTTAGTCCAACTGAGGCGGCAGCATAATGTACCCCCTGTACAACATTTCCTTTGTGGGGGCAAACACTAAACCATTCTCAGGCTCCCCCCTGGTGGTGATCGGACAGTTGTGAGGGTCGATCGGTTGGGCTGTGGGCAGGGGTCGCTTTACCTGAACCAGCAGTTCGGTAGCTTCTACAGTCATCCCTTCCCTGGGCGTTACACATCCCTCCCCACTGCGGTCAATTTATCCCGTTCCCTGGGTTCTGCCACCACCTTACAAAAGTGATTAATGCCCCTTGTGGACATGCCTTGGTAGATCCCCATGAACACAAATAAATGCCCTGGTCAGAAGCCCACCCCTTATCCCCGCAAACGGTGATCCTACCCGGTGACCCCGTGATGGTCCGTTAGGTGTTGTCCAGTCCGTTCCCAGTCCGAGGACCGATCCCTCATGTCCAGCCTCAGCTTCCTGGGCCACCACCGTCTCCCCAAAGGAAGGTCCCCCTCACAGGTTGAACACACCCGCCTGCCCTCAGTCACCCTAACCCGGTCAGTCGAAGGACTCTTCTGTCTCGCCTCTGCGGAGTTCTCCCGGTCCCACCATCGCCAAGATCAGCAAACTCCACATCGTCGGGTGCCCCATCTGTAAAACCAAAACACATTCTTGCCTCTACAGCCCTACCTACCTTGAAGTGCATGGGTGCTATCCGGTGGCGGCAGCAGCTCCTGCTTTGAAGTTGCCGCAGCCTGTCTGGGGTTCTGTGTTTACAGCCCGGCTCCCCAGGGTCCTAGTGCCTGCCGCTATCCGGTGGCAGCAGCAGCTCCTGCTTTGAAGTTGCCGCAGCCTGTCTGGGGTTCTGTGTTTTACAGCCCGGCTGCACCAGGGTCCTAGTGCCTGGTGCTTCATCATTTTACCCTTGCACCAGGCGCTTCTGTGTTCCCACGATCCTAAATACTTCACACACAACTACACACTAATTAGAACTAACAGGGGGGGAATGCTATATACAATGCCACCCGTCTCCGGGTGGCCAAATTAAAACTGTGCCCCGCTAAACTGGGGCAGTCCACCTGTTTGGTCGAACGGCTCGGGCCAGACCGTCCCCTCCCGGGGGTTCGGGCTGCCCCTTGCCTCTCCTTTCCCAACAGGGTTCGGTGATCCCTCATCGCTCCCTTCTACTCGGGCCCCCTTACTGCGGGACCGGGTTCTAGGGAGGTGTGATGGGGACCATCTTACCGGGGGCTTGGAGACCCGATTGCTCCTTCGTCCCCTGACTGGTTCCCAAACCCAAGGTGATACCTCCACTTCCTCCGCCTCCTTAGCCTCTATACTAAGGCAGACTATCTGACCCACAGGTAAGGGCTTGGGAATCGTTCCTGTCCCTGGGCTGGGTGCTTGCAGCACTGTCGGTCTCTTTGGGACTGCCCCTTCGGGACAGCACCTTGTCACCGGTTGTGTGACCGTGGAGTCAGGGACCTCCCCCACCGTCGTTAATTCTACGGGGGGTTTCTCCACTACCACCCCCCGTCTTCCCCCCACCTTGCTCTTTTTTGTCCTTATGGGGTGGAACAATTTAAATTGACTGATGTGGCGTTCGCATGGGTCCCACCTTAAGGGATTTAAACTGCAAATAGCCGCTGGGGCAGCCTCCAGAATGGGACCCTGCACCTGGACCGGACCAGGGTCTGGGGCTAGAACTACCCCTGCGCTCCCTTTTTCCTGAGGCTGCTCCCTGGGTAGTCATACGGGTTCTTGTGGTGTGAGTGCGGGCAGGCCCTGGCCCGTTGCCATTGCCACCTGTCCCGACCCAGCTGCTAGGCTCTGCAAAAAGGCTAAAAGTTTCTTTACCTCGAAGGTTTCCGGGGCAGCTGCTCCTGCCGCCGGGGTCTGACTCTCTACTGCGGGAGCCCTCTCCTCCTTGCTAGGGTTTTTACATTCCCTCTTGAAATGCCCGGCTTTCCCACACCCGTAGCATACCGGTTTCTTGTCCGAGGTCCGGGTGCCCTCATGCTTCCACTCTCTCTTAGGGGCTGCTGGCACGATTTCGTGTACTTTACCCTTAAGGGGCTTGTCCTCACCCCTCTCCCCATTACGATATGCGAGGGTAAGTTTCCTGAGGACCTCTTCCTCGTTAAGGGCCGGGGTCTGCGGGTCGAACCAGTGTTCGGCTTTTGCCCTAACGTTAGGGAGACAATTGGCAACTAGGGTCTTCAGCCAGTGGGCGGTTCTTTCCCCTAAATTCCGTCTATCCGCTTGAATCCCGCATGCCTCCATATAGACAGTCCACAGCCTGTCTGCGAACATGGTGGGAGATTCCCCTGGTTGCTGCTTGGTTTCCCCCACCCTCATGAAAGGGCTCCCCAGATTCAAGCCCATCGCCTCCAGAACAGCAGTCTGTGCTGCCGCCCAGGTGTCAGGTCTTCCCCCATTCCCAGAGGTCACTGTCCTGCATAGCTGGGCATCTAGGGTTATCAGGAGCATCTTTATTTGCTCCCCTTCGTCGCAGTCATTGATGTTGGCAGCCTGTTCCACCTCCATAAAATGCAGCGACGGATCCCCCTTTGGAGTTAGTCTGGGAACGTGGGCCACCATCCCCCTGAGCGCGGGTGCCCCATGAGGAATGATAATGTCGCCCTCAACCGGTCCCCTATTTGCCATCCCCGCCGGGGGACCATACCTCCTTTGCCTGACAGGGCACATCTGCCCTACCTGGGGTTCCTGCTCCTCCTCCCCACTGTCCAGCTCTCCTGCCTCGTTGGGTAGCCCCCCTGTCCCCGGGCTAACTACCCATATAGGAGACGCCGCTATCTGGGGATACACCACTGACCCCCCTTGGACCTGCCCCTGACCGGGCGGTCCAAACCCTACCTGCTGACCCGGCCCCATCACCGGCATCCCAGGCAGCGGTCTGTCCCCATCCCATGGGGACCCACATACGAAACCAGGCGGACACGCCTCCAGCTGGGGGTACCCTGCCGACCCCCCTTGGACTTGCCCCTGAACGTGCAGTCCGATCCCCCCCTGCCGGCCCGGACACAATCCCGGTGCCTCAGGAGGCGGTCTATTCCCCTTGGCCTGTGGGGAATCATCCGCTGCGAGGAGCACCTTGCCCCTTGGGAACCCCCCTGGACCTACCAGGTGTACCTGTCCCCTGACCTTGGACAAGGCCTCCTCCAACTCCGTTATTCGTGCCTGGCACGGCCCATGGGCACAGTCCCCTACTTCCTCGCGAGCCACCCGGTACGCTGCCTGGATGTCCCGGAACTTCCCCTCCAGCTTCCTACACTGCTCTGTACTCCGAGCATAGAGTTCCTGGAGCCTCCGTTCCTTTTCTTTACCCTCCACTATCTGGCAGTGGAGATAGTCCTTCTCACACCGGTTAGACTCGCTTTCCTGTTTCATTTCTGCCATTTCTTCCCGCAGTCGTTCCGCTGCGCTAGCGCTGTCCCCTGCGCTGGCCCTCACTTCTCTCAACTCCTGCTCTAACTCTTCGACCCTATCCTCTGTTTTGGCTACCTGCTCGGACAGGCAAACCAGCCAAACTGCCTTCTCCAAGTGCCTTTTGTGCGCCTTACTGTCTGTCCATGCAGCCGCTGCCATTACCGGTTGCTCCGCATTGATTAATTCTGAAACCCAAGGTTTGGTGAGGTTGACCTTTTGCCACAAATACGAGGATATTCTCTCCTCCATTTTGCTTCGTTCCCTCACCCCCTCTGCCAAGTCACATACTCCAAACCACCGGGCTCCTGCCGCGGTCGCCATTGTAGAGGGTGCCATCTCCGCTACTCCACTACTGGGCCGATATCTGGGGTTTGAATATCTGTGTGTGTCTCTCTCCAGCTGGCACTGAAACTTCAGAGGCCAGGGGATGTCGCACTGGGACACTTCCACTGAAGAGAGCACTGATTCAAGCCTGCCGTTTATTCCTAACCGACAGCCTGAGACTTATATCACACAGATCTCCAGACCCCTACCAATACCCAGGTGACTCTCTCTCTTGCCGGTGGTGCAACAGCCACCCGGTTCCTACTCCACTAGAGTAGCTTTCCCAAGAGAGAGAATAGGACACTGCTGTTTATTCCCTAACCAGCAGTCTGTCCTGAGTGAATCGCTCAAGATGACCCTCGATTCCTGAACCCGGAATTAAGGTGAGGAGTATTTTAACAATGACTTGGTCAGAGGTCGCTGGTGAAAGATTGAAGAATTTAAACGACTCCAATTGTCATCAAATCAAGGTTTATTGTAAAACCCAGGTCAAAATCATCAACAGAAGAAACACAATACAATCTTATGCTCTAATATACACTATGTCTATTCAAAAGTAATATAGCGGACACAACGAAAATTCTTATGCTTACACAGCTTTTAGCAATATCACAGGCACAAAACAAGTTCCCTTCCCCAAAGCCTCAACCACTATTAAAATCAAGGGAGTTTCGTAAGCTGCTGCGGAGTACTTACGGTCACAGGCTGCAGAGGTCAAGTCAGGGGTGCAGAGGTCGAGCCACGAACGAACAGCCCCCCAATTGAAAACACAGCCCCTTTTATATTGCTTTACCTGGCTTTGTTCTGTGATCGGCCAGCCCCTTTTGCATTGAAAAGGTAAGTTTTAAAGTTCCCGCTGGTCCCGCCCCCTTTGAGCCGGTCAGAGCTGTCGAGATGGGAGTACCTCCCCTAGGTCCGCCTCCAGTCTGTTTTTTGAGATAACGAGGTTGAGCTCCCTTGAAGATTTTCAAAGACTTCCATCTGCTCCGGAGATGCTGCTATGTTGATGGGGTGTTGATTGGATTCTGCTCTGGTGGAGGCCAGGTCATTTACATTTGCATGGGGCTATGACCATCCCATTGTCCTGCTTGCATGCAAGCCTCCTGTGTATTCCCGTGCCCCTTTGTCTGTGTCTTGATGTTATCTTGTTGTCTGGCTCCTTCTTCCTTGTAGCTCCTAGGGGGGTGTTTGTAAATATTTATGTGCTTATGTCCCCACTCAGCTCAGCGGGCCAAGCCTGCTGGGAAAACTGGTTCTGTTCCCTTGGCTGGAAAGTCAGTTTACAGTCTCTGAGTTTCTCCAAAAGGGCCGAATTGCCCGAAAACCTTACAAAAGTTATTTGAACAGTGTAATAACTTGGCCAAGACCGAAAATGCCGCAGCCGTAGTGTACAACACTTATGTTGTTGCTCTGTTTACTTGCTATAAATGTAGCAGTCAATATGGTCGCCTTTCTTAATCCTAATTATGTGTATACTTTCAGAGTCGCCAGGTATCTCTTGATACCGCCACAAGGTTCAACCCGAAAACCGATCAAAGAGCCAATACACCAGTTAGTTAGTTCAAAGTCAATGGTATTTATTTACACACAGTATGATTTACTCATGCACAATAATACTACAAGCTAAACTATCACTATCGCTAACACTTATACTTAACTTTGGGTGCCCACTTAGTCAGAAGAACGATGGCCATTGTTCAGATCTGAGGCTGTTGGATTCGAAGAGGTAACAGGAGTACACTAAGGTCGTCCGTCTAGTAGCGAGCATTGACCTTGAACTTACTTGCTTCTGGTGATGCTGGTGGATGGGTCTTGTTGCTCTTTCTAGCTTTAGTCTATTTGCTCTGTATAGGTCACCTTTGCTCATGAGTCGCCAGGTATCTTTATGATACCGCCACGTGGTTCAAGTTTAGGTTATGATTAATAACACAGCACACTGCTTAGTAAGGATTAAAACAACGGTCATTTATTATATACAACAAGCAATATTAATACCCTAATACTACTTTCTATAAAATAAACCTATCACTATTGGCCAATACTTAACTTAGGGAGAGCCCACCAGGTCAGGGAAACGAATGGCTTGTCCAATCAAATCTGGCCCGCGGGATTCAAAAGGCTGCTACAGGTCGGTGGCTAGGTATCTCTACCGGGTAGCGATCACTGGATTCAAACTTACGATACACGGTGGCTGGTCTTGTGAAGGTCTCGAGCAGGCGAAGATGAGAGAGAGAGAGATCTGAACTTGGACCTTTACTTTTATAGGGCCCAGGGGCTACCCGCCTCCCGGGGCGGCCCTTGACCCTGAGTCCCAAGTGATTGGATTCTGTCCCCAGTCTCTGGGGTCGATGTGTCCAATGGTGAGGCGATTCCTCTATCGGGGAGTGGTCGCTCACCTGTCTTTGTTTCGGCCACTGCAGGTGCCGACAGGTCTGGCCCGGTATTCAATTGCTAATATGTTGCAATTGTTCCCGGGGATAGCCGATTTAACTGTGGATGTCTGAGTAGATTAGGTGTAAACAGTCCTGAATGAAACTGCGGATACCTGGGTTGAAGGGCTGTTGATAGCCCTGAGTATCGATCTGGGCTACGTTCCCAGAGCTGAATATGCGAACCTGTCTGCAGCTGCCTGCTTGAGTCTTCTTGGCTGCTTTTCCCAGCAGTCTTTCGGGTTTGCCATTTTAAACTGAGTTTTGGCCAGATTAATCGGAACGCAGCCATTTTACATGGCTACAGTCTCTCCGGTTGAGAGCCGAATCCAAGAGACTCAACCTTTGGCGGGGGTTCCTTCTTATACTTGGAGGAACTTCATGTGCTTTTAGGCAGGCCTTAAACTTGGTCCCAATTAATTGGGCAGCTTCTTGATCATTGTCATCGATCTAAACCAATAAAGGGGTGGGTGCCCTGTTGGCTGGGCATGTCCTAGGTGGCCATTGGCCTTGCTTTGTTTGTGTCTTTCGTTTGGGGTACTGGTGTCGGGATGTCTGCGACAGTATCGGCTACCTGAGTATTAGTCCTTTGTTCCTCAGAGATGGGCCATCAATATGTTAATCAACCCAGAGTTTCGATTCCGTCTGCTGACTGCTTTCCAAATATACATTCAGGCTCTGTGCCTGCTTGTTGCTTAGTATTGTCCACATTACCCTATAGTCTCTATGAGCTTCCATTTCTGTTCTGAAAGTGGCCATCCCAGATGGCTACAATGTCCCAGCCTGGAAACGTATGGCGTTGCCGGTCCGTGTCGGAACTGCGGGTTTTAAACCCCCGCCATGCATCTCCTATTGGGTGCAGAAAAAGGGGCTCAGGAGCTTCAGGGGGCACCTAACAGTAATGTTCTCTGGTTAAGGGGTGTAGCCTCATGTAAAGGCACCCATTCCTCACTGGGAAAGAGAAGATTGAAAATAACCTCAGCCAGTTGTGTAAAATGTTGAAAGGTGCAATGGTGTAAGGACTCATCAATGTGTTATGAAATGCTGAGATCATAATTTATACAAAGCTCAGATCCTCAAACCTCATATTTTCTATAAACAGAACAGTTAGAATTTGGATCGAAACTCACCCCAATCCACACTTCAGCAATTTATATTGCCTATCTGAAACTAAATCCAAGTGCTGTGAACTACTGAAAAACTGTAGGGGCAGTTTTTTAATTGTCACCAGCTTAATCCTGACCTAAGGTAAAGGGTGGGGGTGCGTAGTAGTTATAAAGTCAAGGTGTGGAGGTAGCTCAATGTCCCTTGGATGCCCAAGAAAAATATGATGTAATTGTCAGGTGGGCTTGTAGGCGAGCACCTCATATACTTGCCTAAGGCAGGTGGGATGCTCGAACACAGAGAATTCAGGATCCCATGTTTGAAATCCTTTGATTCAAATAGGTTGAGTGTACTATGCTGTCGATTGTGCCTGCCGGAGTCTGTTCCAGAACAAACTTCCGAAGGCCGCCCACCGTGAGACCAGATTTGACTGCATCACATTACAATCGGGCCTTGATGTCCTCTACCCCAGCTGTTCAAAGTTCCAGGACCATCCTCAAGCAAAATGGAGTTTCTCATTACTCCAGTCCAACACCACTATGTCAATTCTAACTTCATTGAAGTTAACCTCTCAAACCAGGACAAACTTAGCATGTTTCCAAGATATTGATTGTTTTTCGCCAAAGGAGTAGTGACAGATAGCCAAATCAAATATCTAAAATTCAACCTATAGTGCTGATTCATCAACCAGAATACTGAGATTCAGGCTACTCGACTAGAAGGGCTTGAGGTTCATGAGGAGGAGGTGTTGGCAATTCTGGAAAGTGTGAGAATAGATAAGTCAACTGGGCCGGATGGGATTTATCCTAGGATTCTCTGGGAAGCTGGGAGGAGATTGCTGAGCCTTTGGCCTTGATCTTTAAGTCATCTTTGTCTACAGGAATAGTGCCAGAAGACTGGAGGTTAGCAAATGTTGTCCCCTTGTTCAAGAAGGGGAGTAGAGATAACCCCAGTAACTATAGACCAGTGAGCCTTACTTCTGTTGTGGGCAAAATATTGGAAAGGTTTATAAGAGATAGGATGTATAATCATCTGGAAAGGAATAATTTGATTAGAGATAGTCAACACGGTTTTGTGAAGGGTAGGTCGTGCCTCACAAACCTTATAGAGTTCTTTGAGAAGGTGACCAAACAGGTGGATGAGGGTAAAGCAGTTGATGTGGTGTATATGGATTTCAGTGAAGTGTTTGATAAGGTTCCCCATGATAGGCTACTGCAGAAAATACGGAGGCATGGGATTCAGGGTGATTTAGCAGTTTGAATCAGAAATTGGCTAGCTAGAAGAAGACAAAGGGTGGTGGTTGATGGAAAATGTTCAGACTAGAGTCCAGTTACTAGTGGTGTACCATAAGGATCTGTTTTGGGGCCAATGCTGTTTGTCATTTTTATAAATGACCTGGAGGAGGGCGTAGAAGGATGGGTGAGTAAATTTGCAGATGACACTAAAGTCGGTGGAGTTGTGGACAGTGCGGAAGGATGGTACAAGTTACAGAGGGACATAGATAAGCTGCAGCGCTGGGCTGAGAGGTGGCAAATGGAGTTTAATGCAGAAAAGTGTGAGGTGATTCATTTTGGAAGGAATAACAGGAAGACAGAGTACTGGGCTAATGGTAAGATTCTTGGCAGTGTGGATCAGCAGAGAGATCTCGGTGTCCATGTACATAGATTCCTGAAAGTTGCCACCCAGGTTGAGAGGGTTGTTAAGAAGGCGTACGGTGTGTTAGCTTTTATTTGTAGAGGGATTGAGTTTAGGAGCCATGAGGTCATGTTGCAGCTATACAACACTCTGGTGCGGCCGCATTTGGAGAATTGCGTGCAATTCTGGTCGCCGCATTATAGGAAGGATGTGGAAGCATTGGAAAGGTTGCAGAGGAGATTTACCAGAAGGTTGCCTGGTATGGAGGGAAGATCTTATGAGGAAAGGCTGAGGGACTTGAGGCTGTTTTCGTTAGAGAGAAGAAGGTTAAGAGGTGACTTAATTGAGGCATACAAGAGGATCAGAGGATTGGATAGGGTGGACATTGAGAGCCTTTTTCCTCGGATGGTGATGTCTAGCACGAGGGGACATACCTTTAAATTGATGGGAGATAGATATAAGACAGATGTCAGAGGTAGGTTCTTTACTCAGAGAGTAGTAAGGGCGTGGAATGCCCTGCCTGCAACAGTAGTGGACTCGCCAACACTAAGGGCATTCAAATGGTCATTGGATAGACATATGGACAATAAGGGAATAGTGTAGATAGGCTTTAGAGTGGTTTCACAGGTCGGCTCAACATCGAGGGCCGAAGGGCCTGTACTGCGCTGTAATGTTCTATGTGAGAAATATGAGAATGACTAGAGCGAGGGTAGGTCCGATCAAGGACAGTAGCGGGAGATTGTGTATTGAGTCTGAAGAGATAGGAGAGGTCTTGAATGAGTATTTTTCTTCTGTATTTACAAATAAGAGGGGCGATATTGTTGGAGAGGACAGTGTGAAACAGATTGGTAAGCTCGAGGAAATACTTGTCAGGAAGGAAGATGTGTTGGGCATTTTGAAAAACTTGAGGATAGACAAGTCCCCCGGGCCTGACGGGATATATCCAAGGATTCTATGGGAAGCAAGAGATGAAATTGCAGAGCCGTTGGCAATTATCTTTTCATCCTCACTGTCAACAGGGGTGGTACCAGGGGATTGGAGAGTGGCGAATGTCGTGCCCCTGTTCAAAAAAGGAACTAGGGATAACCCTGGGAATTACAGGCCAGTTAGTCTTACTTCGGTGGTAGGCAAAGTAATGGAAAGGGTACTGAAGGATAGGATTTCTGAGCATCTGGAAAGACACTGCTTGATTAGGGATAGTCAGCACGGATTTGTGAGGGGTAGGTCTTGCCTAACAAATCTTATTGAATTCTTTGAGGAGGTGACCAAGCATGTGGATGAAGGTAAAGCAGTGGATGTAGTGTACATGGATTTTAGTAAGGCATTTGATAAAGTTCCCCATGGTAGGCTTATGCAGAAAGTAAGGAGGCATGGGATAGTGGGAAATTTGGCCAGTTGGATAACGAACTGGCTAACCGATAGAAGTCAGAGAGTGGTGGTGGATGGCAAATATTCAGCCTGGATCCCAGTTACCAGTGGCGTACCGCAGGGATCAGTTCTGGGTCCTCTGCTGTTTGTGATTTTCATTAATGACTTGGATGAGGGAGTTGAAGGGTGGGTCAGTAAATTTGCAGACGATACGAAGATTGGTGGAGTTGTGGATAGTAAGGAGGGCTGTTGTCGGCTGCAAAGAGACATAGATAGGATGCAGAGCTGGGCTGAGAAGTGGCAGATGGAGTTTAACCCTGAAAAGTGTGAGGTTGTCCATTTTGGAAGGACAAATATGAATGCGGAATATAGGGTTAACGGTAGAGTTCTTGGCAATGTGGAGGAGCAGAGAGATCTTGGGGTCTATGTTCATACATCTTTGAAAGTTGCCACTCAAGTGGATAGAGCTGTGAAGAAGGCCTATGGTGTGCTCGCGTTCATTAACAGAGGGATTGAATTTAAGAGCCGTGAGGTGATGATGCAGCTGTACAAAACTTTGGTAAGGCCACATTTGGAGTACTGTGTACAGTTCTGGTCGCCTCATTTTAGGAAGGATGTGGAAGCTCTGGAAAAGGTGCAAAGAAGATTTACCAGGATGTTGCCTGGAATGGAGAGTAGGTCTTACGAGGAAAGGTTGAGGGTGCTAGGCCTTTTCTCATTAGAGCGGAGAAGGATGAGGGGCGACTTGATAGAGGTTTATAAGATGATCAGGGGAATAGATAGAGTAGACAGTCAGAGACTTTTTCCCCGGGTGGAACACACCATTACAAGGGGACATAAATTTAAGGTGAAAGGTGGAAGATATAGGAGGGATATCAGAGGTAGGTTCTTTACCCAGAGAGTAGTGGGGGCATGGAATGCACTGCCTGTGGAAGTAGTTGAGTCGGAAACATTAGGGACCTTCAAGCAGCTATTGGATAGGTACATGGATGACAGTAAAATGATATAGTGTAGATTTATTTGTTCTTAAGGGCAGTACGGTAGCATTGTGGATAGCGCAATTGCTTCACAGCTCCATGGTCCCAGGTTCGATTCCGGCTTGGGTCATTGTCTGTGCGGAGTCTGCACGTCCTCCCCGTGTCTGCGTGGGTTTCCTCCGGGTGCTCCGGTTTCCTCCCACAGTCCAAAGATGTGCGGGTTAGGTGAATTGGCCAATGATAAATTGCCCTTAATGTCCAAATTGCCCTTGGTGTTGGGTGGAGGTGTTGAGTTTGGGTATGGTGCTCTTTCCAGGAGCCGGTGCAGACTCAAGGGGCCGAATGGCCTCCTTCTGCACTGTAAATTCAATGATAATCTATGATTAATCTAGGAGAAAGGTTCGGCACAACATCGTGGGCCGAAGGGCCTGTTCTGTGCTGTATTTTCTATGTTCTATGTTCTATTAATGATGCCTTTTTATCGTTTTGTTTCACTACTTGTGCACAAAAATAGTATTTCAATTTGTAAATACTAATTCAAAGATGAAAATAGTGGTCAGGATTCTCCGTTTGGGAAACTAGCGGGATTCTCCGTTGCCCGACACCGATATCGCAATCAGCGATCGGGTGGAGAATCCCCTTTGATGCCGAAATTGGGGGCGGGGTCTGTTTTTGGATCCACCGCCCCTCCAAAACGGCATCAGCGGGACATATGGCGCACACCGTTGGGACGGCCTCAGGATGTCACCTGAAGGCCCTCCCCCGATGCTCCAGCCCCGATGGCCGAGTTCATGATTGCGCGGTTCACTTGTGCTCTGGTTTACGTCAACCTCACGTGGCTGCTGCGGACTATGTCACAGGTGGGGTGCGAGCCTTGCCGCTGACCGGGGGGGGCGGGGGGGGGGGGGGTAGTCCGGGGGTGACGAGGGGGAGTCCAGGGGGACACTATCTGGCGCGACCACTGCAGGTCGTCGCTGTGCTCCTGCGCGGCCACGGACCCGGCCATTCTCCAGCCGTGGGAGCCGGAAGTTTTATCTGGCGTCGCTGCTAGCCCCTCACCGGTCAAGGAATCGGTGAGGGTTCGGCGATGATTTTGGCATCGTAAAACACCACTGTTCCCACGCCGTCTTCGGCACTTAGCCGCAAAATCGGAGAATCCAGCCCTGTGTTCTCCCGCTGGAGGTGAATCACTCCTGTTTGCGCAGGCACTAGGAGCGCGCCCAGAAGCGATTCATTCTCCATTGCCATCCTAGTTTATGCACTTGAATTCATCTTTGAATTAGTATTTACAAATTGGAATACGAAAAATGAAAATGAAAAATGAAAATCGCTTATTGTCACAAGTAGGCTTCAAATGAAGTTACTGTGAAAAGCCCCGAGTCGCCACATTCCGGCGCCTGTTCGGGGAGGCTGTTACGGGAATACTTACTGTAGCTTAATAAGTTGACCTATTTTTGTGTGCATGTCGGGGAAAAAATGATAAAAAGGGCAACATATATAGAAGCTCCCATGATTCTGTTTGGAATCTTGTTATTTTGAGCAGGCGGCCCAATACCGAGGTCCGGTGGCTGCACTCCCCCTCCCCCCCCACTCGACTGACAAGTAGGGACATCCTCCCCCCAACACCATGGGAATTGCTGGGTCAACCGCTCCCCCTCACCCCCTACAGCATTAAGGTGACCCGATCCCCCCCCCCCCCCCCCCGCTAGACTGCCATCAGAGACCCCCCATCAGCCTCCCCAACAGACTCCCATTTCAGGGACCCCGCCACCGACCCCCTGCAGCAATCAGTCACTCCTGCCTGGAAACGGCAGAACAGTCTAGCAGAAACAGTGAAAAATCACTACTTCTCAGTTACTTGTCCCTCACACCAGCTGTGTCAGACAGGGGTGTAGAAAGCAACAGCTGTTACTTCATAGAAAGCCAAGGCAACATCACAAGGCTGTTATGCCTAAACCACAGCATGTCTTTAATCCGTATACAATGGACAAATGACCACAAGTTGTTTTGTACAATAATATAGTTTATTTACTGTCACATAATTATTACTGTTAATCACATACATGCAAGTTGAACTATAAGCTAACACACACAAGACCTTAACTTAACTTCCAGGTGACTGGCAAGTACCGGTCAAATATGGCCTTTATCTGTAGTCCGGAGTCTGGCAGTGTTGAGAATCTGTTGCTGGTCGTCGTTGTCCTTGGCTCTGGTCATGGATGGTCTTCTTCGGCCAATGAAGGGTCCCGTTGTTGGTTGCTGTTGACTGAGCGAGTGAGGGGTTGCGCATCACCTTTTATCCCCCGGAGTTTTTGCGTCCTTTTGGGTGGTCCCAGGTGAATGTCCAATCAATCGATCAGGGCTTGATCACTCTGATCGATTAGGCCCAATTAAGACCCGCCATCTTGAAGGTGGGGCGTGTCCTTACCGGCCATGTCCGTTGATGTCTGAGGCGCATAGGTCTTTCCAAATAAGGATGGGGGGTTGCCTGATAGGGATCTTTGGTGGGGGTACTGATGGGCGCGTCTGATGGGGGAAGCTGGGAGGTGAGGTGGGCAGGATTTGCATTGTTTGGGGAGGGGGGCCTTCTAATAGAATTTGGGGCACCTACGCTAAATACCTATTAACTTGGCCCATCACGAGGTCCACCACATCAGGGTCAGTGCCACACTGGCAAATACTTGCACCAATCCATGCCGCCGGAATCCCGACTGAGAGGGCCGGAACATCACAGAAGCGTGGAGAATCTGGTGTCCAGCGATTTAATAGGATGCAGATGGGTTCAACTGACCCATTTGCATTCCCCTGCGACACTGGGTGCGAACAGCGATGTCACTGCCAATGTGGGATGAAGTGGGGTGGCAGAAGCAGTGTTCTGGCATAGTGACAGAGATAAAATCAATCTAAAGGAAACTAAAAATGAGAAAATGCAGCAAGTGGGCCAATATTACAGTTGAGCCCCACCTTCCATTTTTAAATTATTAACCTTGCCCTTTTCCTTTGAATCTGGTTGAAGATTTGTTGGTGTGTTCATCAGAAAGAATATTGTGCGACTGTCAACAACCTTGCCACTCCTCAGCACTATTGAATGAATCACAGCCCTCTTTCTTTCATGGAATGCAACAATATTCAGAATGTAACATGATCTTTACGTATCCGTGCCGAAGCAACACACTGAAGCTCTGTCATATCTGTTGACTGAAATGCAAACGATTTTTCTGGAAAAAGGAATCTGCTAACAGCTTCACCATATTAAAAGCCGATGATTTGCAAGTTGAATGGTTTCAATTTTAGACTGTAGCTTACTAAGTTGTGGTACTGCCTAGAGGAGGAATCAGTAGTGAACTACTGCTATTTGGTACATATTGTTGTGAATAAAGTTACTTCTGTTTGACTCTACAAACTCGTGCTGGATTCTTCATGGCCCTCACAAAACAAACCTTCCAGGGAACCAGGACTGGAGTTCAACACTTGGGTTTGTGGGACACTGAGGCAAGACTAGCGACTTATACGGGGGAACCCCTAGCCATAGCGGGCACGATAATGACGCCGGTTACATAAGGGCAGCGGTCCATTAGACTGCCATTAATAATAGTATGGGGCCCTGGAACGAGTCTGCTGGACTGTGTCTGGCTACAGCGTCTCCGGCTAGACTGGTAACAGATCTTTCGGATGGGCACTGGAGTCTGATGTGTTGGGTGTTCTGGATCACATACAGGTCACCAACACTTGAAGTAGTGCAACACTATTTTATTAAAAGGTTAACTATTTAAAAATACTTGAAATGTGGGTAAATACGATACTAGCTTTAACTAAAGACCTTTGCCTTGTCCTACCAGTTGATGCACTCAGCACATGGTGAATGTCTGTGTTGCAGGCTGTGAGCTCTGTGCTCCTAGCTAGCTGCTACTCGAATGAGCGGGAACTCTGATGCCCCCTGTCTTTATAGTGCGTGTGCTCTCACTGGTGATTGGCTGCGGTGTTGTGTATGTTGATTGGTCCCACTGTGTGTCCCTCAGTGTGTGTCTGCACTATGATATACTGGTGGATATTATGACAGATTCTTGGCGAAGTAACGAGAAGGCTTCCAGGAGGGCCAGGGCAAGATTACGGGGGCCATGATCAAGATATATCTGAGGATCAGCCAAAGTACTTCCGGGCTCACCCGGTCCCAAATGCACTGCGGGCAAAATTTGAGGACAAACTCAACTGATTGGAATGCCTCGGTGTCCTTTGGCCGGTACGGTTTGCTGATTGAGCAGTGCTGGTAGTTCCGGTACTAAAACCTGACAAAACCGCAAGCCTATCCGGAGATTATAAGTTGACCGTAAACAAGGCCTCCCGTCTGGACAGGTACCCAATGTCACAGATAGAAGACCAATACATGAAGTTGGCCAGCGGTCATTCCTTTTCCAAGCTCGACATTTGTCACGCCTATTTCCAGCCGGAGCTGGATGCCGATCTAGGCGTTACGTAACTATTAATACCTAAAGGGCCTCTATGAGTACATGAGGTTGTTGTTTGGAATATCGGCAGCTTGGGCAATATTTCAGCGCGTTATGGAGAATATGCTGAGCGGGCTACCACATGTGGCTGTCTACCTGGATGATGTCCTGGTCACCGCAGCCATGAAAGGGAGCACCTGAACAATCTGGAAGACGTCCTCTGCCAGTTTTCTGAGTTGGGCAGCCACCTCAAGAGGGGAAATCACGGTTTCTATGCCAAGGAAATTTCACACTTGGGCTATCGCGTGGATCAGGGCAGACTACACCCGGTTGCGGAAAACGTGCGGGCGATAAAGCAAGCCCCCACACCAGAAAGCACGACAGCGTTGCAATCAATCTTTGGTCTCTTAAACTACTATAGGAAAAGTATTCCTGGCCTAGCGACCATCCTCGCCCCACTGCATGCATTGCTGAAGAAGCAGCAAGAATGGATGTGTAGAGCGCCTCAAGAGGAAGCCTTTTCCAGGGTAAAGCAGCAGCTAACGGCGTCAGGGTTGTTGACACGTTCCGACATTCCAAGCCCTTTTTGGTGAGATACGACACCTCACCTTACGGAATGGGGCAGTGCTGTCCCACCGCATGGCTGATGATAGGGAAAGGCCGGCAGTGTCATGGACTTACGCCGTTGCATAGCACAAATATGCCCACATTGAAAAAAAAGGTTTGCCCGTCAGTCTGTGGTGAAGAAATTTCATTAATACGTATATGGGTACTATTGTGATGAACCATAAACCACTGCTCGGGGTTTTTAAAGAAGACAAGGCGATCCCACCAATAGCACGGTAGTACAGTGGTTAGCACTGTTGCTTCACAGTGCCAGGGAACCGGGTTCGATCACTGGCTTGGGTCACTGTCTGTGCGGAGTCTGCACGTTCTCCCTGTGTCTGCGTGGGTTTCCTCCAGATGCTCCGGTTTCCTCCCACAAGTCCCGAAAGACGTGCTGTTCGGTGAATTGGATATTCTGAATTCTCCCTCAGTGTACCCAAATAGGCAGCATAGTAGGGCGTCTAGGGGATTTTCACAGTAACTTCATTGCAGTGTTAATGTAAGCTTACTTGTGACACTAATAAAGATTATTATCAGCGTCCGCCCAGATTCAGCGATGGGCCCTGTTACAGCAGCCTACGAGTACGCCATTGGGCATCGCCCATGTTCGCAGATATCAAATGCGGATGCACTGAGCAGGCGGTCACTGACGGCACTCCCTCCATCCCCATGAGGGTCAATTAAGTTGTTTCAATGCATAACTTCATGGACACTTTGCCGGTCACCACCGGCCAGATACCCGACTGGGCACAAAAGGACCCAATATTGGCGAATGTATGCTACATTGTCTTGTTCGGGGGCCAGCAAGGGAAATTGCCCAAGGATCTACAGGCCTTTGATGCCAAGATGCAAGAGTTCAGTGTGGAAGACGCCATCTTCCTGTGGGGGGGCTCGTGTCATGGTCCTGAGCCAATGCAGATAGGCAATTGAAAATGAAACAAATTAAAAATCGCTTATTGTCACAAGTAGGCTTATCATAGATTATCATAGAATTTACAGTGCAGAAGGAGGCCATTCGGCCCATCGAGTCTGCACCTGCTCTTGGAAAGAGCACCCTACCCAAGGTCCACACCTCCACCCTATCCCCAGTAACCCCACCCTACACTAAGGGCAATTTTGGACACTATGGGCAATTTAGCATGGCCAATCCACCTAACCCGCACATCTTTGGACTGTGGGAGGAAACCGGAGCACCCGGAGGAAACCCACGCACACACAGGGAGGATGTGCAGACTCCGCACAGACAGTGACCCAAGCCGGAATCGAACCTGGGACACTGGAGCTGTGAAGCATTTGTGCTATCCACAATGCTACCGTGCTGCTTCAAATGAAGTTACTGTGAAAAGCACCAAGTCGCCACATTCCGGCGCCTGTTCGGGGAGGCTGGTACAGGAATTGAACCCGCACTGCTTGGCCTGATTTAAAAGCCAGCTATTTAGCCCTGTGCCAGATGATGTACTATCAATTACGACGAGACGGAATGTAATCGAGGTTTTATTACACAGAGAGTGTGGCCTCCTACAGCAGCTTACGAAATGGCTGCTGTTCGGAGAGCACACACATTTATACTCCGCCTCCTGGGCGGAGCCAGCAGGCAGGGATCTACCCCCGTACCTGTAGTACAGGTGCCTTACCGTAATACCCAAATATACAATATAATACAACAGTGGTGACAACCACATTCACCCCCTGTTAAAAATGAGTCCAGCAGGGTTGGTGGAAAACTATATACATGCAGATTGGTTTTAAAATTACAGAGAAGGTTACAAATTTAGACGATCGGGCACCTTAATCTGTCGTTGAGAGTGCCGCAGTGCTGGTGGCGACTGAGGCATCGGCTTGGTGACTCCGGGAGCGTGTCGAAATCCTCTTCATCCCCTGGTGGGAGCAAGCTGAGGACGGATTGTCCTGGAGCGGGGGCTGCGGTGGGGTGCGCTGGGGGAGGTGAGGTTGGCGCTGGGGTGGGGGGTGGGGGTGGTGTGTGGGGACCCAGCTGGTGCCAGATTCCTGAGGGAGACTGTGTCTTGGCGGCCGTTGGGGTACGCTACGTAGGCGTACTGCGGGTTTGCGTGGAGTAGCTGTACCCTCTCAACCAACGGGTCCGCTTTGTGGAGCCGCACGTGCTTGTGGAGGAGAACGGGTCCTGGAGCTGCCAGCCACATTGGGAGCGAAACCCCTTGGGGAAGGCAAAGAGACGTTCTGCGGGGAGGGGGGGGGGGGGGGGGGGCTTCGTTGGTCGCGGTGCACAGGAGCGACCGAATGGAGTGAAGTGCGTTGGAGATGACCTCCTGCCAGCGGGAAGCCGGGAGATTTCTGGACCGTAGGGCAAGCTGGACGGCCCTCCAGACTGTCCCATTCGCCCGCTCCACCTGCCCGTTTCCCCTGGGGTTGTAGCTGGTCGTCCTGTTCAAGGCAATGCACCTGTTGAGCAGGTACTGACGCAGCTCCTCGCTCATAAATGAAGATCCCCGGTCGCTGTGGACGTATGCGGGGAAACCGAACAGAGCGAAGGTGGTGTTGAGTGCTTTGATGACGGTGGCAGACGTCATATCGGGGCATGGGACGGCGAAGGAGAATTGGGAATATTCGTCGACCACATTAAGAAAGTACATGTTGTGGTCGGTAGAGGGGAGGGGCCCTTTGAAGTCCACGCTGAGGCGTTCAAAGGGGCGGGAGGCCTTCACCAGGCACGCACGGTCTGGCCGGTAGAAGTGCGGTTTACACTCCGCGCAGACGTGGCAGTCTCTGGTGATAACCCTGACTTGCTCGATGGAGTAGGGCAGATTGCAGGCCTTAATGAAGTGGTACAAGCGGGTGACTGCCGGGTGACAGAGATCGTCGTGCAGGGTTCGGAGTCGGTCCACTTGTGCGCTGGCACATGTACCTCGGGACAGGACATCGGGGGGCTCATTCAGCCATCCGGGGCGATACAAAATCTCGTAATTGTAGGTGGAGAGCTCAATCCTCCACCTCAAGATTTTATCGTTTTTGATCTTACCCCGCTGTGTGTTGTTAAACATGAAGGCAACCACCATTGGTCAGTGAGGAGAGTGAATCTCCTGCCGGCCAGGTAATGCCTCCAATGTCGCACAGCTTCAACGATCACTTGGGCCTCCTTTTCGACGGAGGAGTGCCGAATTTCGGAGGCATGGAGGGTGCGGGAAAAGAATGCCACGGGCCTGCCTGCCTGGTAGAGGGTGGCGGCCAGAGCGACGTCTGATGCATCGCTCTCGACTTGGAAGGGGAGCGTCTTGTCGACTGTGTGCATCGCGGCCTTGGCGATGTCGGCCTTGATACGGTTGAAGGCCTGGTGAGCCTCGGCCATCACTGGGAAAGCGGTGGATTGAATGAGTGGGCGGGCCTTGTCCGCATAGTTTGGGACCCACTGGGCGTAATACAACAAGAACCCCAAGCATCGTTTGAGGGCCTTGGGGCAGTGGGGGAGGGGGAGTTCCATGAGGGCGTGCATGCGATCGGGGTCGGCCCCTCGAACTCCGTTCTAAACCACATAGCCGAGAATGGCTAATCGGTTCGTGTTGAACACACACTTCACTTGTTATACATGAGGTTGAGGAGTGTGGCGGTGTGGAGAAATTTGGAAAGGTTAGCGTCGTGGTCCTGCTGGTTGTGGCTGCAGATGGTGACGTTGTCCAGGTACGGGAAAGTGGCCTGCAGCCCGTACCGGTCAACCATTCAGTCCATCTCCCGTTGAAAGACCGAGACCCCGTTGGTGATGCCGAACGGAACCCTAAGGAAATGGTAAAGGTGACCGTCTGCTTCAAACGCATTATATGGGCGGTCCGCCTTCCGGATGGGGAGCTGGTGGGAGGCAGATTTCAGGTCCACTGTCGAGAAGACCCGGTACTGTGCAACCTGGTTGACCATATCAGATATGCGTGGGAGGGGGTACGTGTCGAGCTGCATGTACCGATTGATGGTCTGACTGTAGTCAACGACCATCCTGTTTTGCTCCCCGGTTTTCACCACTACCACTTGGGCTCTCCAGGGGCTGTTGCTGGCCTCGATGATACCTTCCCGCAGCAGCCGCTGGACCTCAGACCTGATGAAGGTCCTGTCCTGGGCGCTGTACCGTCTGCTCCTGGTGGCGACAGGTTTGCAATCCGGGGTGAGGTTTGCAAACAGGCGAGTCGACCTTAAGGGTCGCGAGGCCGCAAACAATAAGGGGAGGTAGGGGCCCGCCAAATTTCAGGGTTAGGCTCTGGAGGTTGCACTGGAAGTCGAGGCCGAGTAGCAAGGCAGCGCAGAGGTTGGGGAGGACGTAGAGCCGGAAGCCGCTGAAATCTACGCCCTGAAATGAAAAATGAAAATCGCTTATTGTCGCAAGTAGGCTTCAAATGAAGTTACTGTGAAAAGCCCCTAGTCGCCACATTCCGGCACCTGTTCGGGAAGGCTGTTACTGGATGGTGAGGCTGGCGATGCAGTACCCTTGGATTGCCACGGAGTGGGATCCGGAGGCCAGGGAGATTCTTTGGTTAGCGGGGTGTACCGCGAGGGAGCAGCGCCTTACCGTTTCGGGGTGGATGAAGCTCTCAGTGCTCCCGGAGTCCAGAAGGCAGGATATCTTGTTCCCGTCGACCTTCACCTTTGTCGAAGTGGTCGCGCGGTTGTGCGGTCGAGACTGGTCGATCGTGATCGAGGCGAGACGCGGCTGGTCGTCGGCGGTTGCAGGCGATGAGTGGCCCGATGAGGTGCCTGACGGGCAGGGGTCCTGAGGCGGGTAAGGTGGCGGCGCCCACGGGCCGCACATGTCCTGGGGCAGGCAAGATGGCGGCGCCCTCGGGCCGCAAGTGTCCTGGGGCAGGCAAGATGGCAGTGCCCATTGCTTCTGAGGCAAGCAAGATGGCGGCGCCCACGGGCTGCACGTGTTGTGAGTGGAGCAAGATGGCGGCACCCACTGGCCGCCTGTGGGGGGTGCCGGGACAATAGCGGCGGTTGAGCGGGCCTGGCACACTGCAGCAAAATGTCCCTTCTTGCCACAGGCCTTGCAGAGCCCGCTCCGCGCTGGCCAGCGCTGCCGGGGGTGTTTTGTCTGTCCGCAGAAGTAGCACTTGGGTCCCCCGGGGCTGGTTGGCTGCCGCGCGGCGCAGGCGTGGGTTGGGTGAGGGCGGACGCTGATGGGGTCCACGACGGGGTGGCTGCTGGCGGGGTTCACGATGCACAGGGGGGGGGTCGGCCGTGCGGTCGGGGGCATAAGCCTGTACGTTGCGTGAGGCGACCGTGAGCGAGAGTGCTAGTTTCTTGGTCGCCACGAGGTCAAGCGTGGCCCTTTCTAAGAGGCGCTGGCGGATGTAGTCAGACCCTATGCCCGTAACGAACGCGTCAGTCATTAGCAGGTTCGAATGTTCAGTGGCCGAAATGGCCTGGCAGTCACAGTCTTTCACCAGGGCGAGCAGGGCGCGCCAGAAATCTTCCACAGACTCACCGGGAAGTTGGTGCTGCGTGGATAGGAGGTGCCTGGCGTAGATCTTGTTGGTCTGCTGAGCGTAATTCTCCTTCAGTGGCGCCATGGCCTCTGCGTAGGTAGGCGCGTCCTGGACGAGGGGAAAAACAAAGAACAAAGAAAAAAGAACAAAGAAAAGTACAGCACAGGAACAGGCCCTTCGGCCCGCCAAGCCCGTGCCGACCATGCTGCCTGACTAAACTACAATCTTCTACACTTCCTGGGTCTGTATCCCTCTATTCCCATCCTATTCATGTATTTGTCAAGATGCCCTTAAATTTCATTATCGTCCCTGCTTCCAATTCCTCCGGCAGCAAGTTCCAGGCACCCACTACCCTCTGTGTAAAAAAACTTGTCTTGTACATCTACTGTAAACCTTGCCCCTCGCACCTTAAACCTATGCACCCTAGTAATTGACCCCTCTACCCTGGGGAAAAACCTCTGACTATCCACTCTGTCTAGGCCCCTCATAATTTTGTAGACCTCTATCAGTCGCCCCTCAACCTCCGTCGTTCCAGTGAGAACAAACCGAGTTTATTCAACCGCTCCTCATAGCTAATGCCCTCCATACCAGGCAACATCCTGGTAAATCTCTTCTGCACCCTCTCTAAAGCCTCCACATCCTTCTAGTAGTGTGGTGACCAGAATTGAACACTATACTCCAAGTGTGGCCTAACTAAGGTTCTATACAGCTGCAACATGGCTTGCCAATTTTTATACTCAATGCCCCGGCCAATGAAGGCAAGCATACCGTATGCCTTCTTGACTACTTCTCCACCTGTGTTGCCCCTTTCAGTGACCTGTGGACCTGTACAGCTAGGTCTCTCTGACTTTCAATACTATTGAGGGTTCTACCATTCATTGTATACGTTGGAGCTCAGCCGCGTGTACAGAATCTGGAGCTTCTGTGCTTCTGAGATTGGGTCTGGCGCAGACCTGATGTATGCTTCAAAGCAAGCTAGCCAATGTTGGAAGTCCTTTTTGGCGTTGTCTGCTTGAGGTTGCAGCTGCAGGCGATCTGGCTTGATGCGGAGGTCCATCTCTGAAAAATCTCTGTTTAATAAATTGATGCACTATCAGTTACGACGAGACGAGAGTGGAATGTAATCGAGGCTTTATTACACAGAGATGTGTGGCCTCCTCCAGCAGCTTACGAAATGGCTGCTGTTTGGAGAGCACACACATTTATACTCCGCCTCCTGGGCGGAGCCAGCAGGCAGGGATCTACCCCCGCACCTGTAGTACAGGGGCCTTACCGTAAAACCCATATATACAATATAATACAACAGTGGTGACTACCACACTAAACCAGCCCCATAATTCTCCAGGGTCTTCACAATGGACACCCATTGGTGTAGAAAAATATGCTGGCCAGAAGCTATGTGTGGTGGCCAGGCCTGGATGGTGTAATCAAAAGACTGGACCAACAATGCACCACATGCCAGGAGCAGCAGAAGCTCCTGCCTGCCACATTGGGAATGGCCAGGCCGACCTTGGGTGTGCCTGCATGCCGGCTTTGTCAGGCCCTTCCAAGCGTCAATGTTTTTGCTTGTGGTGGACGCCCACTCCAAGTGGTTGGAAGTCTATCAGATGTCGTCCGCTTTGTCAAAGACCAAGGTTGAGACGCTATCGCCCTCTTTCAACATCCACAGCATCCCGGAGGTGCCAGTCACAGACAACAGCACCCCAGTCACCAGTGACGAGTATGAGCGCTTTAAGTAAAGAATGAACAATGCTTAAAAGTTTAATTTTTCTTTGGATTTGCACCACCAATGCTGTACCTTCAGGGGGATGTAATGGCATAGTGGTATTGTCACTGGATCAGTAGTCCAGAGATCCAGATAAAAATGTGGGCATCAGGTTGAAATCCCACCACAGAAATGGTGAAATTTGAATGCAACAAAAAAAATCCCATTGTCCTTAAAACCCATCTGCTGTCCTTACGTGTTACCTACATGTGACTCCAGAAATGTGGTTGACTCTTAAGTGACCCTCTGAAATAGCCTACCATGCCACTCAGTTCAAGGACAATTAGGGATGGCCCAGTCAGTGATACTCAAATCCTTTAGCAATTTAGTAAATTGCGTTAAGTTACCAGTAATAATAATAACCGTTTATTGTCACAAGTATGGAGTTACAAAGAACAAAGAACAAAGAAATGTACAGCACAGGAACAGGCCCTTCGGCCCTCCAAGCCCGTGCCGACCATGCTGCTCGACTAAACTACAATCTTCTACACTTCCTGGGTCCGTATCCCTCTATTCCCATCCTATTCATGTATTTGTCAAGATGCCCCTTAAATGTCCCTATCGTCCCTGCTTCCACCACCTCCTCCGGTAGCGAGTTCCAGGCACCCACTACCCACTGCGTAAAAAACTTGCCTCGTACATCTACTCTAAACCTTGCCCCTCTCACCTTAAACCTATGCCCCCTAGTAATTGACCCCTCTACCCTGGGGAAAAGCCTCTGACTATCCACTCTGTCTATGCCCCTCATAATTTTGTAGACCTCTATCAGGTCTCCCCTCAACCTCCTTCGTTCCAGTGAGAACAAACCGAGTTTATTCAACCGCTTCTCATAGCTAATGCCCTCCATACCAGGCAACATTCTGGTAAATCTCTTCTGCACCCTCTCTAAAGCCTCCACATCCTTCTGGTAGTGTGGCGACCAGAATTGAACACTATACTCGAAGTGTGGCCTAACTAAGGTTCTATACAGCTGCAACATGACTTGCCAATTCTTATACTCAATGCCCCGGCCAATGAAGGCAAGCATGCCGTATGCCTTCTTGACTACCTTCTCCACCTGTGTTGCCCCTTTCAATGACCTGTGGACCTGTACTCCTAGATCTCTTTGACTTTCAATACTCTTGAGGGTTCTACCATTCACTGTATATTCCCTGCCTGCATTAGACCTTCCAAAATGCATTACCTCACATTTGTCCGGATTAAACTCCATCTGCCATCTCTCTGCCCAAGTCTCCAAACAATCTAAATCCTGCTGTATCCTCCGACAGTCCTCATCGCTATCCGCAATTCCACCAACCTTTATGTCGTCTGCAAACTTACTAATCAGACCAGTTACATTTTCCTCCAAATCATTTTATATACTACAAAGAGCAAAGGTCCCAGCACTGATCCCTGTGGAACACCACTGGTCACAGCCCTCCAATGAGAAAAGCATGCTTCCATTGCTACTCTCTGCCTTCTATGGCCTAGCCAGTTCTGTATCCACCTTGCCAGCTCACCCCTGATCCCGTGTGACTTCACCTTTTGTACTAGTCTACCATGAGGGACCTTGTCAAAGGCCTTCCTGAAGTCCATATAGACAACATCCACCGCCCTACCTGCATCAATCATCTTAGTGACCTCCTCGAAAAACTCTATCAAGTTAGTGAGACACGACCTCCCCTTCACAAAACCGTGCTGCCTCTCACTAATACGTCCATTTGCTTCCAAATGGGAGTAGATCCAGTCTCGAAGAATTCTCTCCAGTAGTTTCCCTACCACTGAAGTAAGGCTCACCGGCCTGTAGTTCCCGGGATTATCCTTGCTACCCTTCTTAAACAGAGGAACAACATTGGCTATTCTCCAGTCCTCCGGGACATCCCCTGAAGACAGCGAGGATCCAAAGATTTCTGTCAAGGCCTCAGCAATTTCCTCTCCAGCCTCCTTCAGTATTCTGGGGTAGATTCCATCAGGCCCTGGGGACTTATCTACCTTAATATTTTTTAAGACACCCAACACCTCGTCTTTTTGGATCTCAATGTGACCCAGGCTCTCTACACACCCTTCTCCAGACTCAACACCTACCAATTTCTTCTCTTTGGTGAATACTGATGCAAAGTATTCATTTAGTACCTCGCCCATTTCCTCTGGCTCCACACATAGATTCCCTTGCCTATCCTTCAGTGGGCCAACCCTTTCCCTGGCTACCCTCTTGCTTTTTATGTACGTGTAAAAAGCCTTGGGATTTTCCTTAACCCTATTTGCCAATGACTTTTCGTGACCCCTTCTAGCCCTCCTGACTCCTTGCTTAAGTTCCTTCCTACTTTCCTTATATTCCACGCAGGCTTCGTCTGTTCCCAGCCTTTTAGCCCTGACAAATGCCTCCTTTTTCTTTTTGACGAGGCCTACAATATCTCTCGTCATCCATGGTTCCCGAAAATTGCCGTATTTAGCCTTCTTCCTGACAGGAACATGCCGGTCCTGAATTCCTTTCAACTGCCACTTGAAAGCCTCCCACATGTCAGATGTTGATTTGCCCTCAAACATCCGCCCCCAATCTATGTTCTTCAGTTCCCGCCTAATATTGTTATAATTAGCCTTCCCCCAATTTAGCACATTCATCCTAGGACCACTCTTATCCTTGTCCACCAGTACTTTAAAACTTACTGAATTGTGGTCACTGTTACCGAAATGCTCCCCTACTGAAACATCTACCACCTGGCCGGGCTCATTCCCCAATACCAGGTCCAGTACCGCCCCTTCCCTAGTTGGACTGTCTACATATTGTTTTAAGAAGCCCTCCTGGATGCTCCTTACAAACTCCGCCCCGTCTAAGCCCCTGGCACTAAGTGAGTCCCAGTCAATATTGGGGAAGTTGAAGTCTCCCATCACCACAACCCTGTTGTTTTTACTCTTTTCCAAAATCTGTCTACCTATCTGCTCCTCTATCTCCCGCTGGCTGTTGGGAGGCCTGTAGTAAACCCCAACATTGTGACTGCACCCTTCTTATTCCTGATCTCTACCCATATAGCCTCACTGCCCTCTGAGGTGTCCTCTCGCAGTTCAGCTGTGATGTTCTCCCGAACCAGTAGCGCAACTCCGCCTCCCCTTTTACATCCCCCTCTATCCCGCCTGAAACATCTAAATCCTGGAACGTTTAGCTGCCAATCCTGCCCTTCCCTCAACCAGGTCTCTGTAATGGCAACAACATCATAGTTCCAAGTACTAATCCAAGCTCTAAGTTCATCTGCCTTACCCGTAATACTTCTTGCATTAAAACATATGCACTTCAGGCCACCAGACCCGCTGTGTTCAGCAACTTCTCCCTGTCTGCTCTGCCTTAGAGCCACACTGTCCCTATTCCCTAGTTCTCCCTCAATGCTCTCACCTTCTGACCTATTGCTCCCGTGCCCACAGAGTTACTGTGAAAAGCCCCTAGTCGCCACATTCCGGCGCCTGTTCGGGTAAGCTGGTACGGGAATTGAACCTGCGCTGCTGGCTTTGTTCTGCATCACAAACCAGCTGTCTAGCCCACTGAGCTAAACCAGCCCCATCATAATGAGCATGATGGTGAAAATGGATAGTGCCAGCCCACATCTAGGTGCAGAGAATGATCCACATGTTGGAACTGGTAAGCCCAAATCTCAGCCTGTATCTTATTAGGCACATACCCCCATGCAAGTCTGTTTCAAATTGAGGGTAATAAAATAATAAGGAAGTAAAACAAAACAGAAAAAAATCCAGCTCTTTGTTGAGCACTATCTTTACATTGATTATCTTCCCTATATATTTAACTGAATAGCGAAGCTATTTACTGGGGCAATCAAACCAAAACAGAGAGTCACTTGGTCAGTGTTTGGAAAGTTAAGATCCTACCAGGATTGGTTCTCAGTCAGTCCCAATTCGTATTCCAATTCAAGGTCGCATGCCAATCAAAGTTCAAAGTCAGGTAGTCAAACAGATTTTCTCTCAATTTGATCACCAGCCTCCCTCCACATCCGATTACCCCTGTAGGCACTCTGTTCAAGACCAGTCTTTTTTTTAATACCCATCCCTGCTTACTTGTACCTGGTCCTGTTTCTGTGTGATGCCTTTTGAGAAATGCAGTGCCGTTTGACCTGCTGTGTAGTTTTGACTGAGAGAAAATAAAACATATGAGCAGGGAGGTACCACTCGTCCACAACTCTGCCCCAGTACTGTGTTACACTTATAAAATGATAATGCAAATCATCAATGGGGTTCCCCTACCCTTTCCTTCTCCGCTCAAAGCACACAAAATATTATGAATGTGCCAATGGAGGGGAGAAATCAGGATCTCTCTCCAGAAATGAAGATGTGCTGAATGACCTTTGCTACCCATACTCATTTTGTCATCTTGCGTATGTTTCTAATTGCATTTTTCTCAGAAGTTGTTCTCAAGGATTTATGGATATTTTTGGAACTCCATTTCTGAACTGTGTCCATTCATCATGGAAAGCAGAAACTGGTCCAGGATTGCCACATCAAAATAAACAACCACTTCAAAACATAGATTCACAGAGTCATTCACAGTACAGAAGGCGGACACTCAGCCCATTGCATCCATGCCGGCTCCCCACGGAGCAATCCAGTGAGTCACACTCCACCATTTGGTCTCCGTCGCAGCACTGAAAGCTTATTCCCTTCAAGTGTTCGTCCACTTTCCTTTTGACACCATTGATTGTTTCTGTATCTATGGACAGTGAGCGAATCCTCGGGCATTCCCACTCACTGTGCAAAACAATTCTTCCTGGGAGCATCTCAACAAGTCTCTAACTCCGAAATTAGAATGAGAGATTTCAGCCCTTTCTGACTTCCATGCATTCCCCAGGAAATGCTGGGCAGGAAAATAACTATCTAACACCTGGTTAACTACACAGCTGACCCCCAATCACTCATAATGAACCCCACAATCATGGGCTGGATTCTCTGATTTTGAGACTATGTCCGAAGGAAGTGTCTAGTTTTGCATGATAAAGTCGGCGCCCCCTCCGCACCGATGCTCCGGCCGGTGGGGGACGAGCAGCCGCGCCACGTAAAACCTCCGGCGTTCATGAAACGGGCAGAGAATTGCCGGGTCCGTGGCCGTGCATGCGCACGGCGACGACCTGCAACGGTTGCGCCATACAACATGGCACTGCCCACGAGCAGGCACGGCCTGTCAGATAGTGTCCCCCTGTAACCCCTCTCACCACCCCCGGACCACCCCCCAACCAGTCCCCCCGGCCCCTGCCGAAGGCCCCCCAGCCAGCGGAAGGGCTTCCCCCCCCCACCCCCGACTGTGGTGGCCCTGGACACAGTCCGCAGCCGCCATGCAAGGTTGACGAAAATTCAGAGCATACGTGTCCCACGTCGTTGGGAAATCGGCCCTTCAGGGGCGGAGCATCAGGTGACGGCCTGGGGCCACCCAAACGGCGTGCGGCGTACTCACTGATGATGCCGTTTTGGAGGAGGCGGAGCATCTGAAAACAGGCGCCGCCCCCGATTTTGGCATCAAAATGGATTCTCCGCCCGATCGCCGAATGTGATTTCGGCATTGGCAAGCGGAGAATAACGCCCCATATCTCTGAACTCCCACAGGTCAGTTAACCCCCGACTCCACCATCCTGACCCCCCAACTTCACCCCCAACCCAACCTGACTAGCCCAAACTCAACCTGACTAGCTCTCATCTTGGTCTGACGTGACTCCCCCTGACTCAACTGCCCGACCCATCTACCTACTTCACTCACCTGCCACCTTACCTGCCTAACTCCCCCCACCTAACACCCTAACCACCTGCCACCTGACCAAGCTTCCACCATTTTCCCATACCCCCACCTTTCCCACTTCCCTTCCATGTTTATCATCTCTCTTTGCAGTTTTCAAAGCAGCCTTTGGATATTTAAACTCTTTACTTACAAAATATGGCCACTGTATTGTAAAAAGGGGACATGGTGCACGGATGCAGTGTGCTGCTCTCACAAGTCGGTTGTGAAGGATCCTTCATTGGGAAATCGTTCAAAAAATTGGAGAAAGCCAAGTATGCATTTTCTATCTGTTCAGGCTTAGAAATAGGGGGCAGAAAATGGGATTGGGCGGAGAATCAGTTTTGACGTTGAAATTGTGGTAGGCGCCAGTTTCACACCAAAATGCAATTCTCCGCCGCCTCGACCGCGGCGTCAATGCACTCTACTCCGCAAGCACAGTAAACGCCATTGGCATCTCATTAGCGGGCCTGACCCAGTACTGTCCGGGGCCTCCGTGATTCTCCGCATTCACCGGGGGGAATTCCCGATGGCGAGGTTCACTTGTACTTTTAAAAGTTGAGAAACACGCTGTGGCTGCTGAGGAAGAGAGAGGAGGTAGGACACGCAGAGGTGCGACCGTGGGCTGTCGGTCCTGACACTGGCTGGGATGGCCGGCTGGCAGGGGGCCAGCCAGAGCCGGCGGGGGGGGAAGGGGGGGTGAAAGGGGGATGGGCCGTGGGGCTGGGGACCTCCCACGGGACTGGGGCGGTGTCCAGGCATGGACCATCATTGCTGCAATCTGCAAGGCAGTCATGTTGCTGCGCACCTGATTAACCAGCCACCTTGGCCACCAGTCGAATGGATGCTCCCACCCCCCAGCCCCCACTCTCCCACTACCACCCCCGCACCCTCCGCCTTACCATTCCCCCCAACCAGCCGCCACCCGCCGGCGGCACACCACATGGCCCACCCAAGGACAATGGCCACAGTAGCCTCTAAGGGTGGGGGGTTTGGGGGGGGAGGTGGGAAACCATAGCGGTGAGCGCAGGCTGAACCGCGGTCTCTGAGCCATGCCCATCCCCCAATGCTCACCCATTCCCTCCATTACCCGCACTCGCGCCCCCTCTGCGGCAAGCCCACCCTTCTGACAGAGCACCGAGGCACGTTGTAACATTTGTGCACAGGTGTTCCACGTGAAAACAATTAAACAGATTTGTGCCCTAGCCTCTATCACTAAACTGTGCCCTGCACCCGTGCCAACTTAACTGGTGTCTAATTTTCTGGCCTTATGGGCCTGAACACTACGTCTAGGTGGATCCCCAGATGGCACATCAGGAGTGGAGGTGGCCTGCTGTGATTCCCATTCTGCGACCTAGGTCCCCTTTGGCGGATGTCATCCGGGGCAACCAGGCCTGGAAGGGTCTGGCTGTTGCTCGGGTGTTCCTGTTGGCATGGTGCCACCCTGTTCTGCCCGCTGGCCATCAGACACACCAGGGACAGTAGGGGGATTGGGGGGGGGGGGGGGGGTGGAGTCCAACGCGCTGCAGTGTACCCGCACCTCACCTGCGGGAGTCATCGGCAGGGAGCCTCATCATCTCTTACTCCCCGGGGTGCCCGTGGATACTCCATGGGACGCGAGCAGAATTATCCCTGAGACTTCCCCACCCTGGCACTGCCAGTCCTGGAGGCCCACTCTGGTCTTGACCAGGGTCTGCTTGCTCGCGGCCATGGAGCACAGGGAGTGGTCCATCTCCGTCTGGGACTGCGCAACATCACCCATTCAGTGTGCCACTATCATCTGGGTCTGTGCCACATCAGCCACTGGCTGCGCCATCTCCGTCTGGGACTGGGCCACCTCCCTCTATGTCTGAGCCACGTCGACTAGTGCCTGGTCAATGGCGCAGGCGCTCTAAGCCATGGCCCGCTGATTCTGGGCCATGCTCAGGAGCACCGCTGCAATGTCCTCATAGCACATGGCTGCCTATGAGAGGAGGACAACCATGTCCTGGGTCTCAGCCACTGCCTGAACAGATTACCCCAGGCCTTGGACATGCTGATCCATAGCTGAAATCCTCCCCCCAATGCCTCCACTGCGGGCGCCATCCGTGCGGTGTTGGCCTGGGTGCACACATGGCTAGCACCACCTCCTGCTCTTGCACGCGGTTGGACACCTCCACCTGCACCTGGATGTTTGCTGACAATCCCTCATGCAGTCCCTGGCTGTGCGACTGCATCTCCACGATCTTCCAGAAGCCCGAAACCCATCTGGACAGCAGCTAGTCCCTGGGGTCGGCCCGTCCTCCGACCGTCCATCCCCTCGGAAGTTCCTACCACCACCTGCTGTACTAGAGCATGTGTGTGGTGTGCACCAGATGGTGTCCTAGGAGTCTTTTCACTAAAGTGCCCAGCCGAGGTGAGTGTCTCTTGAATGTTAGAGGGTGTTGGAGACAGCTGTGACAGAACTCAGTGTCAGACTCGAGCTCCGGAGTGTCCTGGATCTCAGGTCTATGGCTCGCGTCCGTGTCGGTGTCCTCGCCGCTGCTCGGCACCTGGGATTCTGGCTCTGGCTGGGGATATCAGAAGCAGCTCCAAAATGTGGGTCCCCCCCCCCCATCACCAGCTGCTCCAACAGGGCACATGACAATGAGCATGATTAAACCGTGGGCCGAGAGGGAGTGGGAGTGGTTGTGGCGGTGGAGCTGGGCTGTAGGGGTGGGGGTGCTGTGGGGCTGTCAATGGGAACCGTAACTCAATGGAGTCTCCCTTCCTTGCTCGATGCTGATCTCCACCAGGCGACTGCCCTTTCCTCGGGCCCGCCAACCACACCTAGTGCCCTCTGCTGTGCTGCAGCGAGGGGCCGCAGGTCTGGTGGTCCCCCTCCAGTCTTCTTCCGCTCCCAGTGGTTATGGGCGGCCTTCTCTTGGCGTGGTGGGGGGGGGGGGGAGACAGAAAATGCACAGTATTAGACAGTCTGATGCAGGGAGCCCAGGGTGTGGGTAGCTGGTGACTTCCGTGGTCAGGGCACGGGTGCCGGCATGTGGTGCAGGATGGGGGTTTGGGGGTGGGTGGGAGGGGTGAGGTTATGGGTGACGGGGGGTGGATTTTGTGCCAGGGGCACAGTGCTGCCTACTCACCCGGGTCACCCTGAGGAGGTCATGCCATTTCTTACGGCACTGCTGACTGGTTCGGACGGTGTTGCTCATGGTGCTTACAGCTTCTGCCAAATGTGCCCAGGCACTGCCATCGGCAGAGATTGGCAGCCTCCTTCCTGGGCCGTGATACAGGGTGTCCTTCTCAGGCCGGGGTACAGGGTGTCCGTCTCAGGCCGGGCACAGCCTCTCCTCTAGGGCGTCCAGCAGGACTTCGAGCTCGGCGTCCATGAACCTTGGTGCCGCTCTCCTCGCTGCCATCTTTTGGCTGGGATTGTGTGGGTAGTGAAGTGTATATGGTGCTGCAGCTTGTCAGCTTACTGAGTGTCAACCGCGAATCTGACGAATCCGACACCGTTTCTCATTGGAATCGATTGTGTTTTGTGTTCCACATGGCCTAAGTGCTAGCCCCTCAACGGACACTGAATCGGTGCAGGTGCGGCGCCAGTTTTGCTGTCGTAAAAGTCTGCAAATCCTACCCCGCCGTCAACACCGAGGATTTCCGAACCTTTTTGGAAAAGCTGGGCCTGTAAGACCACTGTTGTGCAAGTCTGCCCTCTTGAGGATCAATCTATTTTCAACATGTTCTCAGGTTAATGTCTGTAAGGAGAAGAAAAGAGGTTGAGGCCTGTTTTTTTGAGTGTACACTCCCAGCACAGAATTTTATATGCCTGCTCCTTAGGAAATCACAATATCCCTCCTGACAATCAACGAACAGAAATTTGCCGAGACAAAGGGCGGGAGTCTCTCGCAACTGGCCGGATGGCCCGATGCCGACGCCAAGAGCGGCGTGAACTACTCTGGCGTCGGGCCGACCGGACGCACCTCCGGGGGCTAGGCCAGCGCCGGAGGGATTGGCGCCGCACCAATCGGCGGCGAAGGGCCGGTGCGAGTTGGCGCATGCGCAGAACCGCCAGTGTGGTTCCGCGCATGTGCAGACTGGCCGGCGTGTTTCCTGCGCATGCGCAGGGGTGTTCTTCTCCGCGCTGGCCATGGCGGAGCCCTACAGAGGCCGATGTGGAAGGAAAGAGTGCCCCCATGGTACACGCCCGCCTGCAGATCGGTGGGCCCCGATCGCGGACCAGGCCAATGTGGGCCCTCCCCCCGGGGCCAGATCCCCCCCCCCCCCCCCCCCCCCGAGGGCTCATGCAGCCGGCCTACAAGCCAGGTCCCACCGTGATGGACCATGTCCATTTCACGCCGGCGGGACTGGCCAGTAAATGACGGCCGCTCGGCCCATCGGGGCCCGGAGTATTGCCGCTGCTAACAGCCCCCAACCGGCGTGGCATAAACCCCGACCCTGCCCGAAAACCGGCGCCGGAGAAGACAGCAGCTGGCGTCGGAGCGGCGGGGCGGGATTCGTGCCGCACCCCGGGGATTCTCTGACCTGGCGGGGTGTTGGAGAATCCCACCCAAAGCCTCTCTTTTCTAGGGGCGAAATTCTCCCGAAACGGCGCGATGTCCGCCGACTGGCGCCCAAAACGGTGCCAATCAGACGGGCATCGCGCCGCCCCAAAGGTGCGGAATGCTCCGCATCTTTGGGGGCCGAGCCCCAACGCCGGAGGAATTTCCGTCCCGCCAGCTGGCGGAAACGGCCTTTGTTGCCCCGCCAGCTGGCGCGGAAATGCCATCTCGGGGCGGCGCATGCGCGGGAGCGTCAGCGGCCGCTGACAGTTTCCTGTGCATGCGCAGTGGAGGGAGTCTCTTCCGCCTCCGCCATGGTGGAGACCGTGGCGGAGGCGGAAGGGAAAGAGTGCCCCCACGGCACAGGCCGGCCCGCGGATCGGTGGGCCCCGATCGTGGACCAGGCCACCGTGGGGGCACCACCCGGGGCCAGATCGCCCCTCGCCCCCCCCAGGACCCCGGAGCCCGCCCACGCCACCTTGTCCCGCCGTTCAAAAGGTGGTTTAATCCACGCCGGCGGGACAGGCAATTTATCGGCGGGACTTCAGCCTATCCGGGCCGGAGAATCCAGCGGGGGGGCCCGCCAACCGGCGCGGCCCGATTCCCGCCCCCGCCGAATATCCGGTGCCGGAGACTTCGGCAACCGGCGGGGGCGGGATTCACGGCGGCCAACGGCCATTCTCCGACCCGCTGGGGGGTCGGAGAATGATCGGAGAATGACGCCCTAGATGTGCATTCCTGATGGGTGAAGTTCCATTCTGAAAATGGTAATTCCGTGTCCACATTTAAGCACTGAAACTATGTTGCCGGAATATAGCACATGAATAATATTGCATTTATTGAACTTTCTTTGTCTACAATATTAGTAGATTTTCATTCATTTATTTTAAACTGATGAAGACCGCAACTAAAATAATGAACAGAAGAGCTCCAGGTAAAAACATGAAGCTTTCATTGCAAGGTATCACAATGTATGTAATCTTAATGTCATTGGTGGTAACATTAATTAACCGTTCCCCCCAAAAACAAGTACGAGGATTGTGACAGTGGTTGTAAAATAGTTTCTGCACAAAACCTTGGTTATGGCAAGCCACAGTATATAAAGGCATTTATCCATATATCCCCCTTTTTACAGAACCACAGGACTGAGACTGCATTACCCTGCACATTCTTCATTTCCATTTCAGATCATCATCCAATGCCCTCATGAATGCCTCGATTGAATTTGCCTCCACCAGGCAGTATACTTCAAACCTTACCCACTCGCTGCTTGCAAACATTTCTTCTTGTGCCTCCATTTCTTCTTTTGCCAATTACATTAAATCTGTGCTCTCTGCTTCTCAATCCTTCCATCGATGGAAACAGTTCCTCTCTGTCTTCTCTACCCAGAGCCATAGGGCGCGATGGAACGGCCACTCTGCGTCTGAAAAGCAGCTTGTCACGGTGCAGCGTGGTTGATCGAAGCCGAGAGACCCTGTTCCCAGGATCTACCCAGTTCACAACGCCTCAAAACATTGCGATTCAAAACCTGCCCACTCTTTAGCAAATCTGCATATTACAGCGAGACAGTTAATTTCACTTTAATGTGCAGATTCCTGAGTTAACCCGAAGCATGGGATCAATTTCCTTTGCCTCAGAGACCTTGGGCGAGTGCCGATCAGTACTGGCCCCCACAAACGGGGACCAGGAGTATAGGCACTCGGATGGGAGGCCCCCAGGTTCATGCCCTCTGGGCAGGGTGGTACCCTGGCACTGCTGGTGCCACCTGGGCACCCTGGCACTGCCAGTCTGGCACCATGGCAGTGCCACCTGGGTTCCAGCCTGGCACTGCCAATGTCCCCAGGTGATACTGCCAGCTGGAAGCAGCACTGCCAGAGTGCCAGGTTTGCCCTGCCATGGTGTCAAGCTGGAATTTCTTGTGTGCGAGTGAATGGTCCGGCAGTGCCCTAAGTGGATGTTGGGGTGGCAGGGTCCTCCTATAGCGCGTTGGGGCTTGGGGTGTCAACGGTCACATTGGGGGCCTTGGAGATCGGGACGCTATTGATCTCTCGCTATACTGAGGAGTTCCAGCCAGCGGAGCTGCTCAATGCAGAAAACAATGTGCCACCCCGGCATCGCGTTCCCCACTGAGGGCCCTTATCTAACGTGAGTGGTGTTTTATGGCCATATGTTTTGTGGCGCCGAGAAACACGCAGCTAAACACTCTCGCTATGGGACTTTGTTCCCTTTTAGTTAAATCATGCCCATTATGTTTGAATGCCTCTTAAACTTAACCTTCCCTTCTTCAAGAAAAACAGTCCCTCCCAGCGACCAGAGAATCCCGCCCGAGGTCAATGGACTTCACCATTGTCCGTGTCCTCCCCTGGTGTTCTTATAGCAGGCGGGGTGGAAGAATCCAGCCCATGTGTCTAAATGAAATTCCTCATCCCTGGAACATATCTTTTTAACCTTTTCTGCATTGTCTCCATATATTGCATGCAGCAGCATCTGCAAGTTACTCCACACACAGTCTATAAAGTAAATTATCACGGATGAACAAAATATGTTTGTTCTTTCTCGTCTGTTCGACTTTCAGCATTGGACACATTTGATCAATGGTGTGCTATTCCTGTTGGCAGAATCGGAATTGTGCGCCAGTTTTGCTCCGTTGCTTTTACCCGTATGCCACGCTATTAAAAATCGGGTGAGTGAGACCCATGGTTATAGAACCATCCTCAAATCTGACCCGTCCCGACCCCCCCATCCTGGCGTGACCCGTTCCGATCTCCCTCACTCCTAGATGACCCCTCTCCCCGATTAATCCTCCCTCCCAGACAAATCCCCCGCCTGGACTGAGCCCCCTACCGGACTGAACCCACTCCCGGACTGTGTCCCCTCGCAGGCTGATCCACCTCACTCCCTCCCGAACTGAGCCACTCCTCAATTGGCCCCACTTCCTCCCACCCCCAGATTAATTCCCCCTCCCTCCCAGACTGAGCCCCCTCCCTGACTGACACCCCTCCCGGGCAAGCACCCCTCCCAGACTAAGCCCCCCTCCCAGGCTGAGCACCATCGAACTGAGCAGATGTTTGTGTCATATTTCAGAGGGTAATGGAAAACATACTCCTGGGGTTACCACAGGTCGAGGTTTACCTAGACTGAGTTTTAATCACTGGATCGGCCGATCATGAACACATGAAAAACCTTGCAGCATACCTCAATGCTTCAAGGCAGCAGGGGTCCGGCTGCACAGGGAAAAGTGTGTTTTCCACGCCTCAGAGATGATCTACCTGGGCTACAGAGTGGGCCGGAATGGGTGGCACCCGGTCGATGACGAAGTGCGGGCAATCCGGCAGGCCCAGTGCTAGATGACCAGACGGAACTCCGTTCTTTTTTGGGTTTGATCAATTATTATGGGAAATTTACCCCGAATCTGGCAACAGTATTGGCCAGCGTTGGGTTTGGGACCCGCAGCAGCAAGCAGCTTTCGATGAGGTGAAGAGAAGACTTCCTTCCTCGCGACTCTCAATGCATTTCAACCCATCAAAGTCACTACTGCTGACCTGCGATGCTTGCCTTATGGCATCAGAGCTGTTCTGGCACACAGGACGGATGTCGGCACATTGCGTTTGCCTCCCGCACCTTGGCGGCGGGAAGGGAAGGATGCACATTTTCCTGTCACCTGGATTACTACAAAAATGATATCTCTTCAAACAAAATTAGATCCTTTGCAAATACCTTGGAGCAGATAGAAGTGGTTTAAGAAAGATGCTTTGAAGTGGCTTGTGGTTAGACTCTACTGTCTCTCTTTCCCAAACAGGTACTGATTAAAATGCTCACATGCAAAGACAATAGCCAGGCACTCTTTCTCAATCTGTGCATAATGTTATTCAATTTGAATTAACGTTCTGGATGGAAATGCAACTGGTTGTCCTTTCTGCATGAGAGTCGCTCCAAGTTCATTTTCAGTTCTATCACACTGCAGAGTGACTTGGTCATTGACATCTTTATACCTCAGCACTGGCGTTGTCATCACGGGTTGTTTGCTGTGATTGGAAGCTTCTTGATCTGTGCTCCAATAATACTGAACATAGTTTTGCAGTGGGCTTCTGTAGAGATTCACACTCTGATTAATTTGACCAGGTTGTTCACAATTCCAAAAAATTGCTGGACCGCCTTCACATCTGTTGGTTGCTGCTTTAGCTCGTTTAGCACAGTGGGCTAAGACAGCTGGCTTGTAATACAGAACAAGACCAGCAGCGCAGGTTCAATTCCCGTTCCAGTCTCCCTGAACAGGCGACGGAATGTGGCGACTAGGGGCTTTTCGCAGTAACTTAATTGAAGCCTACTTGTGACAATAAGTGATTATTATTATTATCTATCCTATAGCTTGCACCTAATCATAACCAGGGCAAAACTCTTACATGACCTGCGTGCTTGACTTCAGTCTTTTTCAGCTGCCTTTGTTTTTTCTTGTTCAACTTCAGGTTAATCGAGTGAACTCTCTCTCGCAGTCTTGCTAGATTCTGATTGTGGTCTGCGATTGCTTCTCCATTGTGCCTCTACATCCATAAACTAGCAGATCATCCATTAGATTTTCACACATGGAAGATCATTGACTATTTTATGCTATCATTAAAAACTGTTGCTTCCATCCAACTTCACTTGCCAGTATCCATCCTTCGCACCTCATTCTGGCAGAATTTCATCAATGGTTGGCATGGGTTGGTGGGATCTCTTGAAAGCTTTATTTAGGTCCTTTGGATCTCACCCTCTTAGGGTTCTTGCTTGTTTCACTGCTATAATGCTGCTTATCTAGTCTGCAAGAGTTGTCACTTTCTTGATTACTCACATCTTTTCAAGCTCCTCTATCTTCTCTTTCATGCTGAACTTGAGAGCAGCTGGAACTCTCCTCGGAAGACTCTTGAGTTTGTCTCACACTCTCATCTACTTCAAGATGATACTCACAAGGAAGACATCCAAGAAGCACAGGGACCCGGATTTAATTCTGGCCTCGGGTGACTGTCTTGAGTCTGCACTTTCTCCCCGTGGCTGTGTCGGTTTTCTTTGGGTACTCTGGTTTCCTCTCACAATCCAAAGATGTGCAGGTTAGGTGGATTGGTCATGCTAAATTGCCCCTTAGTGTCCAAAAAGTTAGATGGGAATACTGGGTTACGGGGATAGGGTCAGGATGTGGGCCTAGGTAAGGTACTCTTTACAATAGTTAATGCAGACTCAGTGGGCCGGATGGCATCCTTCTACACTGTAGAGATTATCTGAGATTCTAAAGACGTGTGAAAATGTCTTTGCAATCTGACAGCAACTGTTCAGTAGTTATTAGCTTGGCACTGCAAAACTCTTCTAGTATGTGTAGGGTTACCAGTCCAAGCTTTTGACTTGTTTCAGCCAAGATGAGGGATCTTTTCTCAGTGTCCACTATCTGGAACTGAAGACCTTCTTTCTTCCCGATGCATTGGGCTGTCAATTGTCTGCTTGGGGTGAAGATCATTCCATTAAAGATCCTCAACTTTATCTTCAATGGCTTAACTTTTGGGGCACCATCTTCAATAACCTCACACAGATCTGGGGAACTTATGGTGTTGCATGTAGTTGAGGGATTTGTTTGAAGCATCATCCAGCATCCCTCCAGCTACCATCTTTCCAGATGTGCTTTTCTTCTTTCCAACAAAACACTAACCGACAGAGTGTTTCAGCTTTTTGCAGTTAGAACTTTGCTTTCTCCATGTTGGACATGTTTCCTTTTCCTTCTTGTGGTGTCCTCGATCGTATTTACATCCAGTGCTCTGCCTTGATCTTTCTGCTGGGCCATCTTTAAGTTGTCATTCCATTTAATCATTAATTTGTGCCTGGAAGGCTTGGGCAGCCTTCCAGCAGAACACAAAACCTTGCCAGCTCTCCCATCAATACTCTTCAGTTGATGATTAGCCACCTCGGAGCTTCTGCTCATGTCAATAACTTTCTTGAGAGTACATTTATCTTCTTTCAGCAAAAGTGCTCTCACAGCTGGATATTATTCCTGAGGCAATAATATCTCTGATGAGATTTTCTTTCAGTTGTCTAAACCCACAAGACACAGCTCGATGTCTCAGTGCAGTGTACTGATCAATATTCTCCCCCTCTTCCTGAGCTCTCGTTTTAAACACATAGCATTCATAAATGACATCAGGAAACAGTTCAAAGTGGATTTTCAAGGCCTCTAAAATGTCCAAAGTCTAGTTTTTCCATCCCTCAGTTAGGCTTAGGGTGCATTACAGTTTGTCGTACTCCTTCCCGATAGATTTGCTGCTCTTATTTATTCAGGTTTCATGTTGAACTCTGTGGCAATCTCATAATTCTGTCAATTCCATCTCTGAAGAACTGCCAATTCCATCTCAAATCTCCATTCATTGCCATAGAGGCAGATACAGGAATATTCAAAGCTATAATGACTCTCCCAGCTGTCAATATCCTATACAAAGTTGCCAATTACATTTTCATTATTCTCAACTATTGTTTTACTTCTGCTGGCTCTCTTACAGTTATCAAAATCCACCCAATCAAAACCAAAGTGACCAATCGTCCCGTGTTTCACAGGACTTTCCCGTAATTTTCCGATTTATCGCGCGTCTCTTACATTGACTTCCTCGATGTGGAGATGCCGGCGTTGGGCTGGGGTGAGCACAGTAAGAAGTTTTACAACACCAGGTTAAAGTCCAACAGGTTTGTTTCGATGTCACTAGCTTTCGGAGCGCTGCTCCTTCCTCAGGTGAATGAAGAGGTATATTCCAGAAACATATATATAGACAGATTCAAAGATGCCAGACAATGCTTGGAATGCGAGAAATAGCAGGTGATTAAATCTTTACAGATCCAGAGATGGGGTCTGTCCTGTATTTCTCCCAGCAGTGACGGAGGCTGCTCAGGGTTTACTCTTACCACTGTCCAACTATATTTGGTTTCTGCACATGCACACTATGCTGACACAGGCGCAGCCCATTGACTCAGCAACAGGGAACAGGAGGACTGGCCAGCTTGGTTATTGATTAATACACTTTCAATTCGAAACCATCGGAAGGTGGGTTGGTGTTTGGGCTGGGGGGGGGGGGGGGGGGGCGGTAGTCTCTAGTAGGGCTCTGCCAGGTTCAACGGGCCTGCAGGTGCTTGTGAGGGTCCGGTGGCCAGCAGGCCTGAGTAGTGGGGGGGGAATCCAGCAGCAGTCCCAAGTCGGCTGGAGGGATCTGACAATGGGTTCTAGGTGAGGGTGGATCTAGGGGCAGGCCAAAGTCAAGGGGGTGGGAGATGCATCCCGCAGTAGGCCCAAGTAGGGGGGGGGGGGAATCCACTGGGAAGCCCAAGTGAGTGGTGGAACATCTGGCAGCCAGCAGACCTGAGACTCAGGCAGGCCTGGGAAGGTAGGGTAGAGGGGATGCTGGGGGACTGAGGGTAGATGGTTAGTGAGAGGAGTGTCTAAGCAAGTGGAGTAGAAATTGGAGAGAGGGGAGGCTGAGTAAGTGATTTGGGCTATGGGAGAGTCCGAGGGTGTGTGTGTGTGTGCATGTTGGGGAGCAGCATAAAACTGCAACGCATCAACATTCACAGTGTCGCCAGGGTCCAAAAAGCAGAATGTAAGTGAAGTATCTTCTCCGTTATTGGGGCTATGTCCCCACGTCAAAACGGTAGAGTTTTACACCAGAAAAACTGGCATCAAAGGGACACGAACTCCTAGCCTTGCAGGGGGCTAGCAGGGACCCGGAGTAGATCTCGTAGCTTTTGATGCAAATATGGGCCCCCACACTTCTGGGTTGGAGGCCGCGCATACGCACGGCGGTGGCCTCCAGCGGCCGCACTGTGCTCCATGGCGGACTTGGACCGTGGAGCCAAAGAAGAAACACCACAATCGGCTGCGTGCATGACCCTCAACCCCCGCACAAACATTCCACGACCGCCTATAAGGCCTCCGATCGGCCCGTCCCTGACCAGGGCGGCCATGGACTTGCAGACCTTTCCCTGGTCTCCATTCTCATCAGCAACCCCGCCTTTAAAGTATCCCTTATTTATTTTCCTCAGAGTTAGTCACCCTGATCCTGGTTGAACACTTCTGACACCATGTTCCATCGCGTGTGTAAAATGACTACTGCCTTAGAGTCATTATTCACGTTGTTGTGTTAGGTACACTGGTCTAACACTGGCTGCAACTGGATGCAGCTTAGATCAGAAAGATACTCCAGACCTTGAAATTAGTTCAATCAGGTTTATTGAACTAATAGCACAGTTTGCACAGTTCTCTGTGAGTTCGACTCTGCTAACTTAAGTGTGGTTACTCTGACTGAACCAGACTAGCTCTTAGCCACGTGGTAGAGGTGTGAGATTGTAACAACACCCTTGACTGACTCTCTAGATGTTCATCAGTGGAAAGAGGCGGAGTGTGAGTGCCTCATGTCTTTTATAGTCAGATCCCACCCCTGAGTGTCCTGCCTGCTTATTGGTCATGTCCTGTTCTCTGTGTCCATTAGCTGCTTGTCTGTATATCATTATGTGTGTGTCTGCATATCATAACACACGTATCATCATATCAGAGGCCTCTTGAGTACGGCAAGCCACAGTGTACAAAAGTATTTATCCAAAAAATGAACTGATGCAGGCAGCATGCCAATTTTGTGCTGCCTCTTAATTTGCACATTTAAAAAAATATTACTAGACACACTGTTGAGTGGCAGCACAACTCAGCAGGCGGGCCACTCTTGGACAAAGCCAGCACAACTTAAAGCGGGCCATTCTTGCTAAAAGCCAGCCTCCGGGAGGTGCATTCTGGCCAGGGCAAATTCTGAAACTTTGTGCATGAGAACTTGAGCAGAAAGTAAAGTGAATTACTGTGCCACAGAGGAGAGTTGCTCCAAAGTTCTTTGATTCAGCACTGGAGGCCTTGGTGGGGGAGACAGAGGAAAAGAGATGTGATTTATTCACAGAAGGCAAGATGGTCCCAAGACATATTTTGAGAAGTCATACCAGTCAACACCAAGAGTCAAGCCCTGAGGATAGCTGTATTTCTGCAAAAAGTTCAATTATTTCACACAAGTGGTCAAGGTCTGTGAACATCTTCACATGCTATATCGTCACAAACTATTCAATGTATCTCACTCCCCTCACTCACTTACCAGCAACTCTACCAATCATGACTTACACTTAACATTCAGAACATCACCTCATTCCTCACCCACTTAGAACTGCTGCAAGCCTCACACCGACATCTCACAGCTTACATACACTGCCAGCTATTAAACCTTGGCAGCCAAATCATCCAATTGGATTTCATTGTACCCACTGATGCATTTCCCTCTTTGTTGCAAGACAGGGCAGCGGATACCTGGAAACACCAGCACCTGGAGGTTACCCTCCAAGTCACTCACCATCTTGACTTGGAAAAATACCGCCGTTCCTTCACTCGCTGGGTCAAAATCCTGGAATTCCCTTCCCAACAGTACCTTGGGTATGCCTACACCTCAAGAATTGCAATGACTCAAGAAGGCATCTCACCACCACCTTAAAAAGGCAACTAAAGATGGACAATAAATGCTGACTTAGCCATAACCCCCACATACCGTAAATTAACAAAACAGAAGTTAGCAAATAACCGGACAGGCATGGTTCTATGTCCATACCCACTGATCACCATCAGGTGAACGGCCTGATGGGGTTGAAACTATCAAAGATGATGGTATCTTTATATCTAATTTCACTTCTCAAATCCCACTTCCCCTGCAACCCAGAATCCTTTCTAATTCTAATTTGTAATCAGCAGACAGTGTGAAGATCACCACCCCCCCCCCCCCCCCACCCCCCCACCACCCCCACACCCCGCCTGCACCACACACACACACCACCCCCTCCCACAGCAGTTCCTTCATCACAAACTTACTTTTGTGCCTTTCTCCTTTTAAATGTCCAGGAATTGCAACCTGGCCAGGTAGTGCTGGAAGAGCAAATGGGCAACAAGTCAGTGATGAAGAAGGAACGCTATTAGTTGATTTCACACTTTCAGACACCTACTTAACTGTGTGTATTATACAGAATAGACCCGAGGCAGGATTCGCTTGTGATCAGACACCCATGACTGGCGCAGGACCCTTGAAATCAGGACAAAGACCCTCAGCATATGCCACATTCGCTGTAGACGTTAGCAGCTTTGACGAATTTTAGAAGCTATCGAACACTTCTATAATCACAGCAACAGCCAGTACACCTCAATCAGCAACTAAACTGTTGAAGATCCCTTTAAATAGTACTGGTACAGGTCCTTCCTGCTGCTGCATGCGTGTTCAACCATGTGTGTTTTAAGAGAGACTATTAGCAAGAACATTGAGTTCCAAAATGGCTGGGCTGGTTTTTAATCAGCATTACATAATGCTTGACATCACTATCTGCCCACTCTGTGTACTGTTGTTGGAAGCTCCATGAATGTGCATCAAAACCTTCACCAAAATGGTGTGCAATGCAACTCCCATCAGACATGCAAACATATGCCTTAGGTGCTATCTTGAAACTAAAAAGGCACCCATGACATTGAAAAATCTGGCACGAAGGAGCCAAACCTTGCTATCATAGGCTTTTCATTCAGGCTGTGCGACTGGAAATAAAAGTTAAAACATTTTCAATTTCATTATTTTAAATACAATGTTACGACCCCCGGGCAAGTGTGCAGCCAATTCCAGCCCCACTTGTCCCAAAGTCACAACACAAGTGAATAAGCCAAAAAATAACCAAAATACCTTGAGTGCCCAATAATTACAGTCACCAGGTTTGTAAGTTGAAAGACAATTATTGTTTATTTATAATAAGAATAATGATGGAATATGCAGCAGATACAGTTGGTTAAATATTAATAAGTACCTAACTCCTATTTTAACTTGCCTTCCAACCCTCTACACCCAAGGCAGACAAACACAGAGGACTGGAAAAGGAAAGAAATAATGAAACAAAAAAGAGTCTTTGCTTCGGATGATGATTTCTAGCGTGCGTTCTTCGCAGTCTTTACTGGAGAGGCAGAGACTTTGTTTCCTCAAACCTGGCTTTCAGTTCGTGGTTCAGCTTCAGGCCTCTTTAATGTAGAAAAGGTAGCACTCACAGGCAGCAGGCCTTCTGGAGAAAGATAACCAATTCACACCAGCTTTTCTGGGAGAGTTAGCAAATTCTGAACTTTGTCTGCACAGCCTGTAATGGTTCTTCTGTAAACAGATTTGCCCAGGCTTTCTGCCAGTTCAGAAAAACTGGGCGCGATTCTCCGGCCTCGTTGCACTCTTGCTCGAACGTGAATTGCAGGAGAGGCTGAAAACGAGAAAATCGCCAGGAGCCAAACAGTTTGCGATTCAACCAGCCCACTCCCATAGGTGAAATCGTGATCTCACCGTAGCATGGCGAGAAACCAATTATCACCACTTAAGGCCATATCCAAAAGGTATAGATGGTATTTTGGGCCCAGCTGAACTTGCCCTAATGGTGCTGTTTCTAGGCTGGGCAGCCAGACACCGGAGACGGCGGCAGCAGCATCGTCTGCAGATGCTCGAGGCAGTGGCCCATGTGCTGGACCCCGTCCCATGCCCATCAGGCCAGGGAGGGACCCAGAGTGGGAGGCCCGCGACGGCCCAGGGTGTACAGGCATCGCAGGACATTTTAATAGATGACAGACAACGTACCGCAGGAGGCTCTGCCTCAACTAGGAGATGGTGCGGCACCTCTGCCATGTCCTCGCGGTCTCGGCACTACGTGGAGAAGCAGGACACCCGCTCCCGGTGGCCCTCAAGGTCACTGCAGCTCTGAACTTTTACACCTCAGGATCCTTCCAGGGATCGACTGAGTACCTGCGTGGCATCTCACAGGCCACAGCCCACAGGTGCAGGTGACAGGTCATGGATGCCCCGTTTGCCCGGGCAGAAAACTACACAAAATTTGACATGGACCAAGCCCAACAAGATGCCTAGGCAGCAGGGTTCTCCGCCATTGCTGGGATGCCCCAGGTCCAGGGGCTGATAGACTGCACGCATGTCACCTTGTGCTCACCGGGCCATCTGGTGTGCCCTGCGTTAACAGGAAGGGGTTCCACTCCCTGAACATTCAGCTCGTGTGTGACCACCACATCAGGATCATGCACATGTGTACACGCTTCCCCGGAGTGTGCACGACAGCTACATCCTGGGGAAGTCAGTCATCCCCAGCCACTTTGAGGTCCACCCCAGGATTGGCGGCTGGCTCTTGGGGGATAAGGGGTACCCGCTGAGGACCTGGTTAATTATGCCAGTACAGAAGCCGGAGACCGTTGCAGAGATCCAATACAACGAGGTCCATGTGGCCACTCGGGCTGTCATTGAGTGGTGCATGGACTGCTCAAAATGCAATTTGGGTGCCTCGACTGCTCCAGTGGTGCCCTGCAGTACACCGCCCGGAGGGTCGCCCACTTTGTGGTGTTCTGGCACAGCAGTGGGACGATGACTGGGGATGAGGAACATGTGGACACCTCCGAGGAGGAGGGGGGAGGAGGACAAGGATGATGAGGAGGCGTTGGACCAGCAGGTGCTGGATGACGATCCCGGGGAGGAACCGGAGGGCCAGGGAGGCCCTCACAGTCACCCGCTTCACTTAGGACGTGGCCTGATCTGTCATTGGTACTTTACCCACTCCCCACCCACATCTCCCATCTTCCCAGGGTCTGTGTCACATCACTCCAGGACGTTATCATAGAATTCGCAGTGCAGAAGGAGGCCATTCGGCCCATCGAGCCTGCACCGGCCCTTACAAAGAGCACCCTACTTAAGCTCATACCTCCAACCTATCGCCGTAACCCAGTAACCACACCTAACCTTTTTGGACACTAAGGGCAATTTAACATGGTCAATCCACCTAACCTGCACATCTTTGGACTGTGGGAGGAAACCGGAGCACCCGGAGAAAACCCACACAGACACGGGAGAATGTGCAGACTCCGCACAGACAGTGACCCAAGCCGGGAATTGAACCTGGGACCCTGGAGCTGTGAAGCAACTGTGCTAACCACTGTGCTACCGTGCTGCCCTTTGCTGGGACTGTGTCTGCACTGTCAGCAAGGCACTGTTGAAGGCAGAGGGGGTGATGATAACCCGCAGAGTGCTGATTGCCAGTGCTCTTCAATCTATGCCCTCGTCTAACCCCTGCCTGGCAGCTGAGTGCTCGCTCACACCCATCACCTGCGTGCCTGGAGAGATGGGCTATGGGTTCGGAGGTTGGCCCGCATAGCAGAAGAAAGTGACAGAGGCGTCATGCTGGTTGTGCTAAAGGGTTTTTAAAGTATCACTGATGTCATACAATTCCCCATTCTCCTGAAGGTGCTGCCCCACTCTCTCCCACCCCCCTCACCCCCTACCTTCACCCCCACCCACTTCCCCCTCCCTCAGTACCCTAAGTGATCCTCGATATGCTTGGCCTTCCTAGCTCTACTGCTCCGTGTGGTGTCTCCCCAGGATGCACATCTGAGGTGGAGGCAGCCAGCTGCTTACCTTGTCAAATGGCCTTCGATGCCCCTGGTGGGTGTCCTCTGGATGCTCTTGGCAGGAGGATCCCGGCTCACCTTTCGACGGTACTTGCGCAGCCGTGCTGCCCTGTGCCATGTGCCGACCTCAAAACACGGCCATATCAGAGGGGTGGAACTCGGGGGAGCTGGTGGCCTCCATCCTCACTCCATGGGACGGGTCTGGGTTGGCCCCCAGCACTCCCTCCTCCCAGTTGGTGTCCATAGGCCCTGGGGTTCACCTTGGGATGGAGGGGCAGCTGGTTTGAGCCCCGGATCCCCCTGAGTGAGCTGTCTCTGCCAGCCCTGGTGGCTCCCTGATGCCTGCACCAAGGAGTCGACGCCCATGACGATGCTCCTCAGTGATTGGGCCATGCCTTGCAGGCCTCGGCAATGCCCACATGCGACTGGGACAAGCTCCGCAGTGCCTCGGCCATTCCCAGCTGAGAGCGGGACATGTCCCGCAGCACCTCATCAAGGTCAGCCTGGTACTGGGTCACATCTCCCAGCGAGTCGGATATTCTGCGGAGTTCCTCAGCCATGGCCGTCACCGACTGTGCGACACCTTGAACACCTTCACTCATGTTGCTGCATTGTGCACCAGGCTCTCCACTGTGGTCACCACCCTAGGAGTGTTGTCCTCGGTGTCACGGGTTGCCGCCAACATCTCCTGCACCCGTAGCCTCTGGGACTCCTCCAATCGGTTATGGAACTGCTGGAGTGTCGATGACATATCCCTCTGAAGGTCCTGACCGCACCCTAATGTCTCCATCAGTTCTGGGTAACCCTATACCGGAGGCTCAGTGCCAGGCTGGGGCTCAGTTGGGTCCTGGGATCCAGCAGACCTCTGACTGCTGTCTCATCTGGGGGTTCCTGCCTCCACCTGATGTGCATCAGCAGCTATGTGGCGCTCACCAGATTGTGCCCCAGAAGGCTGCCCACTAATGTTTCCCACCAAGTTGTGTGTCTCTGCACTGGCAGAGGGTGGGGATGACAGCTGTGACCCCTCTGAGGTGTTCTCCTGGGAGGCAGAAGAGGGTGCCACCCGGGATGGGCCGATGCTGTCAGCTGGAGGACCTGCAGGAGAATGGACATGTGGTAAGTGGGAGGGATGGGTCAGTCAGTATGGCAATAACAACTCACGTTTGACAGGGTCTCCAGGTGGGGCCTGGTGAATCCTCACCGCTCGGTCCTCAGCCACCCTCGTCACCTCCATCGCCCGTTCGTCAAAGATGGTGAGGACCCGTATGTCCGTCATGCCTCCACCAGTCTGGGCCCTCTCCTGGTGATTGTGGAAGAGATTCTCCTGCGGAGACACAGACAGGGCATCATTAGCCACGTGTGTGGTTCACAATGGTGGGAGGCGGAGTGTGAAGGAAGGGTTGGGAGGGGGGGTTGAATGGAGAGCAGGGTAAATGGAGGGTTGGGGCCACATGGAGTTTTGTGCAGGGTGGATGCTCGCATGGGGGAGGAAAGCTCTCGGGGTGGGGGGGGGGGGGGGGGGGCGAGACGGTGTTGGTGTCAACAGATCCCTGCTGCCCGGTGTAGGTCATTGACTTTCTTATGACACTGGAGGTCAGTCCTCCTGGTCACATTCCCCAAGCTTTCAGCCTCCACCACCTTGTCCCAGGTGGCACTGGCTGCCCTGTGGCTCACCCTCCGGGACCCTCGGAGCAACAGGACATCTCTCCTGGCTTCCACCATGTCAAGGAGCCCCCTCAGGTCTGCATCGCTGAATCTTGGTCCGGTATTCTCAATGCCATGGGGGCGAGCTGAATGGTGCTGGCTGAGCAATTGCTGTTTAAGTGCTGCTCAACCTTGTTTGGGGGGTGGGGGGTGCTGGTGAACGGGGTCCTGGCAAATCAGCTGGCAAACCTTCATTTGCGGCGAGAAGCCCTTGGGGCCTAGTTTTAGTGGACCAATTAACGTTGAATAGCATTGCCGGCCTTGCTGGGCTGAGTACCGGTAAGCTTGCGGCAGTTGCCGCTCGCTACCATATTTAGAATCTTTCTGGAGAATCGCACCCACAGCTTTTCTGGAATAAAACGGAGAGGAGAGAGAGTGGGTCTCTTCCTGGGACTGGCATGATCAAAACTGAAATCAAACTCGAGCCTTGTGACTGAAAAACTGTCCAGTGGGATCAGATCCAAATCACACCTGTTACCGAGCAGAGCACAACCTTTTGGACAATTCATTAGCCATCAGACAAATCAATCAACCGAGACCTAGCCAATCTCTACAACTCCTGCCTGGACCAGCACAGTCTTCTGCTTGGGTTAAAGGCGCAGGCCACTGCTTTCTTCTGCTTGCCTTAAAGTGACGCGTCCAATAATCATCCATGGATCAATATAATAACAACAAAATAAAAGAAAAGGGGAATAAACAGGAATAAACAGAAAAGACCCTTACAATAATTATATTACGAGAACATGATTAAATCTCACCCAATCTTTTCTCAGTTCAATGTATTGTTTATTCTTCCCAAAACAGGAGAACAAATAGAGGAATTGTTGTGCTTTTGATAGGGATTTAGGCTCATCTAAAAGGAGTGATTTAAATTAAATCAGTTTAAGAATGCACAAGCAATTCAGTTTAAATCAGATTTATTAAAATGTGACACTAATATTGTTTCAGAACACTTTAGCATACTTGATCAAATGCCTAGAGACCGGAATTAATTTGCATTAACCAGATATAATTTTTTCATTTTCGTTTTCAAGCACTAGCTGGCGTGGAGTGGTTTAACCCTTTCCAATGCTTCAAGATATTTTTATTTGTTTTTCTGCATTAACCTTTTTACGACTGTCACCTCCTCCAATACTTTCCCTGTAATAGAAGGGTCTAGTACATAAAAGGTAAGTACACGTGGGACTGAGTACAGCACTGTCCACACATTGATGCAAGGAGATACCTGATCTAGAACCAAGGTCAATCTGGAGATGGACACAGTTGGGGTAATATCTAAAATGGGGTCAGCTCCATACGTGTACATTCTACTGTAAATATATACAGGGTTAAGAGTTGTCAATAAATACTTGCTGTTAACATACTCCAGACTGGAATGTACTTCATGGTGTTCAAAGCCAGGTTCTTCATTCTCCAGCTTGGCTGAAGGCATTGGCTCATGCTGAAGTATGATTCCAGGGACATGGGTCACCTTGCAGTACGTCAAGCTAATGGCAATTCTGCAGTGTGAATCTCAAAAGTGAGTGGTGGGCAGGCTATTCTAACATCACATCAGAGTCAGATCCTCTCTTCACCATATCATGTATTCCACCAACTGGGTAACTGGACAACTTATCCCTTTCCAAATCCTGGAATGCATTGCCAACTGAAGAAACCCACGGCGAGATTCTCCATTTCTGAGACTAAGGGTTGGCACCAGGGCAGGATTCGAGGACTTCCACGACAGCAAAATTGGCATTGCACCTGGACCGATTCAGCAACTGTTAAGGGGCTAGTACTGGCGCCACGTGAAGCACAATCGATTCCAATGCGAAATGGTGCCGGATTTCCCGATTTGCGATTAACACTCAGGAAGCCGACACGCTGCAGCCTCATATACACAGTTCGCTTCCCACATGCACCTTTCCAGCTAACAAAATGACACTAGTTGCACTGGAGCATGCCCATACAGCTGATGGGTCAGCTGGGGCCATAAGGCACCTCGGGGGGGGGGGGGGTGTGTGGCCTGGGGGGACATCCATATGACTCGAGTCCCTAAGTTCACAGCTGGCAGTCAGCAGCGATGCTGTCCCGTGTCTGTCCACCCCGACCTCACAGCCCACCTCCTGGCCACCCACCACTACTCCCCCTGGCCCTGGCAGGAGCCCCCCGGCCAGCGGCACAACTGTCAGCAAACTATGGTGATCTTGGACACTTTGCGTACCCCCTCTCTCTCCCTCAGCAGCGCCTTCACCCGTTTTATGATTTTTAAAAGCACAAGTGAACCTCGCCATAGGGAACTCGGCCCATCGAAGGCAAAGCATAGCGGAGGCCCCAGAGAATACCGGATCGGGCCCACTAATGATATGTCAACGGCGTTTACTGTACATGTGTTGTGGAATGCATTAACACTGCTGGGTAGGCAACGGAGAATTGTGATTTGCCGTGAAAACGGCGGCCACCGCAATTTCGGCGATGGAACTGCTTCTCCACCCTGATTCCGGTGTTCCCTGATTCCAGCATCGTCCGACGGAGAATCCCGCTCCCTGTTTACATCTTGCCTCTTTGATTTTTTTTTAAACCTTTATGACTTGATCAAGTGAGCAATGTGTGCTTTTCCAATGATGCTTGTGAGAACAGCAGATTGCAGATTGACAGAAAAATTCTTAATTTCAAGATATTTTAGCACATAAATATCAATTATAAAATGGTAATGCCATCAGGGTGCATGCATGTTGATGCAACTGCAATTCCATTGTTGCAGAATAACTCCCCCCCCCCCCCCTCCCTTCCTATCAATGGAGGAGGAATAAAATAAACTTTGTTACATTCAGTTGTTAACTCATGAGGAAGGATTATTAAAATGGCTTCTTCATTTTAAATTTGAAAATCACAATGTTTTTCAGTTAATGTTAGTTAAAATAACTTAGTGAGAAAGGTCTCTCGCACTTATCATGCTGACAGTCCTTGAAAAGCACCACCTTGTGGACAATGAGGAGTTAGTACTCCAAAAAGTCTGCCCTTTGTGTCCATGCACTAGTAAAATTCACTTAGTCGTCATTTTTTTCTCTAGACCTAATAGTTTTTTGTCACCTCATTGAATCTGATAACACAATTTTATTGTCACATCTCATTTGTCATCAGTTTTTTTGCCAATGGCTTTAATATATATAACTGCTTTATTCAATTTTCTTAACTCTCAGTTTAGGAACAATATTCACAGTTCTAATTATTTGGGCAATGTGATTAAATACCCCACAGAAAGGGGTGGATGTCCCACACTGCACCAACCTAGTCCGGCCACAGTGCATTATGGCAGGTGTGAAACGAGTCGACTTCCCGCTGGCTTTGCACCCGGAGTGCTGAGCCGTCCACCCCACCCCGTAATATGCAGCCCCTTATTCAAAATATATCCAATGTGCTTTGGGGATGAGCTTGGGGTGGATGGGAAGGTGGTGGGTGCAATGTTGTTATGTTGTATGGAAATGGTAACAAAGGATTAACAGGTTAAACCATTCACTGGGAGATGTTAGCAACTCTTACATGCTGTGTGTTCGTCCCATGCTACCGATACGTCACTGCTATCTCCACGTCATCACAATATACACATGGCCACCCAGTCTACACCTTCCCCCTTTTAGTTGAGACAACCAACACTACAGCATATGACAATGTTGGACTGTGGTAACAGGTCATTTTCTATTTACAATGTACAGAGCACAAACTTGGGCAACAGAACATTAACTATTTACAATATACAGAGCACAGACTTGGGCTGTTACACCTGGCGCAAAACCCAATGCGTCTCTTCCCCCCCTTTTAAAAACAACAGCCCATATGTAGGCTAACATGCACATAGTCCTTGAGCTTGGAGTTTGGTCTGCTCAGGTGCCCCAAACTTATAATTGTGACAGATGGCTGTGCTTAGCGTACAGGTTGTTGTCCACCTGGCGGACGCATCAGTCATTCTGGGGTGTGCGCAGTAGCTCCAGGAGTTGGAGCATTGGTATCCATCTCCACTGGTGCAGGGGGCATGGATTACAAACTCATTGTATTGAAATCTGTGGCAGTTGGTGGCGCTGGTTCTGGTAACTGTAATAAATGACACCAGTTCCTGACGTAGAGAGCACCATTTGACGTTACCACATAGCTGTTTGGTTGGGGGCATGGCTGTGGACCATTCCCAGTTTGTTATGGCCGTGGGTGGTCTGCATTCTGACTGTTTGGTCCAATTCTAGAGTATAGTCCGCGTTGCGGTCTAAGTACCTTTTACTTCTTTGTTGTCATTTTATGAAGGCTCCATCCACAGTTGTTTCCACTTTGGGTTACTGAAGGGTCTTACCAACAAGGATTATGCTTCTGGTACATCTGGAGGACATCCTCTGTGCTGATGAGAGCAGGCCCTGTCTCAGCAAATTTCACAGATTAATATAAGCCTGTGTTGTCACAGTGACATTTTTTGAGGAGATGCTTTGCTGGGCATACTGCCTGCTCTGCCAAACATGTTGGTTGTGGGTAGAAGGGGCTACTTGTGATATGCTCAAAGTCCCATGTGTGCGCAGAGTTCTAGAACACCCTGGAGGCAAATTGCTGGGTGTTGTTCATCATCATCCTCCGGGAAATGCCAAGTGTAGTGAAATGTTTCTTCACCTTTTCAATGACTGTGTTGCTCTTTATGTTGAGCAGATAGTCTAATTGGAGTACTAATTGACAAGGACTAGATTCTGTTTCCCATTCGATTTGAATATCTCTGCTGCCATAAGCGGCCATGGAAGGTCTCGGACCTCATGGAGGTGAAGCGCTTCTTTGGTTTGATGCGGTTTGAGCGCATTACATGGTGCACATCTGGACATTTCCCTCTCTATGTCTAAGTACATTCAGGGCCAGTACATGGTTTCCTTTGCTCTGCACTTTGTTGCTTCCATCCCTGGTGCCCTCGGTAGAGTTGCTGGGTAGTACCTCTGCAGAGAAGTAGAGATGATGAATCTTTGGCCAGGCAGTTCAGTCCATCTTGCATGGTTCACTCCTCTCTCATGGAGTAGAATGTACGGAGCTCATGAGGAAGCTCCTTTGATGACACTGACCAACCATTCATGGAGCTGCCTGCATGTATGATCCGTCTGTCGGGCAACTTGGAATTTGTCAATTCTACAGGACGACAATAATTGAATCATCATGATATCATTGTCCTCACGATCTGCCTGGTCAGTGGTAGATATGTAAGCCCTGGAGAGGACATCAACATGGTATAGCTCCTCACCGTGCTTGTAGAGGACACCGAGGTTGTCGCGTTGTAACTTGAGCATCATATGCTGCAGGCTTGGGGATGCAGTATGAAGATGCTTTTTAAGTATAGTATGAAGAGGCTTTTAAGTATAGTTATGTGTGGCTGGTGATAAGTTTCAATGTTGGCTGGGCAGCCATAGATAGACATGAAATACCTGACATGCGAAGATTAAATAATAATAATAATCGCTTATTATCACAAGTAGGCTTCAATGAAGTTACTGTGAAAAGCCCCCAGATTAAGGCAAGGAGTTTCTTCTCAATCTGGGCATAACAAGATTCAATGTTGGTGAGGAGCTTGATGCGAAGGCTACTGGACTGGTCTGCCAGTATGGATACAGACTGCGTCAGGTTTGTGCTGGGAGGCATCTGCTGATATGAATCAGGTGCTCGAGCGTCAAATCATTGTAGCACTGGAGGGGCTGAAAGCAGATGCTTGAGTATGTCGAACGCAGCAGTGTGACACTCCTACCAACACCATTTGACATCCTGGTGAAGAAGGTGACAGAGGGGTCCAGTCACCTCAGGGCACGAACTTTGATAAATAATTCACCATACCGAGGAAACATTGCAGGGCGTGATTGTTTTCAGGGGTGGACATGTGATGTATAGACGTTGTCTTATCCAAATCTGACTTCACACCATCGGCTGTGAGCAGGTGACCCATATAAGGAACTTAGTTGACCCTGAGTCTGCATTCAGCAGGATTGAATCTCAACTGTATGGTCCTGATTCCGTCGAGGACCAAACGTGCATCAGGTTGTTCATTGTACGACCCATACCCATGTCATTGACGGCCATTTCACAAGTAGTCCTGTGAGGAGTTATCACATCAACCTTTGGAAGATCTCACTGCCTACGGAGATGCATGCGGCGCATGTGGAGCAACGTGCATCTACCCGCCAGAGACACAAATGTAGTGAACTTCAAGGATTCTTCATCCAGTGGGATCTGCCAAAATCTCACTTCATATCCAGGATACTTAGCGTTGGGCACGTCGGTCATAACCTGTTCAACCATCTTCATAGGATGGTGGGGTCTGAGCAGTGTCTTATTTAGGTGAACTGGGTCAATGCAGGTTAACCCAGTTCACCCAAATAAAAAAGATAATTTTTTACTGTAGCTACCATCACCGAAACCCACAATGTGACCTATTTTTGGAGGCTATGACACCCAGTCTTGTCATTCGATTCAATCCATCAATCTCTGAGTCATCCAGTCTCATATTATATATGATTGTCAGTTTCCCAATTATACCACAGTCAAACAGATCTTTCTATTCTAGCATCTCTTGGTGCTGCAGCGTGTGTACATGAAAATGAAAATCGCTTATTGTCACAAGTAGGCTTCAATGAAGTTACTGTGAAAAGTCCCTAGTCACCACATTCCGGCGCCTGTTCGGGGAGGCTGGTACGGGAATTGAACCGTGCTGCTGGCCTGCCTTGGTCTGCTTTAAAAGCCAGCGATTTAGCCCAGTGAGCTAAACCATCTGGCCCAAGGTGGATTATTCCGCATACGATGGTGTCTCTCACAACTTTGTCATTGAGGGTACCGAATGTGCACCTTATTTTCACGATTTTCAAAGTTGCAGTATGTACTTGTCCAAGCTCGTTGGGTTTCTGCTGAGTGGTGTTATAAACAGGTCAGTCCAAAATAATATTTTTTACTGCCGTGCATATTTGTTCGAATGTTAAAATTTTAAAAAATATGTTTATTCAAAGTTTTTCCAACAAAAATTTTCAACCAATTAACCTCCCCCCCCGTAACAGAAAAGAAAAAGAGAAAAGACCAGAACAGAACATAAACATATCAATCAAAGATAATACAGAACTTATACAATGGGTTTCTCCCGCACATATTAACCCTCCCATATGCTTTTTTTTTCATCACAAGTACCCCTAGGAAAAAACCCTCCCCCGCCCGCCCAAATACCACCCCCCCCCCCCGAAAGAGACACCCCCCTCCCCTCCCCTCCCCGCCCTCCTCCCTCCCTGGGTTGCTGCTGATTGTTCGAAATTTTTAACTACCTCAAAACCCTTTGTTCTTCTCCCCCTTGAAAGACAAAGAATTCAAAATTTTTGATCTCTAGGTCTGCTAGGTTCAGAAGTGTGTATGGTTGTGCCTTCTTCATCAGGGAGATGGGCACAACAGCAGACATGCCATTCTTTTTCAAACTTCTTCCAGTTGTCAGCTCTATCTTTGTTGAAAATCAGCAGGTCGATGAGGCAAAGACCTTGTGCCATCTCCGCCATCCCCTGACACCATGTAAAGTTGCTGGTTGTATGGAAATGATGACAAAGGACAAACAGGTTAAACCATTTACTGAGAGATGTTAGCTGTCCTCGTCAGCCTGGCAGTGCCACTGAGATACCATAGTACTGTGCCCAGGGTGACACTGCCAGGGTGCTGGGCTGGCAGTGCCAAGATGGCAGTGCCAAGGTGCCTGGTTTCCAGAGAGAGAGGCAGGGTACCACCCTTCCCAAAGCCTGCCCACTCGGGGGTCTCAAATGGCCTGAGAAACTCCCCCAGGTTCTGATATGCCTGGTCCACGTAAGTTGAAACCAGTGCTAAACGGTAGCCTGGCGAGGTCTCCCAGCCACGACCATTAGTTCCCGGGCACCGGGAGAATCCGGCGCAGGCAAACTTAAATGAGCCTAATGGCTCACTTAAATATGCTAATCTAGATCTCACCCAGCGAGGACGGGATCCAGATCGCGACGTCTTTCGGGATTCCATTAAATCTCGTGAGACTTTTCTAGTGTTACAAATCTCACAAGAGGCCTCTCGTGAGATTCAATGGCCTCGGCGCATCACCAAGACGGGTACAACCAGGCCATTAAAGTGCGCCTGACATCTGAGATCCTTTGATGTGTTTATCTTGTTGGCTTTGATTATTCTCTCAAGAAGGAAAGTAGGCATAGAAATTTAACTGGCAATGATGGCATTCGGGATAAACAACAGCTTACTGAAGGTAAGGGAAACAAAAATACAGAAGGAAGCAATTTATTGCTTATTAATTGTAGCGCCTGCTTTCTTTATTTCTTTCATAGCCATGCCCTCTGCTGCTGTGCGGCTCAAGATATGCACTGGAGGCTTCCAGTAGTTAACCAAGGGGTTTATTGATGAAAGGCAAAGACAGTTAAGTAACAGGCACAGAACGTTATACAATAGGTCTGAACACTTCAACTCCCTGGTCCACACTGCCCGTGTCCTGCTCTCAATGTCCTGCACAAACTCCCTGTTGGCCAGGGTTTGTGCACGATTGGCCACGAGCTGGTCATGTGGTCCGTGAAACCGTCCCCTTCAAGGTGCTGTGCTACTACATCCCTCCCTTCTTAAGTCCCTTATAACTACCCCAAAAGCTATATCCAGAAGTTGTAAATGTTAACAGAGACAACAGGAAAAAAAAAGAGCCCATCAAAAAGTCAATCGGATTGGAGATCCCTGGGTCCTCCCGGACCTTAGTAGTCCTACCACAGGCTCGGCACTATTTTGGGCGATCAAGTGGTCAACAGTTTGTGTCACCTCGGGATGCACAACCTCAAGAAAAGTGAACTGGCCTCACAGACGTCGACAGGCACAGCTAGCTGAGCAAAATCAGGAGTCCATGGTCCCTTTGGCTGGACAGAGTTACAGGAATGTTCACTATGCGATCTGGACTTGTCGACTCCAAGTTGGGGGTCACCACCCATTGACTCCTCAAGTGTTTGACGTGCTTTCTGATGGTCTTCCCATTCACATTGACCACAAAAGAGAACCTGAGGCGAAGTTACAAACTAAAACTGTGTCTCCAACCCACAACGGCTTGTCGCCCCTCTGCTCTGACCACTGGCTCTTCTGATGTGCCTCCACCCGCTCCCCCTCCCCCCCACCCCCGGTCAAATTTGAAAACACAAGAACCAATCAGAATCTCAACTGACGGCCCATGAGCGACTCAGCTGGTGTGAACCCTATGGTGGAATGAGGGGTTGAGTTATACGATGACAGAAAATTAGCGAAGTGGTTTGTCATATTGTTTTTTCATTGCATTCTTGAAAGTTTGAACGGCCCTCTCAGCCAGACCACTGGGTGGTAGGGGGATGTCCTGTTGTGTTTTATGCCATTTGCCGCATAAAAATCTGGAAATCATCGCCGGTGAAGTGGCTCCAAAACAATTGACCCGGGAAGCGCATGAATGGCAAAACTTGGCACAAGGCATCTACTGTGGCAACTGAGGTAGTGGTCCCCATCTCTTGTACCGATAGCCACTTAAGAGTGCGCATCTACTAACACCAAACTGGAACATAAGGAACGGGAAGAAGCGGCAAAACTAGAGTTCCCTGGATATCAAAGGTGCTAGAGAATAGTATGAAGCAGGAAAAGAGAGCATGTGACAGATTTTGGCTTGTAATCACTCGGGAGAGTTAGGTTGAATATATAAATTATACAGGAGAAATGAGAATGAGGAAAATAGAATGAGGAATAGGAAAATAGATTGGCATCCAAATCTAAAAAGAATCCAAAGATAGACAGAATAATAAGTTGCAACTGTGAAGATGAAAGTTGTTTCATGAAATTTCATAGTTACTTAGAATGTTACAATAACTACGATTATTATTTGTATAGCACCTTTGACATAACAAAACACCCCAAGGCACTTCACGGAGTATTATAAACAAAGTGTGACACTGGACTAGATAAGGAGGCACTAGGCCAGATGACCAAATGCTTAGCCAAATAGGCAGGTTTTAACAATCATCTTAAAGGAGGAAAGCAAGGTGGTGAAATGGAGAGGTATATGGAGGTAATTCCAATGCTTGAGGCCTCAACAACCTAAAGGCATAACCACCAATTGTAGAGAAATTAGAACTGAGAATGCACTCGAGCTCCCTGGATAGCAAAGGTGCTAGCAAAAGGCTTGGATTAGAAGAGTATGAGATAGGGAAGGCCACATCCCTGGAGAGAAGGCCATTTGGCCTATCAAAATTGTGCTGTAAAGGGATGGTTGCTTGAGGTGCAGATCAAACTCAGGATTTCAATATTTTCAAAACCTGTAATTTCATGCAAGTACTGTTCATGACAAAGCATGCCACTAAAACCATTTCAATTTGCACCTTATGACTGCAGAAAGCACAATACAGCTCAAACATTTTATGTAATGATCATGGAGCAATCACAGGCATTAAGTGACCTTATAGGCACTGACAAAAACTTGATTTAATGAATGATAGCTAATTCTGCACTAAACGCTTGGACAAAAGGTATGGGGCTGGATTATTCGTCGGCGGGATCCTCCACTTCGCTGGCAACGCACTCGTGACACGGATTTTCAGACGTGGGGAGGCCCACAATGGGAAAAGCCATTGGCCAGTTGTCGGGATGGAGGATCCCGCTGCCAGTGGGGACGCGCTGCGGCGGGACAGAGAATCCTGCCCATGGAGTTTTAATAATATTGTCTGCGAACCACTTAAGCAACATGTGGTAGTACCAGGTATTGCGGTACCTAAGAGGCTGATGACCATTGGTTAGACCCAGGAGTTTACCATTGGCTGTTGTTACGTAGCTCCGCCCTGACAGGCAGAGTATAAGAAACGGTGCCGTCCCAGCAGCCTTCACTTTCTGTACCGAAGCTGCTGGGGAACAAGTTCTAGTAGATTAAAGCCTTCAGTTATGAAATCACTTTGTCTTGAGTGTAATTGATCGCGCATCACAACAGAAATGATGCATGTAGCTTTGCTTCTAGCTTAAGAACATAATAACTAGGAACAGGAGTAGGCAACTCAGGCCCTCGAGGCAACTCTACCATTCAACACGATCATCTCGGTCTCAACTGCACTTTCTTGCCCATTCTCCATAACTCTTCAACACATTATTAATTGAAAATCTGTAAATCTTCTTAAATTTACTCCATATCGCACCATCCACCGCACTCTGGTAGCGAAGTCCACAGATCGACAACCTTTTGAGAGAAGTAATTTCTTCTCATCACTATTTTAAATCTGCTACCCCTGAATCTAAAACTATAACTTCTCATTCTAGATTGCCTCACAAGAGGAAGGATCTGCTCTATGTCTACTTTGTATATACATTTTATCATCTTAGATACCTCAATTAGATCTCCTCTAATTCTTCTTAACTCGAGAGAGCACAGGCCTAAACTACTCAATCTCTCTTCATGAGACAAGCTCCTCATCTCTGTAATCAATCTAGTGGACCTCCTCTGAACTGCCTCTAGTGCAACTACACCCCTCCTCAAATAAGGGGACTATAAAGGCAAAAGTTTCCTTCCTTATTACCTGCTGTACTGCATACAGAGTTTCTGAAGATCATGCACGAGGACACCCAGATCCCTCTGCACTGACGCAGCCTGAAGTTTCTCTCCATTTAAATAATGATTTTTCCAATCAAAATGGATAACCTCACACTAGTGAGTTTAAAAACCTTACCTTTACAGGAGCAGCCCTTTGGATTTCGGCGGCAGCGGTGCGCAGGGGCCTTCTGGGAGGTGAGTAGTGAGTTTAAAAACCCTTACCTTTACAGGAGCAGCCCTTTGGATTTCGGCGGCAGCGGTGCGCAGGGGCCTTCTGGGAGGTGAGTAGTGAGTTTAAAAAGCCTTGCCTGGTCCCGTGTCTGTTCTTCTTTTCTGTTTTATTTGTTTTTATATAAGGCGGGAACCGGAAGTTCGACCTCTGGCAAGTTCCCCCCTCCCCCCCCCCCCCCCCCCCCCCCCCAACCAATAAATTCTGGTGGAGAGGAAACCCGAGACACTACACGTGTAGTGTCTCCCACCCGCCCTCCTCCTCTAACCTAATAATAAGACCCATTGGTGTAAGGTAAGTGCCATATTATATTATTATATTATTAGCATTGTGCAGGTCAAGGATCGGAGGTGGAGGAGCAGTCTTTGTCAGCGAGAGAACCTGAGAACATCTCAGACACTCAGACACTCAGAAGGTAAGAAGGTAAGTAAGTGATTTTTACTTTTATACCTTTTTTCAAATTGTGTGTGTCGGGGGGAAACTGAAGTGACATCACAGAAAAGCTGTGACCTGAGTGGCTGGTTGGGATTCTAACCTAAATTTTAAAAAAATTTTGAGTATTTGGGAACTAATTAAACATAATAACTTAATTATAATTTAGAGGATATCTAAGCCAGAGATCGGAGAGTATTATAGTTAGCTATCGCATTTCTATTAGAAATCTAGTGCTAGGAAACAGATAGTTGACAGTAACTTTGCAATTTAAAAAAAAAGTATTTATATAAAAAAAAGACAAATTTTAATTTTAATTAATTGACGCAATGTCAGTTAGAGGGGTGCTGTGCTCTGACTGAGAGATGTGGCAGGTCCGGGAGGCTTCCAGCGTCCCGGATGGCTTCATCTGCAGAAAGTGCACCCAACTGCAGCTCCTCACAGACCGCATGGTTCGGTTGGAGCAGCAATTGGATGCACTTAGGAGCATGCAGGTGGCGGAAAGCGTCATAGATCGCAGTTATGTAAATGTGGTCACACCCAAGGTGCAGGCAGAGAAATGGGTGACCACCAGAAAGGGCAGGCAGTCAGTGCAGGAATCCCCTGTGGTTGTCCCCCTCTCGAACAGATATACCCCTTTGGATACTGTCGGGGGGGATAGCCTATCAGGGGAAAACAGCAGCAGCCAGAGCAGTGGCACCACGGCTGGCTCTGATGTTCAGAAGGGAGGGTCAAAGCGCAGAAGAGTAATAGTAAATGGGGGACTCTATAGTCAGGGGCACAGATAGGCGCTTCTGTGGACGCGAAAGAGACTCCAGGATGGTATGTTGCCTCCCTGGTGCCAGGGTCCAGGATGTCTCCGAACGGGTAGAGGGAATCCTGAAGGGGGAGGGCAAACAGGCAGAGGTCGTTGTACATATTGGTACTAACGACATAGGCAGGAAGGGGCATGAGGTCCTGCAGCAGGAGTTCAGGGAGCTAGGCAGAAAGTTAAAAGACAGGACCTCGAGGGTTGTAATCTCGGGATTACTCCCTGTGCCACGTGCCAGTGAGGCTAGAAATAGGAAGATAGAGCAGACAAACACGTGGCTAAACAGCTGGTGTAGGAGGGAGGGTTTCCGTTATCTGGACCACTGGGAGCTCTTCCGGGGCAGGTGTGACCTGTATAAGATGGACGGGTTGCATCTAAACCGGAGAGGCATAAATATCCTGGCCGCGAGGTTTGCTAGTGTCACACGGGAGGGTTTAAACTAGTATGGCAGGGGGGTGGGCGCGGGAGCAATAGGTCAGAAGGTGAGAGCATTGAGGGAGAACTAGGGAATAGGGACAGTGTGGCTCTGAGGCAGAGCAGACGGGGAGAAGTTGCTGAACACAGCGGGTCTGGTGGCCTGAAGTGCATATGTTTTAATGCAAGGAGCATTACGGGTAAGGCAGATGAATTTAGAGCTTGGATTACTACTTGGAACTATGATGTTGTTGCCATTACAGAGACCTGGTTGAGGGAAGGGCAGGATTGGCAGCTAAACGTTCCAGGATTTAGATGTTTCAGGCGGGATAGAGGGGGATGTAAAAGGGGAGGCGGAGTTGCGCTACTTGTTCGGGGGAATATCACAGCTATACTGCGAGAGGACACCTCAGAGGGCATTGAGGCTATATGGGTAGAGATCAGGAATAAGAAGGGTGCAGTCACAATGTTGGGGGTATACTACAGGCTTCCCAACAGCCAGCGGGAGATAGAGGAGCAGATAGGTAGACAGATTTTGGAAAAGAGTAAAAACAACAGGGTTGTGGTGATGGGAGACTTCAACTTCCCCAATATTGACTGGGACTCACTTAGTGCCAGGGGCTTAGACGGGGCGGAGTTTGTAAGGAGCATCCAGGAGGGCTTCTTAAAACAATATGTAAACAGTCCAACTAGGGAAGGGGCGGTACTGGACCTGGTATTGGGGAATGAGCCCGGCCAGGTGGTAGATGTTTCAGTAGGGGAGCATTTCGGTAACAGTGACCACAATTCAGTAAGTTTTAAAGTACTGGTGGACAAGGATAAGAGTGGTCCTAGGATGAATGTGCTAAATTGGGGGAAGGCTAATTATAACAATATTAGGCGGGAACTGAAGAACATAGATTGGGGGCGGATGTTTGAGGGCAAATCAACATCTGACATGTGGGAGGCTTTCAAGTGTCAGTTGAAAGGAATACAGGACAGGCATGTTCCTGTGAGGAAGAAAGATAAATACGGCAATTTTCGGGAACCTTGGATGACGAGTGATATTGTAGGCCTCGTCAAAAAGAAAAAGGAGGCATTTGTCAGGGCTAAAAGGCTAGGAACAGACGAAGCCTGTGTGGCATATAAGGAAAGTAGGAAGGAACTTAAGCAAGGAGTCAGGAGGGCTAGAAGGGGTCATGAAAAGTCATTGGCAAATAGGGTTAAGGAAAATCCCAAGGCTTTTTACACGTACATAAAAAGCAAGAGGGTAGCCAGGGAAAGGGTTGGCCCACTGAAGGATAGGCAAGGGAATCTATGTGTGGAGCCAGAGGAAATGGGCGAGGTACTAAATGAATACTTTGCATCAGTATTCACCAAAGAGAAGGAATTGGTAGATGTTGAGTCTGGAGAAGGGGGTGTAGATAGCCTGGGTCACATTGTGATCCAAAAAGACGAGGTGTTGGGTGTCTTAAAAAATATTAAGGTAGATAAGTCCCCAGGGCCTGATGGGATCTACCCCAGAATACTGAAGGAGGCTGGAGAGGAAATTGCTGAGGCCTTGACAGAAATCTTTGGATCCTCGCTGTCTTCAGGGGATGTCCCGGAGGACTGGAGAATAGCCAATGTTGTTCCTCTGTTTAAGAAGGGTAGCAAGGATAATCCCGGGAACTACAGGCCGGTGAGCCTTACTTCAGTGGTAGGGAAATTACTGGAGAGAATTCTTCGAGACAGGATCTACTCCCATTTGGAAGCAAATGGACGTATTAGTGAGAGGCAGCACGGTTTTGTGAAGGGGAGGTCGTGTCTCACTAACTTGATAGAGTTTTTCGAGGAGGTCACTAAGATGATTGATGCAGGTAGGGCAGTGGATGTTGTCTATATGGACTTCAGTAAGGCCTTTGACAAGGTCCCTCATGGTAGACTAGTACAAAAGGTGAAGTCACACGGGATCAGGGGTGAACTGGCAAGGTGGATACAGAACTGGCTAGGCCATAGAAGGCAGAGGGTTGCAATGGAGGGATGCTTTTCTAATTGGAGGGCTGTGACCAGTGGTGTTCCACATGGATCAGTGTTGGGACCTTTGCTGTTTGTTGTATATATAAATGATTTGGAGGAAAATGTAACTGGTCTGATTAGTAAGTTTGCAGACGACACAAAGGTTGGTGGAATTGCGGATAGCGATGAGGACTGTCAGAGGATACAGCAGGATTTAGATTGTCTGGAGACTTGGGCGGAGAGATGGCAGATGGAGTTTAATCCGGACAAATGTGAGGTAATGCATTTTGGAAGGGCTAATGCAGGTAGGGAATATACAGTGAATGGTAGAACCCTCAAGAGTATTGAAAGTCAAAGAGATCTAGGAGTACAGGTCCACAGGTCATTGAAAGGGGCAACACAGGTGGAGAAGGTAGTCAAGAAGGCATACGGCATGCTTGCCTTCATTGGCCGGGGCATTGAGTATAAGAATTGGCAAGTCATGTTGCAGCTGTATAGAACCTTAGTTAGGCCACACTTGGAGTATAGTGTTCAATTCTGGTCGCCACACTACCAGAAGGATGTGGAGGCTTTAGAGAGGGTGCAGAAGAGATTTACCAGAATGTTGCCTGGTATGGAGGGCATAAGCTATGAGGAGCGATTGAATAAACTCGGTTTGTTCTCACTGGAACGAAGGAGGTTGAGGGGCGACCTGATAGAGGTATACAAAATTATGAGGGGCATAGACAGAGTGGATAGTCAGAGGCTTTTCCCCAGGGTAGAGGGGTCAATTACTAGGGGGCATAGGTTTAAGGTGAGAGGGGCAAGGTTTAGAGTAGATGTACGAGGCAAGTTTTTTACGCAGAGGGTAGTGGGTGCCTGGAACTCACTACCGGAGGAGGTAGTGGAAGCAGGGACGATAGGGACATTTAAGGGGCATCTTGACAAATATATGAATAGGATGGGAATAGAAGGATATGGACCCAGGAAGTGTAGAAGATTGTAGTTTAGTCGGGCAGTATGGTCGGCACGGGCTTGGAGGGCCGAAGGGCCTGTTCCTGTGCTGTACATTTCTTTGTTCTTTGTTGTTCTTATCCTCGTTAAACTTCATGTGCCAAATTTTGTCCCACTCATTTAACCTATCCGTATCCATTTGTAAATTTCTTATTTCCTCATTCCATATGGGCATTTTCTATTTCCGTGAAGGGTGCAGCTGCTGATTTGGCTCAAGTATCAGCTACTCTTACAATGTTTCATCTGTCCTGTGCTTGTCGAAGGCTAACTGGTTACCCCCTCTGTGAATAATAATTTTCATAGGACTGATTTTAGAAATTCATACAGGAAACTATTTTGTTCAAAATAATTAGTAGGTAATCATGATCCTTCATGCGATTAAACTTGAAAGAACTAACCGAATAAGCCAATTATAAGAGGATTGATTTCACCTGGGCTGCCATTTTGTTTTGAGATGTTCCACACACAGGCCTGTAACACTCCTGTGGACCTCAATTATTCTATTCAACTAGATTATTCACTCAACTAGATTCTGCTATTTTACCAATGTTCTATTTCTTTGGGGATGAGGCGGCAGTAGCAGCAGGAGTTCCAGTATGTCATTCCATCAATTACACAACCTATTCATATGCAAGGATTTTGGATAAATTCACCACTTGTCTCTGGCCTGCTTTTTGTTGTGGAAATTGGGTGTTATCAGGTCCAATCTCCACTTGTTTTAAAGTCAGATTATATAGTTTTATAAGAAAGTGAACATGATTTAGTGTTGGCAATGATAAATGAGATGGTATAATGTTTGGGAGGTGTTAGCTGGGAGATTATACAAGAGTAATTTAGGGAACTGTGGAATTGTGGGATTGTGAGTGGTCTTGGGAGAGAATAAAGGATTGAAATTACCTGATAACTGCAATTAGATTATGGCACTGAACTTTGAACAGATAGGCTCGTGTAGCAGGAAGATATACTTTGAGGAATAATAGGGTGGAATTTAATATTACTGGCATAAATCCCAGTGGCAGACACCAAAGTGGGTAGCATTGATGCTAATATTTGGAACAGCAGGCCAAATGTGATTAGGAAGCAACCAGCCAATTAACATGGCAGCAGTAAAAGGCTCAGCCAATTATGTGGTGGGGGCAAGCAAGAAGATGCCGTGCCTGGAGTCAGATGGTCACAGGTTTGGACATCATTTTAAAATGGTACCTGGACCTACCTACAATGCCTACAAGCCAACAGCATCATTAATACAGATGCTGCGAGGAAGCACCTTCCTAACCAGACCTCCAACCTCATCATTTAAAGGCCCAGATTCATCTGTGTTTGTTTGGATCAGTCAATGGTGTCGGGCAGGGGCCTGCAAACAGGCAAAGGGCTCTCAACAGCCAATGGGTGACCCCAGGATTTAGCAATACCTCCCTGCAGGTTTTCCTCCAGGTTGCCTAGGAACTTCATGAAGTGCTCTTGCCCACAGAAGGCATCAGGAGGCTCTCCCGCCTGACCAGGGACATCTGGATGGAGATTGCAGTGGAGATTAGCAGCTATGGGTGCACAAATGGGTCCAGTGCTGAAAGAGGGTCAATGACCTCCACCCCTGTATAAGTACAATAGAATGTTTAGATTGCTGTCGCTCTCATGTGCGCAATGAACAATGGGTCTTAGCAACAGGAGGGAGCAGCCAGGCAGGTGAAAGAATTGTATGACCCAGCAACAGGTGCAACATGAGGATTGACTGCATGTGGGAGACAAGGAGTAACTGCTTGGAACCAGTGTCCTCTAAGTCCCATTAGAGTGGAAGTGCGGACAAGACACCTGCAAGACCCCATTATGTCACAGAGGAATACCAGCTGATACGGAGGTCAGTCATCCATTGAGCACAAATTCATTTTTCCACGATTAAAAATAATAGGCAAAGGCAGATAGAGGGATGCTTAACATTCAGTCCATCACACCAGCAGAGGAGAAGGCTGGAGAACTGGTTGGGTAAAGCAGGGAATCCAGGCAATTGTGGACAGTGAAGCAGGAGTGCAGAAAGGAGAGAGTGTAGAGGTTGTGAGCTTGTTGTCAACCACTAGAAAAAAGAAGAGACAGGCATCAGAGAGTTATGGGAAGAGGGAAAGTGAATGTTGTAAACTTAATTGTTTGTTTTCTCTAATGACAGCCTGCTGTTTAAGCCAAGACCTCTGAGGAGAAGGGCATTGAGGCCTTTGGATGCAGCATCACATCTTTCATCAGCATCCTTCAACTACGTAGAATGATCTGATCAAAGTAGCCATTATCCTACAGGATGCTTTTGATGTGCTCGATTTTAGCATGGTGAGCAAATGGCTCAGGCCCTAATTAGGAGGTTCCGAGAAGGCCAGCCTTATAGCGTGTGAGACAGAGACAGTAAGAATCCCAATGTGTATATTGACCAGTGAAGGTGCATTCTTCATGGTAACACCTCTACCAATTAGCATCCACTTGTCAACCAATCAACACTCTCTTCTCACACAGTATCAATTTGTTGTCTTCCCCTGACATTGGTATTCTTGCGATTGTTCTGATGCATGCAAGATTAAAAGCTTTGACAAAATCTCTCTTTTTTTTCAACAATTCTGTACTTCCAAGTGACATTTTGGGAATAATGGTTGTTTTCTTTCAACCGACACCCCAAAGGGGTAGCAGTGGTAGACAGTTTTCTTAACAGACCCACTGGCTAATAACTTAACGGGGAGGAGGTACAAGGCATTCCACTCACTGAGTCATAGCACAGAGTAAAAGAGTCACATGGACAAGTGGGCAGTTGGGCCGATAACAGCCGGTCAGTCAGCTCAGCTGCAGATGAAGGCTACACCGATGGGCCAGAATGAGCATGTGGTCAGTGAGAGGGATGGGTCAGTCTGTATGACATTAAAAACTCACATGTGGCAACTCATCAATGCTGCCCGGTGTAGGTGATTGACCTTCTTGCGGCACTGGATGCCAGTCCTCATGGTCTCAGTCACCCTGCGGGACCCTCGGGGGAACAGGACAACCCTCCTGGCCTCCAGCGCATCTAGGAGCCTCCCCAATCCACCTCTCCAAATCTTCAGGTTAGTCTTCTCGGCGTCGAGGCTGCGAGCTGAGTGGGGCTGGCTGTGCACGTGCTATTTAATTACTGCTTGACCTTGTTAGCGGGAGGGGGAGCTGGCGAGCGCAGTTCCGGCGAATCGGCTGGTGAGCTTTCATTTGCGGCATGAAGCTCATGTGGCCTCGTTAAGTGGACCAATTAACATTGAATAGCATTCCCAATCTCACGTGGCTGAGCGCAGTTCCGCTCGCTACCAGATTTAGGAACCTTTCCAGAGAATCGCGCCCCAAGTGTCATTTTGGGCAGTTTTCGCAGGGTGATTCTCATCGGGTGTTTGGGCGTGATCCAGATTGGTATTCACCCACATTTTTCCTTAAGTGCACATTTCTCGGCATGGGGTCGTTTAAGCCCCCTTCCCTTTCAGTCCCCCATGTTCACCCCTGGCATTTCCAGGTGCCAGGTTGGCACTTTTAGGGTGCCAGGGCAATGCCCTGCCCTGATCCCGAACCCTCAGGGGTTGGACCAATGACTTTCACACCCCCCGGTGTTACCATCACATTTTGTTTCCCTTGCTTGAGGTCTTGCTGGTGGGCCGGTGAATAACGGGAGCCAGGAGACTGCGGCCTTGAACGAGCTGCATGCATTTAAATAAGCCTAATAAGTAATTTAAATATGCTTATTGGATTCTGCCCAGTGAGGGGGTGATCCAGACTGCGTCAAGCATTGTGGGTCGGGTGCAGCACACATGGCTCGGAGCCTGGCACGAAACCCGTTTTTGGTCTCTTCCGCTATGCATCCGGTGTAACAGAATCGGCACAACGCAGTGGGAAAATTTAGCCTTACATATTTGAGGTAAGTGAGTCATTAAGAGAACCAACTTGTTTGGTGGTGGCAAGTAGATGATGGGTAGATAATGGGTGCCTGTGATGCTGATGAACGTGTTAAGAATTGAGGAAAACTAAGATTAGTTGGGATAAAATAAAGTAAAACGGGGAACTGATGAAGGCAGATGTCTGAATGGACTTTTAATTTGGGAATAAATACCAGTGAGGAAAGCAAGTGTTTACCGAAGTGACTCCGGGGAAAAATGGGATGTAGAGGAGGTAACTTCAAAGTGGAAAGGTAAGGGAATTGACACTTATTTGCTAAAAGCTGGGTTCACAGGGGGTAACATCAAAGGGAATAATGATATATATATAGCACAGTAACTGGTGAAAGGGACATAGTAGCAGCTGCTACCATCACAGCCACACCCAGCTACAGAGAGCAGTCTCCCCTGAAAACAAGTTATTGCTTAAAGGGCAGCCAGTTAAAACCCAAAACTCAAATATTTTGCTTTGCTGAAACTGAAGACAATTTTCCCAAATGTGGACAAATAACCTGAGTATGGTATTATCTTCTGGATTAAGCTCATAGAGTTATATAATATTGGATGTTGTTTGGGAACACCGGGCATCTCAAGAGTTCAGGAAACCATCGGTATTTGGGAACAAAGGGGTAACTTCTTGTAATACTGTGTATGTATCACAGAATTTACAGTGCAGAAGGAGTTCATTTGGGCCATCGAGTCTGCACCAGTCCTTGGAAAGAGCACCCTACCCAAGCCCACACCTCCACCCTATCCCCACACCTCCACCCTATCCCCGTAACCCCAACTAATCTTTTTTGGACACAAAGGGCAATTTAGCAGAGCCAATCCACCTAACCTGCACATCTTTGGACTGCACCCGGAGGAAACCCACGCAGACAGGGGGAGAACGCGCAGACTCCGCACAGACAGTGACCCAAGCCGGGAAGCGAACCTGGGACCCTGGAGCTGTGCTAACCACTGTGCTACCATGCTGCCCACTATAATCATCAGTGTAGTTAAGTGTACTGTTGTAGTGTTTTATAGTCCTACTTGTCATGTATTTTTCCTTTAAGTTAATAAATATTCTTTATTAATCGTTCACAAAATGACTGGACTATTCCTCTCTAGTTATAAATCTTTGCTCTCAGTACACCAAAATGCAAATATACACCACTAAGAACCTGGGCAAAATTCTCCCGAAACGGCGCGATGTCCGCCGACTGGCGCCCAAAACGGCGCCAATCAGACGGGCATAGCGCGCCCCAAAGGTGCGGAATGCTCCGCATCTTTGGGGGCCGAGCCCCAACATTGAGGGGCTAGGCCGACGCCGGAGGAATTTCCACCCCGCCAGCTGGCGGAAACAGTCTTTGTTGCCCCGCCAGCTGGCGCGGAAATGACATCCCCGGGCGGCACATGCGCGGGAGCGTCAGCGGCCGCTGACAGTTTCCCACGCATGCGCAGTGGAGGGAGTCTCTTCCGCCTCCGCCATGGTGGAGACCATGGCGGAGGCGGAAGGGAAAGAGTGCCCCCATGGCACAGGCCCGCCCGCGGATCGGTGGGCCCCGATCGCGGGCCAGGCCACTGTGGGGGCACCCCCCCGGGGCCAGATCGCCCCGCGCCCCCCCCAGGACACCGGAGCCCGCCCACGCCGCCTTGTCCCGCCGTTCAAAAGGTGGTTTAATCCACGCCGGCGGGACAGGCAATTTATCGGCGGGACTTCGGCCCATTCGGGCCGGAGAATCGAGCGGGGGGGGTGCCCGCCAACCGGCACGGCGCGATTCCCGCCCCTGCCGAATCTCCGGTGCCGGAGACTTCGGCAACCGGTGGGGGCGGGATTCACGCCAGCCCCCGGCGATTCTCCGACCCGGCGGGGGTCGGAGAATGACGCCCAGCTGTGTTCCAAGTTACCCTTCTGGATTTTGGGATAACCTCGCATTTAACATCAGCGGAGTTCTCAACCGCTAGTAGAGCAATCAGTTTTAGCAAGTGGGGGGTTTAGTGGAGATGTCATGTAGAGGTGTACTTACATAAAAGTTGTTATTTAAGATCAATATAAATAATTAGAAGTAGAACTGGAAAGAGAAGAAAAAGGAGAAAAATTAAGACCAAGAAGAGGATTTATACATTTACATTTATTTTAAAAGTTTTAAAAATTCAACGAAAATAATTTGATAAAAAGTTTAAATTGCTAAAGTATTTTAACAAAATATCTCAGTGATTAAAAAGTTGATATAACATTATACCTTTCTCTGTGGATTATAGGTTAACATTGAGGAAAGGATTGTGTGTTTTTATGTTCCGAAGAACTTTGTTGGTAGGAGTATGCCCACCCAAACCAGATGAGTTGAAAGGTATGAATCAGACTAAGGCCAACTTGCCAGTGGTTCTCGTGTAAGGGATATGAGTCAGGCTAATGACTTGTTGATGCAATAATGCTTTCCGTTACATCGGCAACTTAGAGACGAGGACAAGCTCATAACAGAGTTATAAATATAAACATCAACTATGAAAAACCAAAATGCCAGATTAAGACATGACATTGATAATGTCTTGTAATGGACAGTGGAAAAAATAGGTTGCCTTGTGCAATGCGAAACACTATCTAACTAACTACAGTGCGGTGTATCAGGATTGTTGAATCAAAGTTTTACAGCATGTTCTTAGCATTGGAAACGATTACCACAGTGCCACCTAAAGGCATAGCTTCGATCAGAGGTTTAATACCTAAAAGATATGTGCGGCAGTGTGATGAGCATGTGACCAGAAACCAGAAATGTGGTCAGGATAAAGCTGCCTAGAGTGCAGGTGTAGGAGAGAGAAGGAGGAGATACAAGTGTAGAAAAAGCAGCAGGTGTGCTCTCCAGAGTTTTGCCACTGACCACCACTGACGTGTCTCTCCTCTTGACCTACGTGTTTGCAACCACTCGTTTGTGTTTATTTTCTGTTGTGAAGAACTGCGTTGCTATTGAGGTGGAGGAGCATATTTTTTCAGATTCTTTTTGCCTTCTTGTTGCTTTGTCGGGTGTACCCGAATCCGACAGCCAAGGTTTTCAGTTTGTTGTTTTGCACCCTGTCACTGTTTATTTTTCTTAGCTTGACAAAGTTATGTCACCTTAACCACCTCATTCTCTCTCTGGCTCCCTGTCCTATCTTTTTCCTCTTTCGACTTCCTTGACGAGCAAAACTATTATCACCTGACTGAGTTAGGACAAAGAACAAAGAAAAGTACAGCACAGGAACAGGCCCTTCGACCCTCCAAGCCTGTGCTGACCATGCTGCCCATCTAAACTAAAATCTTCTGCACTTCCCCGGTCTGTATCCCTCTATTCCCATCCTTTTCATGTATTTGTCAAGATGGCCCTTAAATGTCACTATCGTCCCTACTTCCACAACCTCCTCCTGCAGCGAGTTCAGGCACCCACTACCCTCTGTGTAAAAGACTTGCCTCGTACAGCTCCTGTAAACCTTGCCCCTCGCACCTTAAACCTATGTCCCCTAGTAATTGACCCCTCGACCCTGGGAAAAAGCCTCTATCTATTCTGTCTACGCCCCTCATAATTTTGTAGACCTATATCAGGTCGCCCCGCAACCTCCGTCGTTCCAGTGAGAACAAACTGAGTTTATTCAACCTCTCCTCATAGCTGATGCCCTCCATAAAAGGCAACAACCTGGTAAATATCTTCTGCACCCTCTCTAAAGCCTCCTCATCCTTCTGGTAGTGTGGCGACCAGAATTGAACACTATACTCCAAGTGTGGCCTAACTAAAGTTCTATACAGCTACTACATGATTTGCCAATCCATGACACCTTCATTCTGCCAGACCCAATTGTTCTCGACAACTTCGAGGCGCTCCCCCGGCCAGGGGTTAGCTCCTGGGTGACATGGGATATCCGCTGCGGTTGTGGCTGATGATGCCTACCCAGATCCCACAGACGGACGCGGACACCCGCTACAACAGTGTGCATGCCACGACCAGGCATGATCGAACAGTGCATCGGCGTCCTGAGGTGCGATTCAGGTTCCTGGACCACTCTGGCGGGGCCCTCCAGTATAGCGATGGGAGATCTCCCACATCGGAGTGGGCTGCTGCGTCCTTCACAACATCGCGCAGCAGAGGGGCGACAGGCTGGAAAAGGGGAATGAACGCCAAGCCTCATCTGACAAGGACGATACAGGGGAGGGTCAGGATGGGCAGGGTAGGACAAAGGGTCCAACATGTACAGGGGGATGCAGAGTCTGTGCGCCAGGGCCGGCGCACACAGGACGCTCTAATCGCCTCCTGGTTCGCCGACTAAGGGCCTGGCCAATGGCAGCACGAGCATCCCTTCAAACCCCCCCCCCCAACACTTGTTAACTCCTCCGTGATTAACAGCAGGTCTGGTCCAGGAGATGGAGGATGATGACCACCCACTCTGAGATGAGCTCTGGTGCTTCGTACTGCTTGACAACGTCTGACTCCTGCCCACGGTATAATTATACACTGTCCACCTGGGTAGTCCCTTCATGCAAGTTGGCCATTCCATCACTGAGTTCCACCGAACCCTTGGGGTGCCGGGGGTGGGGACGGGGTGCGGGAGTGGGGGGGCACGGGGTGTTGGGGCGGAGAGGGTTGGGTTTGGGACCGGAACCAAAGCGATAGCACGATGGCTGACCTGGGGGCTCTAGCCCATGCCCCCCTCCATTGGCCGCCCTTCCCCACTCCCAACACCCCCCTCCCAGCCACCCCTCTGCAGCACCCCCAGGCCACCCCTCACACCTCTTTGATAAAACACTGAGGCAGGTTGAAACATTTGTGAACAAGTGTTTATTGTGAACAGGTGAACAGGTATCCACAGGTTTGTGCCCTCACCCCGAACGCTATCCTGTGTGCTGCACCCATGCCAACTTAATTGATGTCTAACTTTATGGGTTTCCGGGCCCCAACTCTAAGCCTAGGTGGATCCCCAGGTGGTACATCAGCGGTGGAGACAGCCTACTGCAATTCCCGCCCTGTGACCTGGGTCCCCTTTGACGGCTGTCTTCTGGAGCGACTGGCCTGTCTCTCGGGCATCCCAGGTAGCCATCCTGTTCTGCCCGCTGCCCATCGGTTGCACAAGGGACTGGAGGGTGGGGCTGGGGTGGGAGTCTGAGGCGCTGCAGAGTTCCACCACCTCCCCTGCCAGGGTCACCAGCATGGGCCTCATCACCTCCTCCTCCATCAGGGTGCCCGATGGTCCCTGGGCTACTCCTTGGGACAGGGGTGCTCCTGGAGCAGTCAGATGCAGGCAGTACAGGGGCTAGCCAGTTGGTGGCCTTTGTAAACAGGGCACCGGCCATAACGGGTGGTATGGGTGCTGGCAGGTGGCGCAGGATAGGGTGCGATCATGCTGATGGTAGGTGGGGTTCAGTCACTCTCCAGATAGAGGGGCTATGGGTGTGTGGGATGGGGGTTGGTGCCCTGGGGCAGGGTGCTGGCTACTCACCTTGACTGCCCTGAGGAGGTTGTGCAGCTTCTTGCGACATTGCTGGACAGTCCAGTCAGTGGGGCACATGGCCTCTGCCACCAGGCCCACTGTGCAGCAATGAGTGGCAGCCTCCTTCCCACCCCGTGGAACAGGGTGCCCCTCCTCTCCTCTACTGCGTTCAGCAGGGTCTTGAGCTCTGAATCAGGGTGCCGCTCTCCAGGCTGCCATCTTGTTGGCTGGATTGAGTGTGTGTGGGGAGTGGAGTGCTCATTTGTGGCTGCAGCTTGTTAACCTCGAGTGCCAATACCGACCCCGGCCATTCAGACACCGATTTTCATCAGAATTGCTGTAGGTCCACATGGCGCCTGTGCTAGCTCATTAATGATTCTGAATTGTACAACCAACACCGATTCCATGGTCGTAGAAATCCCCAGATTCAGTCTCGGCGAAAGCACTTAGGGCGGGATTCACCGATCCCCGATGCCGATTTCGTAATCGGCGATCGGGCAGAGAATCACATTTGACACCCAATCGGGGATGGCGCCAGTTTGACGCCGGTTTTATATCCTCCGCCCCCTCCAAAATGGCATCATTGTGTCGTGTGGCGCACGCCGTTGGAACGGCGTTGGAGCATCACCTGAAGGCCCAATGGGCCGAGCAGCCAGGAACCTGGCGTGGCGGCTGCAGATTGTGTCCAGTGCCGCCACAGTCGGGCGGGAACCGTGCTGTTGGCCAGGAAAGGGGGGCTTCCGGGAGGACTCGGGGGGACTGGTGAGGAGTGGCCAGGGCAGTACTATTCGGCAGGTCGTGTCAGCGCACGACCGGCGCTATGTTTTACGGAGCGACCGCTGCAGGTCATTGCCGTGTGCATGCGCGGCTACAGACCCGGCAATTCTCCAGCCTTTTGTACCGTGGTGGCCGGGAGTTTTACTCGGCGCAGCTGCTAGCCCCTCATCGGTCACAGGATCGGTGAGGGTTCAGCGCCAATCTTTTTGTCTTAAAACACTTCGTCTCAAAAACGGTGAATCCAGCCCTTAGTCTTCGAAACAGAGAATGTAGCCTTGCTCTCACACCGGAGCTGAATGGCACCAGTTTAATGATCCCCTTGTGGCCGTAAATCAGCAAACATTTCAGCATGACGTGGAATACAAGGGATTCCGAGGGAATCTATCGGATCGCCATCTTGAGCGGGTAGCCCTATAGTGAGGTCAGGCGGCCGGTACCACCCCACACCGCAATCAGCCTCGATCCCCCCCCCCACCTCCAAATCGGTCCTGGCCCCCCCACCATAAATTGACGCAGACCCCTTCCCCACCCCCCACAGGATTGTCTGGGTTTCCCCCCTACCCCAGTTTTGTAAGGGCCCCGAAGAATCCAGCACGAGTTTTAAGGATACAAAATAATAACGTTTATTTACTATAATAATATATACATAACAGTAGCAGTAACTTCCCTTGCTACATACTCCTTCCTCCTGGTCCCTGGACTGGCCAGCTTATTTATAGTAGGAGTTTCTCCGCCCCCCTCATTGGGGAAGTTCATACTCCCATAGGATTGTGGGATAGTCATTAGTCCCCAGCCAATCGTCAGTAGGCAGGTTATAACATCCCTCCCCCCCAAAGTCCAAGGAATCCACCGTAGGCCCTGGCGAAGGAAGGCGTCGAACTCGTTTGGCCGCAGGCCGAACGCCATTTGAACGCAGCGCTGGATCTGGCGGCGTATAACGAGATGGAGACCGGCGCTTCCGTGATGAACGGCGCGGTTGTACATCCACGGCCTGTGGACCCGAGGATTCCCCCTCTGATTCATCCTGTGTCTCCATCTCGGAGTCAGAGTCTGCTGCCTCCGTCATGTCAGCGTCTCTATCCCCATTCGGTCCCGTCACGACCTACGCAGGCTTCGAGTGAGGCACCAGTGGAAGATTTGGAGGACTACCTTCCCTTGTTTCTGGTCTTTGCCGCTGTTGAACTGAGCTCCGGGGGCGGGGAATCTTTTGCGGGGATGATCTTCTGGACCGGACGTGGTCTACATGTTTTCGCTGGAGACGACCCTGGGCTTGCACTTGGTACGATATAGGGCCCGTTTGGCGAAAGATTACACCAGGAACCCATTGGGCACCACCAGCAAAATTCCGCACGAATACTGGGTCACCGGGCGCAAACTGCCGAATCGGACGATGCCGAGACAATCCCGGTCCCTGCCGTTCTTGTGTGCGGTGTACTTTTGCGCCAATGTCCGGGAAGACCATACTAAGGCGGGTGCGAAGTCTCCGGCCCATTAGGAGTTCTGCGGGAGCTACCCCAGTCACTGTATGGGGGGGTGGTCCTGTACGTAAACAAAAACCGAGCCAGTCTCGTGTCCATTTATCCGGAAGACTGCTTCTTTAGGCCTCTTTTGAATGTTTGCACTGCACGCTCTGCCAACCCATTTGAAGCCGGGTGGTAAGGGGCAGTGCGGATATGGCGGATGCCGTTCATCTTTGTAAACCTAGCAAACTCCTCACTCGTGAATGGAGTGCCATTATCCGTGACCAGCACCTCGGGGAGGCCATGCGTACTAAATGATAAACGCATTTTTCAATTGTTGCGCAGGACGTTGTCCCCTGCATCTTATGCACCTCCAGCCATTTGGGCTGGGCGTCAATTAGCAGAAGGAACATGGATCCCTGAAAAGGGCCTGCAAAATCTGCATGTGAGTGTGCCCAAGGCCGCCGTGGCCATTCCCAGTGATGTAGGGGCACGGCCGGCGGAAGCTTCTGATGCTCCTGGCAAATGGAGCAGTTTTGGGCCACCTTCTCAATGTCGGTGTCGAGGCCTGGCCACCAGACATAACTCCGGGCCAACATTTTCATCTTGGTCACGCCCGGATGCCCATTGTGCAAGTCTGATAATATCAGCTCCTGGCCTTTTTCCGGGACAATCACACGCGTCCCCCACAAGAGGATGCCGTCTTCCACGCTGAACTCTGACAGCTTGGAGGAAAATGACTGCAACTCGCCTGGGAGCTGTCTATGCTGCCCACCATACAGGACTATGTGCCGAACCTTTGACAAGACTGGCTCCGTCTGGGTCCACTCACGGATCTGTGATGCCGTGACAGGCAAGGTGTCCATAAAATTTAGGGTTGCGACCACCTCACCGGTCGTGGGGGTCGACATGGGGCCGGTCGATAAAGGCAATCGGCTCAGTGCGTCGGCATTTGCTATCTGCGTACCTGGTTTGTGCTCCAGAGAATACTCGTATGCAGCAAGCAACAAAGCCCAGCGCTGGATCCGTGCAGAAGCAATGGGCGGTATTGGCTTATCCTCTCTGAAGAGTCCCAGCAGGGGCTTATGATCAGTCACGATAGTGAAATGGCGGCCGTACACATACTGGTGGAAGCGTTTCACCGCGAAAACCACTGCCAGGCCCTCCTTCTCGATCTGCGCGTACTTTTTCTCCGCTGCAGTCAATGTGCGGGAGGCGAAAGCTATCGGACGCTCGGCCCCGTTCTCCATCTTGTGGGACAGGACAGCCCCAATACCATACGGGGATGCATCACATGTGACGAGCAAAGGCTTTCCCGGATCATAGTGGGTTAGTAACCCAGACGACGACAATTGTTGCTTTACCCGCCGGAAAGCGGTTTCTTGCGGCTGACCCCAAACCCAGGTGTGATTTTTCTTTAGCAGCAGGTGCAAGGGGGCCAGCGTAGTTGCCAGATTGGGGAGGAACTTCCCGTAATAGTTTACGAGACCGAGAAAAGAACGAAGATGCGAAGTGTCAGTCGGGGTGGGGGCATGTTGAATTGCACGCACCTTCTCTGCGACGGGGTGCAAACCCTCGCGGTCCACCCGATAACCTAGGTAGACTACTTCTTTTGCCTGAAATACGCACTTTGTGTGACGTAAACGGACTCCAGCCTCCGAAAAGGCGTCTAAGGACAGCCTCCAGATTTTCCAAATGCTCTTGCTCCGACGTCCCTGTAATCAACACGTCATCTAGGTAGACAGCCACACGTGGTAAACCTCTCAAAATGCTCTCCATAACACGTTGAAAAATTGCGCAGGCAGAGGATACTCCAAAGAGCAACCGTGTATATTCATACAGGCCCCGGTGTGTGTTAATTGTTACATATGGTCGGGAGGCAGGGTCCAGCTCCAACTGCAGGTAGCCGTGACTCATATCTAATTTTGTGAATGAGAGTCCGCCTGCAAGTTTCGCGTAGAGATCCTCTATGCGAGGCATTGGGTATCGGTCGAGTCGGGAAACTGTATTCACTGTAAGTTTATAGTCGCCACACAAGTGAACTGTGGCACCTGGCTTCATTCCTGGTCCAATTGGTGCTGCCCAGTCAGCAAAACGGACGGGCCTGATAATACCCAAATTCTCCAAACGAGTGAGCTCCCCTTCTACCTTCTCGAGCAAAGAGTAAGGCACTGGGCGCGCCCGGAAATAGCGCGGCGTGGCTCCTGGTTCAACTTGGATACGGACTACGGCCCCTTTTATTTTCCCCAAACCAGGCTGGAATACCTCTGGGTATCGTCCGAGCACCTCAGCCAACCCTCCAGAAACTGTTTGTAGGATGTGCTGCCATTGCAACCGCAAATGGCGCAACCAGTCCCGACCCAACAGGCTGGGCCCATGGCCACGCACTACGATAAGTGGGAAACGCCCCTCCTGGCGTCCATAGACAACAGGGGTCATTGTAGTTCCTGCAATGTCCAGTGGTTCCCCCGTGTAGGTGGCCAACCTGGCCTGTGAGTCAGTTAATGTAAGGGTCTGTATACCCTGCTTGATGCGGTCGAATGTCCTCTGGGCGATCACGGAGACCGCTGCGCCAGTATCCAACTCCATCTCCAGCGGGTGGCCATTGACCCGTACTGTCACCTTAATGGGGGCCACACGGGGAGCTGCCACACAATGCAACTGCAGGCAGTCGTCCTCCGTCTCCACGTCCTCAGGAGTGGTCGCTGCAGGTTCATCCACATGGAAGGTACGGCCTCTGGGCTGGTCCCAGTTACGGCCCCTGGGCTGGTCCCAGTTTCGGTCGGAACGACGGCGCCTCTGGCGTCCCCAGGACCGCCGTCCGCGACGGGGTCGGCGCCTACAAGTCTGACACGGACATGGCTCCTCATCCATTGGCTCTGTAGAAGGCTCCCTTCGGGGAGGAATGTCCGATGGCCACTGGCGTCGGTCTGGTCGTTGCCTCTCCCAAGGTACCGCAGGAGTGCGGGGGGACGTTTTTGGGCGGAAAGGGGTGTGCCCCAAGGCATGCACTTCCATTCCCTGTAGCTCCTGTACTCCTCGCTCTGCGCTCTCTCGGGACAATACTATTTGTATTGCCTGTTGAAAAGTCAATGTTGGCTTCGCTAACAACTTTCTCTGGGTGGCCGCATTGTTAATACTGCAAACCAAACGGTCGCGTAACATTTCTGACAAGGTCTCACCATAGTCACAGTACTCCGCAATCCTGCGTAGCCTGGATAGAAAATCGGCAAGGTATTCTCCAGGGCTCCTCTCAGCGGTATTAAACCGGTAACGCTGGACTATCGTGGATGGGGTTGGGTTAAACTGTTGCCCCACTATATTCACAAGTTCGTCAAACGTTTTGGTGTCCGGCGCAGCTGGGTACGTAAGGCTCGTAATCACCCCAAACGTATGCGGCCCGCAGGCGGTGAGCAATACGACCACCTGGCGCTCGTTTTCAGTGATATTGTTTGCCCGGAAATAGTAACACATCCGTTGTGTGTACTGGTTCCAGCTTTCCAGCGCAGCATCAAAAACATCCAAACGTCCGTACAGAGGCATGGTATAATAGAAAACAACTTCCAACCTGTATCCAACAAAAATCCAGGGAGGTGGCTTCAGCAGTGTAGACAGCTATTCACTTTAACCTTCGTCGCCAGTTTTGTAAGGGCCCCGAAAAATCCAGCGCGAGTTTTAAGGATACAAAATAATAACGTTTATTTACTATAACAATATATACATAACAGTAGCAGTAACTTCCCTTGCTACATACTCCTTCCTCCTGGTTCCTGGACTGGCCAGCTTATTTATAGTAGGAGTTTCTCCTCCCCCCTCATTGGGGAAGTTCATACTCCCATAGGATTGTGGGATAGTCATTAGTCCCCAGCCAATCGTCAGTAGGCAGGTTATAACACCCAGGTACGCGGTTGACCTGACCCGTGCCCTCTCCCCAGGACACCAAAATAGGGCGATGCATCTCTACCATGTTACCTTTTAACCTATTTCCCTTTCCACTGTAGCCAACTCTACCCAAGAAACTTAATCACAATACGACAACTGTTTCATGATGATATGACTGTGACTGTCTTGGGTCAGAGGTCTGAAATAAACACCTTCAAAATCCATTTTCAAGCAAATCTGTTTGACAGCCTGCATATTATTTACAATCCACCTACAGTCGTTCTGGACCTCGTCAAAGATCAACTGCCCTCTGCTGGCAGTATTAAGTATCTTCTTGGTGTAAAACTCTTTTAGCTCAGTGTCCTCTGTGCCAAGACTAAATAGATTAGCTGCGCTGGCTCAACCTTCTACAAACTACGGCCGTGAGTGTTTTACAACAAAGAGATCTGCAAGTCAACACAAATCCTAGTGTACAGGGCAGTTGTCTTCACGACACTCCTGTAAAATCAGCTGCGCTGCACTGCACACTGTATCCGGCTCGCAGAAAAGCCTCTCCCCTACCAGGTCCTGTTTTCTCAACTCTCAATTGGCCATTGTTCCTGGGGAGGGCAAAGGAAATGCTTCAAAGACACTCAAAGCTCTTCTTGAAGTGCGGTAACATTTACATTAATGAGTGGATGGAGCTTTCTGCCAGTCTTTCAGAATAATGGCAACTTCTCCATCAAGCTTTGTATCACAGTATCTTAAAGGTGGGGCGGAGCAGTGGCAGAGAAGGAAAGAAAAGGAAGCAAATCCTGCACCCTGAATCTGACTTCCTCCTGGGTCATCCAGCCCCATATGCTCAAAGTTTTCTGGGTTGAGAATCGGCTTATTCAAACACATTAAAATACATGACAGAAACTCAACAGGTTGAGATTCTCTGTCCTGAGACTGTGGGCTGGATTCTCCGATTCGGAGACTAAGTGCTGACGACGGCGTGGGAACGGTGGCATTTTACGACTGTAAAATCGATGCAAAACGGCCACCGATCCCCCGTCTGGTGGTGGGTTAGCAGGGACGCAACGTAGAGCACCCGGCTCTAGCTGCGGATACAGCCGGAGAATTGCCGGGTCCGTGGCCGCACATGCGCACGGTGGCAGCCCGCAGAGGCCACGCCCTGCAACATGGAGGAGTTTATCGTATTGGCTGAAGACTGACATCTGTAATGCTGGGGATCTCTGAAGGAGACCGAGATGGATCATCCACTCAGCACTTCTAGTTGAAGATTGTTGCGAACGCCTCAGCCTTGTCTTTTGCACATTTGTGCTGGGCTCCTCCATCATTGAGGATGGGGATATTTGTGGAGCCTCCTCCTCCAGTGAGTTGGTTAATTGTCCACCACAATTCACCGCTGTATGTGGCAGGCCTGCAGAGCTTATACCTAAAGCGTTCATTGTGGAATCTGCTGCTTATGCTGTTTGATACTCAAGTCATCCTGTGTTGCAGCTTCACCAGGTTGACACCTAATTTTTTGGTACACCTGATGCTGGTCCTGGCATGCTGTCCTGCACTCTTCATTGAACCAGGGTTGATCCCCTGGCTTGGTGGTAATGGTGGAGTTGGGGATATGCCAGGTCATAAGGTTGCAGATTGTGGTTGAATACAATTCTGATGCTGCGGATGACCCACAGTGCCTCATGGATGCCCAGTCTTGAGTTGCTAGATCTGTTCATTTATCCCATTTAGCACAGTGGTAGTGCCACACAACACGATGGAGGATATCCTGAATGTGAAGACGAGACTTTGTCCCCACAAGGACTGTGCAGTGGTCACTTATACCGATACTGTCATGGACCGATACATCAGTAGCAGGCAGATTGGTGAGGATGAGGTCAAGCATGTTCTTTCCTCTTGTTGGTTCCCTCACCACTTGCAGTCCCAGTCTAGCAGTTATGTACTTTAGGAACCTGCCAGCTCAGTCTGTGGTGGTACTATCAAGCCACTGGTGATGGACATTTAAATCTCCCACCCAGAACATATTCTGCACCCTTGCCACCTCAGTGTTTCCTCTCAGCAATGTTCAATAAGTTCATAAGTTCATAGGATATAGAGACAGAATTAGGCCATTTGGCCCATTGGGTCTGCTCCACCATTCTATCATGGCTGATATTTTCCTCTATGTTACAGACCAAGAGCTGGTTTGCATAATCAGCATTAGTATCTTCTCCCGAGAGGGCAGCATGGTAGCACAGTGGTTAGCACAGTTGATTCACAGCTCCAGGGTCCCAGGTTCGATTCCTGGCTGGGTCACTGTGTGTGTGGAGTCTGCAAGTCTCGTTGTGTCTGCGTGGGTTTCCTCCGGGTGCTCCGGTTTCCTCCCACAGTCCAAAGATATGCGGGTTAGGTGGATTGGCTGTGCTAAATTGCCCTTAGTGTCCAAAAAGGTTAAGTGGGGGTTACTGGGATAGGATAGATACGTAGGCTTGAGTAGGGTGCTCTTTGTAAGGGCCGGTGCAGACTCGATGGGCCGAATGGCCTCCTTCTGCACTGTAAATTCTATGGTTCTATGAACACATGACCTAGGAGCAGGAGTAGGCAATTTAGCCTCCCGAGCCTAACATCCTCAATGTGATCATGGCTGATGCCATCCTGGCCTCAACTCCACTGTCCTGCCCGTTCTCCATAACCCTTCAACCCGTTCCCAATTAAAAATCTGTCTAACTCCTCCTTAAATTTACCCACTGTCCCTGCATCCATTGCATTCTGGGGTAGCGAATTCCACAGATTCACAACCCTTTAGAAGTAATTTTTCTTTAAATCGGTTTTAAATTTGCTCCCTCGTATTCTAAGAATATGACCTCTCATTTTAGAATGCTCCACAAGGGGAAGCAACAGCTCCACATCTACTTTATCCATACCTTTTAGCATCTTGTATACCTCAGTTACATCTCCCCTTATTCGTCTAAACTCTAAAGAGTATAGGCCTATACTGTTCAATCCTCATATGACAAGCCCCTCATCTCGGGAATCAATCTAGTGAACCTCCTCTGAACTGCCTCCAATGCCACTACATCTTTCCTCATCTAAGGGGACCAAAACTGTGCACAGTACTCCAGGTGCGGTCTTCCCAATGCCTTATTTAGTAGCAAAAACACTTCCTTACCTTTATACTCAATTCCTTCAACATGGAGGAGTATTGATTCATCAGCTGATGGTGGCCGGTAAGTGGTTATCAGCAAGAGGTTTTCCTGCCTAGGTTTAACCTGAAGACTTCATAGCGTCCAGAATCGATGTTGAGGACTCCCAGAGCAATTCCTTCCCGATTGTATACCACTATGCCGCCATCTCTGCTGGGTCTGTCCTGTCGCTGAGATAGGACATACCCAGGAATGGTATGGTGGTGTTTGGGACATTGTCTGTAAGGTACGATTCTGTGAGTATGACTATGTCAGGCTGCTGTTTGAGTAGTCTGTGAGACAGTTCTCGCAATTTTGCACAAGCCTCCAGATGTTAGTAAGGAGTACTTTGCAGGGTCGACAGGGCTGGGTTTGCCATTGTCGTTTCCGATGCCTGGTTCGATGCCAGACAGGCGTCTGTCTAGTTTTTTGTGTTTTCGTAGCAGTTGGATACACTGAGTGGCTTGCTGGGCCATTTCAGAGTCAACCACATGGCACTGACGTCACTGACCAGGTAAGGAAGGCAGATTTCCTTAGTGAGCCAGATGGGTTTTATGACAATCAACAATGATCATCATGAGACTTTTAATTCCAGATATTTTATTGAGTTTAAATTCTACCGTGGTGGAATTGGAACCCGGGTCCCCAGATCAGCATCCTGGGATACTAATTGAATGACAATACTACTACACCACCACCTCCCCTTGGAGAAGAAAGGTTGGACATTGGTCAGTAGCTTGCAAGAACATGGAGATCAAAATATTTTTAGGAGAGGGGTGATCAAGGCCGATTTGGAGGAGAGAGCAACAGTACTTGAATGGAGAATAATTAACAATATCAGCCAACATGGGGACCAGGAAAGAATGATAGAATCATAGATTTCAGCCCATCGAGTCTGCACCGGCCTTTGGAAAGAGCCTCCACCCTGTCCCTGTAACCGGGCCTAACCTGTTGGACACTAAGGGGCAATTTAGCATGGCCAATCTACCTAACCTGCACATCTTTGAACTGTGGGAGGAAGCCGGAGCACCTGGAGGAAACTCACAGGGACACGGGGAGAAAGTGCAAACTCCACACAGTCACCCGAGGCCGGAATTGAACCCGGGACCCTGGAGATGTGAGGCAGCAGCGCTAACTACTGTGTCACCGTGCCGCCCCAAAGGGGGTTGGCTGGCCAGCAGTTTAGCTGGAATGGGATTGAGAGAACAAGTGGTAGCTCTTAACGCTTGATGAGCTTAGAGAGGGCATGAGGGGAGATAGGGGCAACACTAGAGAATAATACAAATGCAGCACAAGGACAGGAGTGAACCTTGGAGGAATTTAGGCCTAGAGGAAAGGAGAGAAGTAGCAGAGGCAGCGGATTGATGGTCTCTGCTTAGTAATGAGGAAGTCCATGACTCCTCACATTTATTGTTGGAGGCGAGGGCAGAGGAAAGAAACAAGGGGTGGGATTTTTCGTTGCCCGACGTCGATATCGTAATCGGTGATTGGGTGGAGAATTGATCCGATGCCCAAATCGGGGCCAGCGCCAGTTTGACGCTGGTCAAACATGCTCCGCCCCTTCGAAAATGGTGTAATCGCGTTACGCGTCACCCGCTGTTGCAACGCCGCTGGCACATCATCGGCAGGCCCTCCCGCGACCTCTGTCCCCGATGGGCCGAGTTCCCGAGGGCGGGGGACACATGTGGTCTTAGCGGTCAAAAACACGGTGTGGCGGCTGCGGACTGTGTGGGATCCATGCCACCAGCCGGGGGTCTTCCGCTAGGGCTGGGGGACTAGTTGGGGGTGGCCAGGGGATGGCCTGTGGGGTCGCAGATAGCGGGCAAGTCCGCACATGGCCAGCGCCATGTTGTATGGCGCGACTGCAACCTAATTGGCGCCATGCGCATTCGCGGCCAGTGATCCGGCCATTCTCCGACCATTTTCAGGAGTTTCACCCGGCTGCTAGCCCCTCACTGGTCCCGGAATCAGTGAGGGGTCGGTGCTGATTTTTCGTTCACGAATTCTCCGTTCGAGCCGGCACTTAGCCACTGAAACGGAGAAACCAGCCCAAGATGTTTTGCAGTAAAGAAACAGCCAGTGACACAAATTAACAAATAATTAACTGCCACAAATCAACAAAATAAACAAATGCTATTCAGTTACCAAACATTTATTCTTATCGTGTAGGATTTGGAAGCTTCCAGAGGCCATTTTGTAGTGAGAAATTACTGCTTCAGTAGACAACTTTCTGTTTCTGTAGAAACTACTGTTACTGAAATATTTTCAGTAAGATTTCAAAGCGGTTCAGTAACTCAGAGTGTGGAGAGTATCTTGACAACATCTTGAATTTGCATGTTCGTGTTTTATTGCAATATCATGGTTGTCTTGGGATTTTTTATACTGTAAAAGCAAATTGATGTTTGCAAAAGAACTGCACAACAGTTTGTTTGGAATTTACAGAAATAATAGTCGAAAGGATGTTGTTTTCGATTTTAAATATTTGGTTTGGTTTATGCTAAGAGCGTCATATTACTTGTTGGCTGCTACAATTAAAATTGACACCCCTGTGATGAATGATATCTGTATACACATGTACCTTTAATGCGTAGGCCCCTTTAAGACCGGGTTTGGAACCCTGGGGGACTCCGCCTCTGGCTCCATCCCAGGAAGCTGTATATAAGGTTACGTTCAGTAGGCAGCGTGCAGTGAGCACACTTCTCGGCAGCTGTCTGGTTCTCTGGTAATTAAAGCTTTTGTATTATCAAACTCCTCTCCTGAGTCGTAATTGAGGGTATCTCAATTTAATTACCAGATTACATCAAGATGGACAGCGGTCTAAAGCCGGAGAAGCTCAATTTGGACGCTCGGTCGCCGGAAGCCACCGACTATCCTCCGTGATTGAGAAAGCTACGACGTACGACACGGCAGTCGAAATCCTACAGAAGTGCTTCGTAAAGCCGATAAACGAGGTACATGCCAGACATTTGCTCTCGACCTGCCGCCAGTGCTCCGGGGAAACGCTAGATGAATACTTGGAGAGACTCACCGCGCTCGCCAGGAACTGCGGCCATAAAGAGGTGACGGCAGAAGTCCACATGAACTTACATATTCGTGATGCTTTTGTGTCCGGTATCCGATCCACGTACATCCGGCAGCGACTCCTAGAAGACGGAGCGAAGGACCTCCAAGGCATGGTAACGCTCGCCTCATCCCTAGAAGCGGCCCACCATAATCTCCGCACGTACTCCGCGGACCTTGCAAACTCCTCTCGATCCCCTCCAGACTCGGCCACGCTTCAGGCCTGCGGCGCGCGGCAACCCGCTCACACCGGGGGCCCCCAATGCTATTTCTGTGGGCAAGGCCAGCACTCACGCCAGCGTTGCCTGGCCCGCTCCGCTATCTGCGGCGAAAGCGGAAAGAAGGGGCACTTCGCGAAGGTCTGCCTGGCTGGGCCCAAAGGCCAGAAACAAAAGTCTCATCGGGCCCAGAAATCGAACTCCCTGGACCACAGGCCCCGCAACGCGGCCGCGCGGCGGCCGGACACGTCTACTTCTGACGCGTCATCGGCCTCGTGCGAGTCATGGGGCGGCCATCTTGAAAACTCAAAATGTGCGACCGACGGCGGTGGCCATTTTGCGAGTCCGATTCAACCGAGGACTCTGACTGCCCGCAACTAGAAGCAATCACGCTCAATCAATCTCGGCCGAAGCACCTGCGAAACCCAATGATGCAGTTTCAAATCAACGGCCGCGACACCCCCTGCCTTTTTGACTCCGGGAGCACGGAGAGTTTTATCCATCCAGACACGGTAAGACGCTGCTCCCTGTGCACTTATCCCGCCTCCCAAACTATCGCCCTCGCATCTGGGTCTCATTCGGTCCAAATCACGGGGTATTGTGTCGCGAACCTCGCTATCCAAGGCTCCAAATATGCCCGTTTTAAACTTTATGTCCTCCCTCACCTCTGCGCCCCCCTGCTGCTTGGTCTGGACTTTCAGTGCAGCCACCGAAGCCTGACCCTGAAGTTCGGCGGACCCCTGCCCCCACTCACGGTATGTAGCCTGGCGACACTCAAAGTTGCACCACCCTCCTTCTTTGCGAACCTCACCCCCGACTGTAAGCCCGTCGCCACCAGGAGTCGGCGGTACAGTGCCCAAGACATGACTTTCCTCAAGTCAGAGGTTCAGCGGCTAATAAAAGAAGGGGTCACAGAGGCTAGCAACAGTCCTTGGAGGGCACAAGTACTGGTAGTCCGCTCTGGAGAAAAACAACGTATGGTAATGGACTATAGCCAGACCATAAACCACTTTACGCAACTCGATGCGTACCCACTTCCCGGCATAGCAGAAATGGTGAACCAAATCGCCCAGTATCGAGTATTCTCCACGGTCGACCTAAAATCGGCCGATCATCAACTCCCTATCCGCCCAGAGGACGCCCCTATACGGCCTTCGAAGCAGCCGGTCGGCTCTTCCACTTCCTCAGGGTCCCTTTCGGTGTCACAAACGGAGTCTCCGTGTTCCAAAGGGCAATGGATCAAATGGTGGCCCAGTACGGCTTACGGGCTACAGACCCGTACTTGGACAACGTCACCATCTGCAGCCATGACCAGCAGGACCATGACGAAAACCTGAGGAAGCTCCTCCAGACCGCCCGGGCCCTCAATCTGGCATACAATAAAGAGAAATGCGTGTTCCACGCAACCCGGCTAGCCATCCTCGGCTACGTCGCGGAACACGGGGTCCCAGGCCCAGACCCCGACCGCATGCGCCCAGACCCCGACCGCATGCACCCCCTTAAGGAACTTCCCCTCCCCCGTAGCCTCATGGCACTCAAATGGTGCCTGTGGCTCTTTTCCTATTATGCCCAGTGGGTCCCCAGATATGCGGACAAAGCCCGTCCACTCATTAAGACCCCGGTTTTTCCCCTGACGGCTGAGGCTCAGTCGGCCTTCAGTCATTTCAAGGCCAATATCATCAAGGCCGCCATGCACGCGTTGGACGAAACCATTCCCTTCCATGTATGAAAGTGACGCATCAGACGTCACCCTGGCTGCTTCCCTCAACCAGGCGGGCAGACCTGTAGCGTTCTTCTCCCGAACCCTCACCACCTCGGAAATTCGACACTCTGGAGTCGAGAAGGAGGCACAAGCCATAGTGGAGGCCGTGCGGCACTGGAGGCACTACCGAGCCGGTAGGAGGTTCGCCCTCGTCACCGACCAACAGTCGGTCGCCTTCATGTTCGATAACGCAAAACGGGGCAAAATAAAGAATGATAAAATTCTGAGGTGGAGGATCGAACTCTCCACCTACATGTACAATATTACATATTGTCCGGGAAAGCTCAACGAGTTCCCAGATGCCCTGTCCCGTGGCATGTGCGCCAATGCGCAGAAAGACCGTCTGCGGGCCATCCACGATGACCTCTGCCACCCGGGGGTCACCCGGCTTGCCCATTTCATCAAGTCCCGCAACCTACCTTACTCCACTGAGGAGGTCAAGGCCATGACCAAGGCTTGCCAGATCTGTGCGGAGTGCAAACCGCACTTCTATCGACCAGACAAGGTTCGCCTGGTAAAGGCCTCTGGGCCCTTTGAGTGACTAAGCGTGGACTTCAAAGGGCCCCTCCCGTCCACCAACTGCAACAGATATTTCCTCACTGTCATCGATGAATTCTCACGCTTCCCCTTCGCTGTCCCCTGCCCCGATATGACCTTGGCCTCCGTAATCAAGGCACTGCACAGCATCTTTACGCTGTTTGGTTTCCTCCCTTATATCCACAGCGACTGGGGTACATCGTTCATGAGCGATGAGCTGCGTCGATATCTGCTCAACAAGGGCATCGCCTTGAGCTGAACGACCAGCTATAACCCGCGGGGAAACGGGCAGGTGGAGAGGGAGAACGCAACAGTTTGGAAGGCTGTTCTTCTAGCCCTACGGGCAAGACGTCTCCCAATCGCCCGCTGGCAGGAGGTCCTACCCGATGCCCTACACTCCTCTGTAGGTCGCTCCTCTGTACGGCCATGAATGAGATTCCTCACAACCGTTTGTTTGTCTTCCCCAGGAAGTCCACCTCTGGGGTCTCGCTTCCACGTTGGCTGATGACTCTGGGACCAGTTCTACTCCGGAGGCATGTGAGGAGCCATAAGACAAATCCACTGGTTGAGAGGGTCCAACTACTACACGCAAACCCTCACTACGCCTACGTCGAGCACCCCGACGGCAGGCATGACACCGTTTCCCTGCGAGACCTGGCACCCGCTGGCTTGCCCACCAATGCCCCCCTTTCCACCGATGCTCCCCTCCCCGCACAGCTGTCTACTCCGACAGCGTCCCCTCCATAGCGCCCCCCCTGCCCACAGCCAGCGCCGGCACCAATCACCCTAGTCACCCCGGATACCCCCCTGCTCCAACGCGGGCAAAGGCTCAGACAACCGTGCTCCTGGATATACCACCACCGAGGACGACCGTATCCGCCACACCACCGCCGGAGCTGAGAAGGTTGACACGGGCAATCAGGCCACCCAAAAGACTGAACTTGTAATTCCACTTCACCCCCGACGGACTATGTGTTTTTTTTTAAACAGGGGGTGAACGTGATGAATGATATCTGTATACACATGTACCTTTAATGCGTAGGCCCCCTTAAGACCGGGTTTGGAACCCCGGGGGACTCCACCTCCGGCTCCGCCCCCAGGAAGCTGTATATAAAGTTACGTTCAGTAGGCAGCATGCAGTGAGCACACTTCTCGGCAGCTGTCTGGTTCTCTGGTAATTAAAGCCTTTGAATTGTCAATCTCCTCTCCTGAGTCATAATTGAGGGTATCTCAACCCCTTTCGGTGAAGTCGAAGCTCAAAAACAAAACGATGAACTGATTAGTAAAATGAATTGTTGAGTTTTGCAATTATACTGCACGAAGATTAGCACAGGTGGAATGAAAAATAATGCAGTTGTCAGTAAAGACAATTTCTACAAACATGTAAAGCACATGCAATCGTGCAATGTGTTATTTTCTTGGGGGAGGGCAAGTTCCGATTGATTGGGAGGGAAACAAACTATTTTGGCATGTATTCTTTGTCTGGTTGTTGGGTCCTTCTAAGAACAGAAAATCAAAACTGAGGGCACTTTTGGCGCGGTTTTCAGTGTGGGAAATACATTTTGTCAGCCTGGGAAATGGGCAAAAATTGTTTCCACTGTGAAAGACAGAATGTGTGTTTTTTTATTACTTTATCAGAGTTGCAAAGCCAGAGCTCAAAGAGTGTGGACAGGGGCAAACCCCTAATCCAGCTCCTTGCCTGCTCCAGAAACCAATTCAAATTGAATCCAATTCATTTTCCCCACAAGAGAGATATACCAGATCCAGGCATCACACCTGATCTAGCAGAACTAGGGGGCATAGCCTCAAAATAAGGGGAAGGAGATTTAGGACTGAGCTTAGGAGGAACTTCTTCACCCGAAAGGTTGTGAATCTATGGAATTCCCTGCCCATTGAAGTAGTTGAGGCTCCTTCATTCAATGTTTTCAATATAAATATAGATAGTTTTTTGAAGAATAAAGGAATAAAGGGTTATGCTGTTCGGGTGGGAAAGTGGAGCTGAGTCCACAAAAGATCAGCCATGAACTCATTGAATGGCGGAGAAGGCTTGAAGGGCTGCATGGCCTACTCCTGCTCCTAGTTCCTATTTCTTATTATCCCATGCTCATCTTAGCCAAAAGGTCGGGAAACTTTACGCTTGATCTTAGCCAAAAGGCCGACAAGCGAATGTGTTTTGTTTATTACTTTATCAGAGTTACAAAGCTAAGGCTCAGAGTGTGGACAGGGGCGAACCGCTAATGCAGCTCCTTGCCTGCTCCAAAAAACAATTCAAATTGAATCCAATTCATGGTCCCCACAAGAGAGACATACTACATCCAGGCATTACACCTGATCGCACGCTCATCTCAGCCAAAAGGCCGGGAAGCGCTATGCTTGATCTTAGCCAAAAAGCCCAGAAGCGAATGTGTTTTAATGCACGAGGTGTGCTGGAAACGCTTTGCCTTGTTAACAGTCCCCGGCACTTCGCTGGTTAGTTGTCGGAGTATTCCTAGGCTACCTTCAGACGTCACCCACATATAAACAATAGCGTTGCTATGGCCTCGCTGAAGCGGGGCGAGTTGTGCAAATGCAAGGAACAAACACGCTTAAATCAGCGATCAAACCACTCCAGCACAAAGGCAGAACGGAAGCTAGCGTACTGGCTGCATACATGTCGCCCTAATTAAAGCTGCTCGACTCCGCCCCCATTCCTTCTTCCGTGCGCCCTCATTAAGAATTGCCCCTGTGGGTTACACGCTGACAGGGGCACTGTATTAAAAATAAAACTGACTGTCAGTTGACGTCCACGTTGTGGTGAGCGATTGCAAAGAAACGTGGGTTTACATTTTTCAGCAGAAATTTTGGCTGCTTGGGATGTTTTTTTCTTTCAAAGACGGGCGTTCGGAGCCTCCAGCCTTCTCCCAGCCTCAGTCAGACCGTGCCTGTACAGATGCTCACAGGTCTGATGGATTGCAAATATGACCAGCCTTGCCTGGCTGCGAGGTGAACTCCCAGGACCAGGACACAATCCTGGTGTTGGTGGGTTCACGTGGAAACTCGCGCCCATGTCCAACACAACGGAGCCCCAAATAACTGGTTGACAGATAGTGAGTGAGGCTCCACACTTGCAGCAAGGAATACCCCAGGCGGGGTGGGGTCCTCCAGCAAAATGTCACACTCCTGTACAATCCTGTATTCTGGTGTCAGGCTGGGACAAGTCCCCCTGACCCGTTCCATCAGCTTTTTCACACCCGCTGCAAAATGGAAACTGTCACTTCAATTGCTAATTTTAAAGTATTTTATCGACATTTTAGTGATACCAGGCTTTAATCAGCTGCATGTTCACTGGAATGATACAGTCACAAATACAGATACATGGGGAGATGATGGGCCTATTACACTGTTGGTCAAGCACAACGAGGCCGGTGAATAGCGGGAGAGGTTAAAAACGAGAACTGCGTCGGATGCCAAACAGTTTGCGATACAACCCTCCATTCCCGTAGGCGAAATCGTGATCTCTCCGTAATGAGGCAAGAAACCAATTTCACCACTTAAGTGCAATTTACATACAATTATCAGGAGCCACACCATCTCCAACGGCCTCCTGTCTTTCAGCGGCCTCCCCAGCAAGAGTTCACGCTGGCGCCAATTCGCACTCCTTTTGAAAAACGTGAACCTGGCGGAAGGGAGCCAAGGAGGTGAATTGCCATCTTTGCTCACAGGCAAAGAGCCCGGGGGTACTGGGATTGCCACCCAGGTGCTCGGCGGGGGAGGGGTTGTTTTGGACTCCCAGCTAGGGGTGGGGGACCCTCTGCAGGGGGGATGCCATTATAGGAGGGGGGGGGGCAACTGCTCATGCTGCCACCAAGCTAACCCCTGGATCGTGTACCCATTCTGGGGGCAACCCTTGTCCCTGCCCACCGACCACCCATAACCCCCACCGAATGCTGAGGCCTCTGGCCTGTTGCTGAAGGTTATCACTAATAGGGAATTGGCAACCATGGTTAAGTGAACACTTAACACATCCCAAGTGGATTCCCATGGGCGGGCGGGCCATGTAGCATTGCCTAGCATTCCAATCATACTTTGATGCCTGAACATTGCGGGAGGCAACAGCACACACACAGCAGCCAACATCCGAATACCGAGGAGATGGGACACAGCTCCGGGAACATGTCCACCGCCAGAGTGTGGGTGAGTGCCACAGGAAGGAAGGGGGGATGCCTGGAGAGATGGGAAAAGGGTTTGGAGGTCAGCCGCATTGCGGAATAAAGTGACAGAGGCATCATAATAGCTGTGCAAAAAGGTGTTTCATGTGTTTTACAATTCCCCATGGTGCTGCACCCTCCACCCCCCAAGCCGCAACTCGGGGGAGCTGGTTGCCACCATGGCCACTCCATGGAATGGGTCTGGGTTGGCACCCAGCACCCCTTCCTCCCAGTTGGTGTCCATAGGACCCTGGGATGGAGGGGCGGATGGTTCGAGCTCCGGCTGCCCTTGCACCACCTGGCTCTGCCAACCCTGTTGCATAGTGTCGACGCCCTTGGCGATGCTCCTCAATGACAAAGACAAGCTCTGTAGTGCCTTGACAATGCCCACCTGTGACTGGGACAAGCTCTGCAGCACTTCGGCCATTCCCATCTGAGAGTGGGACATGTCCTGCAGAACCTCATAAAGACATTCTGTCGAGACCCTCAGCCATGGCCTTTACCGACTGCGTGACACCTTGGACCCCTTCACTAATGGTGCCGACATGGTGCACCAGGCTCTCCACGATGGTCACCGCCCTAGCAGTGTTGGCCTCAGTGCCACGCATTGCTGGTGCCTTCTCCTGAGCCCAAACACCTGGGGCTCCTCCAATCAGCTATGGATCAGCTGGAGTGACACTGACATCCCTCACTGAATATATTGGATGCATCCTATCACCTCCAGCAGCTCCGAGTACCTCTGTACCACAGGATCAGCATCAAGTGGGACCCAGCTGGGCCCTGGAATCTAGCAGTCCTCCGACTGCTGTTTCGCCTGGGAGTTCCTGCCTCCACCTGAAGTGCATCATCAGCAGTGTGGTGCTCACCAGATTGTGCCCCTGAAGCATGTCCACCAACATGTCCCACCGAGGTGTGTGTGTCTGCGCTAGTGGAGGGTGGGGATCCTTGGGGCTCTCCTCCGAGGTGTTCCCCTCGGAGTCAGGAGAGGTGTCGCCCAGGATAGGCCGGCGCCGTTGGCTTTAGGACCTGCAGGAGAATGGACATGTGATCAGTGGGAGGGATGGGTCAGTCAGTGAGGCAATAACAACTCACATTTGACAGGTCTCCAAGGTTGGGCCCGGTGGTTCCTCACCTCTGCGGCATCTGCCAGCCTCCATGTCAGTGACCGATCTGTCCCCCCCCGGTCACCTCCAGGGCATGCTCCTCGAAGAAGTTGAGGATTCTTAGGTCCAGCACCCCACCAGCAGTCAGGGCCCTCTTCTGAAGATTATGGGAGAGCTTTTCCTGTGGAGAGAAAGAGGGGGCATTCTTAGCCACATGCATGGTTATCAGTGGTGGAAGGGGGTGTTGAAGGGGGAGGGGGTGGAGGGATGATTGGGGGTCGCATGGGGAGTGGGTGCTCCCTTGGGGCGGGGGGGGGGTGCATTGGTGTCTACTCACTCATGCTGCCCGGTGTAGGTCATTGACCTTCTTAAGGTACAGGAGGCCAGTCATCCTGGTCACACTCCCAGAGATGACAGCTGCCGTCACCTCATCCTAGGCAGCACTGACTGCCTTGTGGCTGACACTCCTGGACCATTGAGGGAACAGTGAAGTGTGTGCATCACTTTCAGAGAAGGTATCTAGGGATTATGATGAGGTGAGAAAAATCATATTAAGTGCTGATGAACTGGTGCCAGAATCATTCAGGCAACTGTTAAGAAATCTAAGGTGAGAACCAGGTCAGATCTACATAGAATTCTAAATAATTAAACAAAATAGTTTTGATGGGTGGATAAGAGCATTTAAAATAGACCAAACGTGTGACACTCTTAGGGAAACAATTATTTTGGAGGAATTTAAAGATTCAGTTCCAACGTTACTGAGAACTCATGTAGAAGAGCAAAAAGTTAAAACCGCTAGATAGGCAGCAGAAATGCAGATGATTTTGAATTGGTTCACAAAGCAAAGTTTGGTTTTCAACATCAATTTCAATCTGTGAAGGATAGAAACTGGGGAAATGAGAAATTCACAGGTGGTCCTTGCAAAAGAGGTTTAGTTGGCGATTGGTGATGTTAAGGACAGTGTATCTCAGAACAAAAAGGAAACCTATTACAGTGGAAGAGAGATAAGAAAACTTAAGTATTTTCATTGTAATAAAGTTGGACATGTGAAGTTATAGTATTGGTGGCTTAAGAAAAGTATTGGGAGAACTGACTCAGTGACACAGGATAATCCAGTGGACTTTATTAAAGTGGGAAGTAAACCAAAGTGTCTAGTTTGAGGGCTATGGTGACAGCAGCGTTGCCAATGGCTCCGAGTAGGTATTCAGGGAGCCCAGTGGTGGAGTCCATGGTGAAGGGATGGAATCCGTTGAGGAGGCATTTTAGGGTGGAAGGGATGTCGGTGCTAACGCCGCTGTGCAAGAATCATGAGTTTGAGCCGGGGGTAGGGGGGTGGATAGTATATACAGGAGGTGGAGCGAAGTGGGGCTGGTTAAGGTGAAGGATCTGTATTTGGATGAAGTGTTCGCTGGTCTGGAGGCGCTAAGGGAGAGGGTAGAGCTGCCGAGGGGGAATGCATTCAAGTATCTGCAGGTTAGAGACTTTGCACGAAAGGTCTGGAGGGGGTTCCCTAGGTTGCTGGGATACACCCTGCTGGAGTGACTGCTGATTCAGGATGTGGAAGGGGAGGGAAGAATTGGGGATGTGAGTTATTTGAAAAGGACATCAGACAGAGTGTGTCATGTTAATCTGCTCAAAAGGTATTTTGATAGAGAAGGAAAGAAGGAGGAGGTGTTAGTTTGGTAACTCAGGGAGAAGAGATAAATCCAGATGGTTCTGAATTTGAAGTTCCTTAAATTAAATTGGATCATGAGGAAGTATTAAGAAATTGGGATAAACTGTTGAGTTACCTTCCAGAGAAAACTCAAAATGACCTAAAATGTTATTACAGTCAAATAGTATGTGGAAATAAATTATAATAATCTTTATTAGTGTCACAAGTAGGCTTACATTAACACAGCAATTAAGTTCTTGTGAAAATCCCCTAGTCACCACACTCCAGCGCCTGTTCGGGTACACTGAGGGAGAATTCAGAATGTCCAATTCATCTAACAAGCACGTTGTTCAGGACTTGTGGGAGGAAACTGGAGCGCCTGGACGAAACCCACGCTGAGACAGGAAGAATATGCAGGCTCTGCACGGACAGTGACCCAAGCCAGGAATTGAACCTAGGTCACTGGCACTGTGAAGCAACAATGCTAACCACTGTGCCACCGTGCCGCCCCTGGAAGTACAAAAGTAATTATGCATGATGTAGATGTAGGAAATACTGTTCCCATTAAACAACAATGATACAGGCTCAATCCACTGAAGTTAGCACAAGTCCAAAAGGAGATTGACAACATGCTTAAGGAGGATATCATTGAAATGAGTTGGAGAGATTGGAGCTCACTGATTGTCATGGTACCAAAACCGGATGGAATGCAAACAATTGTGTGTGGACTATAGAAAGGTGAACACAGTTATGAAGTCAGATTCGTACCCTATTCCTCATTTGGAAGACTGTGTTGAAAAGGTGCAAAAGCACATTTTATTACCAAACTTGACTTACTTAAAGGACATTGGCAAGTACCTTTATCGCAGAATCACAGATTCTTTATCTGTGAAGAAAGTTTCAACTTTTGTGACGCCAAATGGTTTGAATCAATTTAAAGCCATGCCATTTGGAATGAAGAATGCGCCAGGTACTTTCCAAAGATTAAGGAACTAGGTCATTTCTGGACTAAACATTGTGTAGTGTACATTGACGATTTGGTGGTGTTCAGTCAAACATGGAAGGAGAATTTGGAACATTTAAAAAAAAAATCCTTGTTTACATAAAGCTGGGTTGGTGGTATATTTGGCTAAAAGTGAAATTGCGAAAGCTCATGTCACATTTGGAGATCATACAATTGGACTTGGTCAAATGGCCCCACGGAATGTGAAAATGAAAACTATTGGAGAATTTATAATACCATCAATGTGGAGAGGCATGGTTTCTACTGGAAATTTATGCCACATTTCGGCAGCGTGGTTGTCCACTGACTGAACTTCTAACAAAGACAAAATTTAATTGGACGTCGGAATGTCAGGAGGCATTTGATAATCTGAAGACTGTGTTAACTACTGTGTTGATGACACAGTAATTTTGCCAAGCCATTTTTAAGGAGGTAATTGATGGGGTGTTAGTGCTGTACTGCAGCAGGAAGGCAACAAAAGATTCGAAAGACCGATCGATATTTTTCTAGGAAACTCAATATTCACCAAAGGAAATATTCGACCGCCAAGAAGGAGACATTGAGTATTGACGTTATAACGCTAGTTAGTAACAAGAAACAAATGTACATTCAGACCATAATCCACTAAAATTCTTGACAAAACTGTTCAGATGGAGTTTATTGTTACAATCGTTAAATTTACAAATTCCACATCCGGCATAAAGAGACAATGTGATTTTTTATTCTTTATTTGTTCATGGGATGTGGGCATCGCTGGCTGGGCCAGCATTTACTGCCCATCCCTGAGGGCAGTTAAGAGTCAACCATATTGCTGTGCATCTGGAGTCACATGAAGGCCAGACCAGGTAAGGACAACAGATTTCCTTCCCTAAAGAACACTTTTACGACAATTGATTCATGGTCCTCATTAGACTTTTAATTCCAGATTTTATTGAATTCAAATTCCACCAACTGCCCAGGTGGGATTCGAATCCAGGTCCCCAGACCATTACCCTGGGCCTCTGGATTACTAGTCCAGTGACAGTACCACTATGCCATTGCCTCCCCTGCTAATACTTTATCATGACTGACCTGTGAGAAGACTAAAATGGACTATACTCATGGTTATGTTTGGCTGTTTTAAAATGTAAAATTATATATCTTATCGAGTACAAGTTGCATGTAATCATAAGAATTTTTTATAATGAAAAGGATTTGGAAAAATGAAGCCACCTGTTTATATTGTTGGTTCACTTTTAAGGGGGAGGTGTGACGGACAGAGAATTTTAGGAATATTGAATTCTAAATATTGGGCAATTTAAGGGTTTAAAGCCTGGGGTTAGAGTGTGTTTGACTCCAGAGGTCAGGCTTTTAAAAAAATAATCCTGTTTTGTAGGGCCTGGGAGCTTTTAGGAGCCAGAAGATGAATTTGACCAGATGAATGTGTTTTTCAGTCTGGGCTCATGCACTGTGGTTTGATTGGGGAGTTAATGTACTTTCAGCCTTGAAAGTTAATTTGTTTTTCAACTTGGGCAGGTGATGACATTGCTGGGTGGAGCTAAGTGTTTCAGAGAATCACTTTTTGAGAAAGCTTTAGGAGAGGAGTTGAAGTCTAATCTGTCTGACACTGAATCCACAATTATCTCCCAGTAGGATAGTTATAAAAAGATTAATAATAGTTAAAACATAGCAGTCTTGTCTGAAGACAAGGAAGAGGCTGAAACAACCCAGATGAAACAGCTATTTGAAGATATTCAGCCAGAGTCTGAGGGAGTTCTAACAGGAGCTAAGATCTGTTCTGTCAAGCAAGGATGACTCTGTGCCAAGCTGATTTTCAACTGGATAGGGAACTGTATGTTTCTTTACTTGTTGTTTAATGGACAATTGAGTGGTAATGTTTAAGGTGTAATTAGAAGCAGTTTTCTTTGGGTATGAAGTTAAAGAGTTTCATATTGTATTCATAATAAAGTTTTGTTTTAAAATACCAAATCCCTATTTTTTAATGCAATCACTCCTGGTGTGAATTATTCTTTACGCAAAGTCTTACAAAATAAATTAAAATATTGTGGTTTCGGTCCAGTATCCTAGCCACTGCTGGGGTCTAGTCTGGGATGGTAACGGGGACAAATTCAGTCTGAATCTAAAATCATGTTCCCACTGACAAAAGGGCAAACTGGACCATTACTTGACTGGCTTTCCGAGTTTATGGCCGGCATTCGAACTCTATTTACACTCGACCAGTTTAACGTCACGATAAAGTTGAAACTGATTAGCACTGATACTAAACTTGCGATCAAAAGATACCCTTATACAGGTAAATTAAAAGAGCAGAGAGGGAGAGAGACATTTCAAAAGAATGCGTCAGGCATGAATAGCTCGTATCAGGGCAATATCTGTCATTCCTGCCTCATACTTTGTATTGTACATTGAAAACTCCTTTCAAAAATCATGAAGATGAAAAAGCCTTTTTTGTCATCAGGGCATCTTATAAAATTTACAAGGAATGTAATCACTTGAGTAACTCAGTTATAGCATCCAAATAGTTGCTTTGATTATGCTAAATGTGAACATAATTACTTCAACAGCACTTCAGATGATTGCTAAAACTATTTCAGTCTTTGTCAAGAGTTTTAACCATGGTCTTTTTGGATTGTTACAGGGGAAGTTCATTGTAGAAGAATAGAGCGAATAGACAGTTCTTCCAGCGGCTCCGTGCTTAGTTTTACGAACGATAAAACTACATAGAAATAGAAGCTGGGATGAACTCATTGCGTCAAAGTGAACAAGGAAGTTTCGTGCAGTGCAGCAAAGAGGGTGAGAGAGAGAGAGAGAGAGAAACACTTTGAAACGATTTACAGGAACTAACTTCTTGCCATAAGTTCACATCAACTGACAAGCTTTTGTTACACAAATTATTCAAAAGTTAAAAATTACTAGAATTCCCAGACGCAATTGCATTCCCTTCCATCTGATAACGCGTGTCTCTCTCTCTCTCTCTCCAACTTTTGTTCCGCTAAATGACTAGAGGTACATCATTCCCCTCGCACATGATAACACAACATGGATTTCAACCCAGAATGCGGTAATGATCAATTCAGACAACGTGTGATCCTGAAATCTGTTCCAGTTATAGTATTTACCATAAATCAGTCCGCACCTGTCTACCGATCCATTGCTATTAATATTGATTGACTTATTGAGGTACTGTACATTTTCGACTGAGATTTTGCTTGGAAATCAAATGAATTATAATCATCCACAAAGTCCAAAAAGTCAATGTCTTGTTTCCTTAAGCAGGTGGTACGCACAGATCTCAGGATCCCTGTTAAATTTTAGAAATAAAGATTAATTCATTGTGTTAATAATGCCACAAACTCTATTGCCAGGTCACTGACTCCATCTCTCTTTCGAGGCTGTATCAATCTGTTTATCGTGTCATATTTGACCCCAAGATGAACTTTGGTTCATATATTTGTGCTAACACTGAAACCACCCATCTCTACCTTCATAGCATGCCCCATTTTAAAATTATTCTTTCACGGTGACCTGGGCATCACTGGCCAGGCTCGCATTTTGATGCCTACCACTAATTTCCCTTGAGGAGGTGGTGGTGAGCCACCTTATTGAATCACTGAGTCCATATGGTGTAGGTATACCCAGAGTGCTGTTTAGGAAGGGAGTTCCAGGATTTTGACCCACAACAGTGAAAGAACAGGGATATAGTTGCAAGTTAGAATGGTGTGTGCCTGGGAGGGGTATTTGGAGGTGACGGTCTTCCCATGCATCTAAAATCCTTATCCTAGGTGGTAGGGGTCACAGGTTTGGTAGGTGCTGTGAAAAGAGATTTGCTGAGTCGCTGCAGTGCATCTTGTAGATGGTACACTGCTGCCACTGTGCATCAGTGGTGGAGGGAGTAAATGTTTGTAGAAGGGATGTCAGTTAAGCAAATTGCTTTGTCCTGAAAGGTGATGAGCTTCTCGAGTGTCGTTGGAGTTTCAGTAATCCAGACAAGTGGAGAGTATTCCATCACACTGCCCTGTAGGTGGTGGACAGGTTTTGGGGAGTGAAGAGGTCAGTTACTTGGCCGCAGGATTCATAGCCTCTGACCTGCCCTTGTAGCCACAGTATTTATATGACTGATCCAGTTCACTACCTGGTCAATGGTAACCCCCAGCAATGGTAATGTTATTGAATGTTAAGGGGGAATGATTGAATTCTCTGTTGTTGGAGATGGTCATTGCCTGATACTTGTGTCGTGTGACTATTACTTGCCACTTATCACCCAAGTCTGAATATTGTCTGTGTCTTGCTGCATAAAGGCATGGACTACTTCAAGATCTGAGGAGTCTCAAATGGTGCTGAACGTTGTGTGTGCAATCCCTGAACATCCCCACTTCTGACCTTACCGTGCTGGAAAATGATAGAATCCCTACAGTGCAGAAGGAGGCCATTTAGCCCATCAAGTCTGTACCAATCCTCTGAAAGAGCACTCTACCTAAGCCCACCCCCCTGTAATCCCCATAACCCAGTAACCCTACCTCGCGTGCACATCTTTTGGACACTAAGGGGCACTTTTAGCATGGCCAATGCACCTAAGCTGCACATCTTTGGAATGTGGATGAAGCTGGAGCACCCAGACCAATGCAGACACATAGAGAACATACAAACTCCACACAGGCAGGCAGGAATCGAACCTGCGTCCCTGGTGCTGTGAGGCAGCAGTGCTGACCATTGTGCCACCATGCCACCCTTCATTGATAAAGCAGCATGGGGCTTCAGTTCATCTGCTACTAAATTCCTCATCTATGCTTTTGTTGAATTCTACACTTGACTATTTCAATGCACTCCTGGCCAGCCTTTCATGTTCTTCGCTTCCATAAAAGAGCAGAAAGACTTGTATTTTATTTAACACCTTCCTTGACCCCGAGGATGTCCCAAAGCAATATACATGCACATTTTGAATCCAATCACCGATGTGATGTTGGAAAGGTGTCAAGCAATTTACAGACAACACTCTCCCACTAACAACAATGTCGTAAGTGACCAGATAACCTGCTTTTGACCAAAATTTTGTCATCCGTCTTTAGGTGTAACATTATTTTGACAATTCTCCAGTGAGGCAAGTGCCTTGGAACTTTTAATGTGTTAAAAATGCCATTACTGTAGGTGGCTCGCGTGTGGATCAGAAAACGGCAACAACACGGGTTCAATCCAGTTGGGTCGGAGGTAGACTTGAGCACTGCCTCGTACCTTGTCCTTGAGGGTGGTAGGCAATGGCAAGCCACCATTGGAAAACAGCCAAGAAAACGGCTCAGGATGAAGCACCAGCAGACAATTAGCAGAGCACACATGAATGAATGTTTAGTGTAATCAAATTGAAGGTCCAGCTAAGAACTTAAAACTCCAACTATCTGTAATAGGTGAGCCAGAAAAATAAATCAACTGTGGAAATTATCTCCCTGGAATTGAGTGTGACCAGACGACCTCTACAAACTATCATTGTTTAATATACAGGCGCAGTCCAATTTTAAGTCGATCTTTGTACTAAAGTGAAAGTATACAATTTCATCTGTGTCATTCTCATTGATAAAATCTTGTTGCGTCTTGCAATAATCTGTGTTCACAATATCAATTCGCGATAAATGCCAATGTTTGTGTGAAGGATAAAGGTAAAATGCTTTCGTGCATAAAATGCTTTGGCGCAGAACCGCATACTCCAGCCGTGTTATTTAACTTCATAGTGCTTCATGTCAATGAGCAACGCTCAAAGTTGATATACAACGCATGAATGTTGTTATGGATTACTCAGTTTATTCTAAAACGTGGGCTATACTCTATACAAAAAGGCAAATCGTGTAATTGAAGCTAATTGGAGACTATGGCATACATCAACCGTCATTTTAATAAACAACCTCTCAGGGATTCTGATGGTCTTTGTTGGTATGAAGAACAATGTGTAAAACGCCAGATCTGCTGCGATCACGCTGAATACTTTTGCATCACAAGCACAAAATACTTCATAAACAAACACAAAACTATAAAAATGCAACTGCTGATATGCTGGGCTAAAAACAAAACATTTAGCAAATCAAGCAACTTCTATGGAAAGGACAGACTTGTGAACGTTTCAGGCGTGGACTCGGCTTTGATACTGGGTTTCAGAACTCTGGCAATGCGCCCGCCGGCAAAACGTTCTCTCCAGGAACTCTTTAATTATCTCTCTATTTGTGCCAAAATTCAGATGAACGTGGGAGTCGCAAATTGGTAATACGGGTCTGATTACGCTCACTTGTCCTTTAGCTGTAATCCGCAATACTTATTTCGTTGAGTTTTGAATGTCTTCTGAGAACCGACTGGTTAAAGAAAAGTATCCAATTGGTGGTTCTAACGATGTTAGTACAGCGCAATTGGTAGAAATTGTAAAGTTATTTCACACTTTTGTTCACTACCTTTGCATGGAGGATATTCATTATTCCACCAAAGAAAGCCTACAGCGGTGGCTGAGAAGTGATTCAGAAATTACACAACAATGGAATATTTTGACGATCTACCAAGTCTGATGTAAGTCAATGAGGAAAAAAAAAGTTAGGAGTACATCAATCCCAGGCCAAATATATAACTGGCAACCAAAATATCTTAGATCATTTACATTATCAAATGTTTAAAAAATGGGTTTGGAAAGAACCAATTGAAGTTAGTCAGGCAAAGAGATATAAAAGAAACAGATTGGTTTAATGGTGCACTGTGTTCCTTTTTGTTTACTTACAGTGCAGCTGGAGTTTTAAGAGTGATGATTAGGCCATTTATATGGTTTTTGCGTTTAAATAGTTTATACTTGTAACATTTTGTATGTAACGCATTTTCAAAGGAAGAAGTTTTGGTGACTAAAATGTTATGGTCTCACGTGAAATAGAAAGTATTTAATGAAAATACAATCATTATGACAATTTTTTTGCCTACAAGTTAAGTCCTTCTCCTCATAAAATGGTGGAATTCCAATATTTCTGCAAAATTATTAAGTGAGGAATTAAAGTTAGGGGAATTGAAAAATAAATAATCACATCAATTGTTTAGTCAGTTCTGATGTTACCATGTCTACTATTTTCTAAAATCTTACATACATGAACTGCCCCACGACATATATTTGAGACAACATCTACCAGTATAAATTGTGTGAAAATATTCCATTCAATTTTATATTGGAAACAAATTATGTAAAAATATGGCAAAGGGAAGTAAAGTTTTGTGTACATGAAGCACATGCTTGAATTGTTTGATATATCATATGTGTGTGTATATATATACATACATATAAAATATATGTGTGTGTGTATATATATATATATATATATATATCAATGTCTGTCAGTATGTACCATATTGTTTCACAGAAACTCAGAACATTTATTAACAACCAATTAACAGAATAGAAGGTGCTTATTGTGTCTGTACCAGAGCCTAAATAAGCTTAGCTTTCTATTGGCAGTAGTTCCAATCAAAATTTAATTTTGAATAGAAATAATTTTATACATCACATAAGAAAATATCAATTATCATGATGTTACCAGCGATAATTTCTGCATGCATATAAATACTTTTATCCCATTAATGTTGGATACAGATCATGCAACACAAATATCTTCTTTTATTTCCCAATTTTTTTTTAGATCTAGACAATTCAACTAATTTTCACACCAATTTAATCTTCTGAACTTCTTCAGTTAATACTTTAAAATTATGGGAAATCTTCAATAAGGCACGTAACACCATTTACTATAGCAACATTTATAATGCCAAAGTGCTGGAGAGATAGAAATGTAGTCTGAATATGTAGAATCTTATTAAAATGTTGTTTATGGATGCCCACAATTTCTTTTGACTCTTATCTATTAGTGAGGATTTAAATTGAATAGTATTTTGGAAAGTAATTTCACATAAAGAGTATTAAACTCAATCCACTATACATCTATTATCTATGCACAATTGAGATGTTGACACTAAAGCCAAGAAAGATCATCTGGTCTCGTGCAAATGGTTAAATTTGATACTTACAATTAAAGATTAATGTTATACTGGGAATGAGACAATGCCGACCTTAGTAGTTCTAGGATTTAATGGTTTGATAGTGAAAGCTAGAAGCTTGTGATTGACCAATCAGAGACCGATCCTATCAGCAACTAAACTGTTGGACTTATCAGGTAGAGGAAAATGCACAAAAATAAATACTACTTTATTTTTTGATCAAGGAATAAGCTGAACAGATCTAACATATTGTGCTCGAAACTAAAAAGAAAATCTGGAATGTATCTAAACTTGCTGGCAATTGAAGGGCAAAAATTATTTTCCATCTAAAATTGGCAGGCCTAAAATAAAATAACGTAGTATTTCAAAAATTACATTGGTTACCCGATTATGTTCAAGCTGGTGATACATTTATCACAATTATCTATTGGATTTTAACAACTAACAAACCATTTAAATATAAATGTGTCAATTTATAGATGTGCTATTTGTGTGATTAATGTGTTCCCATGCAGATACATGTAAAATTACACTTATATAAACATGAACATATTGGTAATAGAAATGTGACTGTGCATGCATTGTTGAAATTGTATGTCTAAATATGTATATCTATATATACATATATATTTAAAATATTGCCAAGGCATGCATCCTTTCACAAACCTTATGTCTTCATGACATTATATTTGAATAATGTGGCTGTGCCAATATTTATAACTGAATATGGCTATGAAATCATTTACAATGGAACTTTTCAGCAGAAACAATTATCTGTTGCAGGGTAATTGCAGGATCTCCATCACTATTGATGCTCCTATTCCCACCTTCCATTCACCCTTGGGATCTTTTTTAGATCTGCTGCAGTGCCTTGGTCTGCAACATTACATCTGGACCTCTTTTGCTCTGTGATTCTAAACATCCCAACCCCAATTTTCAATCCTTCTAGATGCTCCAATCACCCCAAACTTTATTCCAGCATCACTGGTATTCACAGCACTTTACTTTTGAAAGGTTGGCATGTTGGATCCCAAGCTTTACAGTATGCACTAAAAAGAGCCACACAGACTTGAAACGTTATCCCTCGTTCTCTCTCCACAGATGCTACCAGACCTGCTGAGCCTTTTCTGCATTTTGTGTTTTTATTTCAGATTTCCAGCATCCGCGGTATTTTGCTTTTATTTCAGTATGCACCCTTTGCTCTCCTCTGACATTTTTTCCTGCTCCTCAGATCCAACTTTTCTTTGGTTCATCTTATTTTGTCTTCCGTAGGACACAGATCAATGTCTAATTGTGGGACTCAGTTATTACCATGCCTCCCCACCTCAGTGTCTTGCCAGCATTGGCTCAGTTTTTTCTTCTGTTGGCCTCCCCACAACTTTCAGTCTCTGTCATTGGGCCAAATCTCAATGTTTACCATTGGCCGCAGTTTATGATAGGCAGATGATGGACACGAGGAGCAAGAGGTAGATAATGTGATCTCGGGAGATTTTGGCCAGAATGGCACGGAATGGAGATTGCAGGTCAGGTAATGCGGGGTGAAAAGGCAACATGAACATCAAACTTACAAAGTTACAATGGCTTGGAAGCTGTAGCAGCTCCTATTTTCAACTTTTAAAAAAGTTTTCAGAGTGTGCCTACACCACGAGGCGCTCCAGAGCACCCACCTACAGCAGCAGCACCTACATCTTCTGGTGTGTCTGCCCAGGGCCCCGGGTGCTCACACTGAGTTTCCCGTCTGCACAGCCCACCCACCTTCCTTAATTGGATGGGGTTCCCTAAGGAGGCTTGATAATTGGCCGCCTCAGGTAAGATCGCGCAGGCGGACAGGCCTCAATAACCATCGGGATCGGAATTCAGATGTGGTCCCATCCCTCATTTATAAACTAAAGTGTAAAGATTCAGTCCATGGAGAGTGGATGGTGTAAAATGGACAGTGAGGAGGAAGTGAATAAAGTCAAAAGCAGTAGAGGATGCATTGGGAAGGGAATCAGGAGATTTGACATGTAGGAGTCAGATTTAGGGCAATAGGGATTCTGCAAACCGTATTGTCCCCATATCCACCAGGTATACGTGTAACCAGCAGTTCCTTTCCTCACTGGATTCTTGGCCATTACCCTTTTCTTGAAAACTAAGGCCGGGAAAGAGATACAGAAAGAAGTGAAACATGAACAGAATCGTAGAGCTTTACTGCACAGAAAGAGGCCATTTAGCCCACCATGTCTGGTCCGGCCATCAAACATCTATCTGTTCTAATCCCATTTACCAGCACTTAGCCCATGGCCTTATATGTTATGGTGTTTCAAGTGCTCATCTAAAGGCTTCTTTAATGTTGTGAGGGTTCCGTCTCTGCCACCCTTTCAGGCAATGAGTCCCTGATTCCAACCACCCTCTGGGTGGAAAGGTTTTTACTCAAATCCCCTCTAAATCACCCCCCCCTCCCGTTTATTGGCCCCTCTACTCCCCTTCATTATTGGCCCCTCTACTAAGGAGTTCCTTATCTATCCCATCTATGTCCTTCATAATTTTGTACACCTCAATTGGGTCCCCGTCCCCCCCGCAGCCTTCTCTGTTCTAAGGAAAACAACACCAGCGTAATCAGTTTATCTTCATAGCTGAAACACTCCAGCCCAGGGAACATCCTGGTGAATCTCCTCTGCACCCACTCTAGGGTAATCACATTCTAACCAGTATTTTACAGCTCCATCATAACTTCCCTGTAATTATATTCTATGCTTCAGCTAATAAAGGCAGGTATCCCATATGCCTTCTTAACCACCTTATCTGCCTGTCCTGCTGCCATCATGGATCTATGGGCATGCATCTCAAGGACCCTCTGGTTCTCTGTACATCCTAGTGTCCTACCGCATATTTCTGTATTCCCTTGTCTTGTTAGTCCCCCCAAAATGCATCACCCCACAGTTTTCAAGGTTAAATTCCATTTGCCACTGCTCTGCCCATTTGGCCCGTCCATCTAAAGATATTTTGAGTTTATTAACAACTCCACAATACAAAGGAACACAGCTGATTACAAAACAATCAGCCATACTCTTAAAAACATCCACAATACACTAAGAACAGAAACGGATGAATCACCAAGAAAACAAAAGCACCAGCTTTCAAGCCCGGTGGAAAGGCACCCAAAAGAACAGCAATGACCACCGGAGAAGGACACCGGGCAGGCAGAAGGGGGAGAAAGAAAACACCCCTCCCCTCTCAAGAGGGGGACAACCCATCTATTTCATTCTGTAATCTAAGGCTTTCCTTCTTGCTATTTACCACACCACCAATTTCCGGGTCATCTGCGAACTTACTGATCACAATTTCTAGGCACATTAAAGTCCACCAATAATAATGATCATTCCAAATGATTGGATCTCTTTCTGGAATTCCCATCAGCCAGTATTAATTACAAGAGACTCTCAGTGTGGGGTGTTCATAGTCGCAGCGTTTTATCAGTCCTACGATGAGTGCATGGTTACAATGCAAGTGAGGAATTTCATCTGTCATTGGCCCAAGGTAATCTTGCTCAGTGGGTTGTGGTAAACAAGCGAATGTGTCATTCCTGGTTACAGTGAACAAGTGGGTTGAGGGAGCAGTTTTTGAACTTCAAAAATGCCTTTCAAAAATGCGCTGTAAAGGTCGTACATTGGAAGGGGATGCTGATTCAATGTGTTCTTCCCTTTGATTAGATTGTGTAGTTACTTGTGTGCGTACACACACACAAATGTGGACAAAGATTAAGCACAATATTTGAGCGTGGGACAATTCTTAAATGTTCTTTATGCTGTGAGCAACGCCATGGGTGAGCAAATGGGGTGCCCTTGTATTAAAACTTGGCCCCTTTATTGTTCCGTCTTTCGAATTTTTCAAGGGTTAGTGAACAACACAAGCCGTTTTTTTTCTTGTAAAACAATTTTCCCATTAATGCCACAAATTAAGCATTGCTATCGCGGATTTAAATCAGCTCGAGTGCACGGGTCTCACAAACTTGTCAACCCAAGAGTGTTGGAAATGTCGATCAAAGTTGAGGAGAGTAGGATAACCCGCTTTTCATTGAAACGGCAATCCGGCAATGCGTACGTAAATGCAGCGAGTATGCGGATATCAGTAAGCATATTGCGTCCATGCCAATTATTCAACAGCACAAACAGATCAAAGTTTTTTTTTACGGTGAATAAACGAAAGCAAATTTCCAACGCAGAATGTATCTGCAAACAGTATCGTTGTGTTTGATACTCAGCTGTAACATGCAGGAAACATGCTTAAAGTTCTTTCAGCGAATGGCTGGTGCGGCTCTCAAGTCCTTGGTTGAATGAGCTTCCACAAATCGGTCACCAATTACCCGCCCCCGCAGTCGAGTCGGGTTGAGTACACACACACACACAGCTCCAGTCACTGGCATAGATACAGCCACGCTCACAACATAACACCAAGTATCAGCAGTAGAACCGAGTATATAGCAGTGATCCCAAAGCTTATAGAACCCCTCCCCCTCTGCAAAAAGAAAGAGAGAGAGAGAGAAAGCTTCTGTACGGCCAGAGTGAGATCTGCGGGGAAAACTCACTGGCGACACAGCTCCATCTTTGAACGCCGACTAACTTCACTGGGGAATATATTCGCCAGGATCCAGAGATACTCTCTGTCATGAGGGTGTTTGCGGTGGGTTGTGCAATTTTTTTTAAGTACCCGGTAAGTGGCTTTTGATTTGAACAAGTTGTAGACTAACCCCTCAACCACTTTAATTTCAGCGTGATCCGTGTGCAAATAACCACAGTTGCTAACGTGAATGTTTGAGAATATGTGTGAAGTTCTCCTGTCAACTGTCATGATACATACAGTGGATTTAGGTATCCCCATTACATTGCTATCACTCGTCTGTTTGTGGATCTGAAACTTGTGGAAACATAGGTGACCACTCGCAAAAGTATGGTTTAATGAGCGGAACACTTATTCCAACGCCTCCAAACACACAGGAGCGGAAACTGGGCTACATTACACAGGCAGGTTTATTTATTATACGATGCAGGTTATGAAGCGGCACAATCGGCGTGGACCTCGAGTGCTGGGCGATATTTTGCCAGGCTCTCGGATAAATAATAAAACACTGGCGGAAGTTTTGTTTCCAAAACCTGTCTTTTTAAGCAAACGTCAATTTGCAATTGGGTACTTATGACAGGTGGACTTCTGAGTCTGTAGGTGAGCAGAGGCTTTATGCCAAGCACAAACTTATTTCTTTTTACAGAGGAGTAGTGTATAAAAACTGGGCTTTTGGCAGGGATTGCAGCACTCAGGTAATTGCCACTGCGAGCTGATAAAGCTAATTGAACCTGGCGCAGGGGTAAAGCTGAAGGTAGAGAACGTGGTTGTGCGGATCAAGCTGCCAATGGTTCGCCTCCTCTGCGGCTTTGCCTCTGACCGACTTGCCCAAGACGCTCATGGCCCCTCATCCAATCAACAGAAAAGGTTCATATTTAAATCCCCAAATCTACCAGATGCCGATAGTCCAAATACTTGAATTGCAGAAGGAGCGTGCTTTCGAGTCTGGATATTGATATGAGAAATCCTTTGAAGTATTTGCCTGTTATCCTTGAAATGAAGGCGTGCAACCAAATTAGAGAGAGTAGTATTTTTTTCCCGTGAGCATTAAGAAATAACACCCACTGCTTTCAAATTGAGAGACCAGTCTGTCCTTTCTGTAATCGGTGTGTAATGGAGTATGGAGAAAATATAGTTAAATGCTTTATATATATATATTCGTTATTTCATCTCTTAAGCGAATGCAGTTTACACATCATAACACTATGACATTTGAAACAATTTAACCTAAATGACAATATCTATAACTGCAAATGTGGTTACCGAGGATATTAACACTCGGAAGTATATATTTTTAAAAATAATGAGTTTTGATTATAAATATCTCCTGACCTTTTGAATGGGAGGAATGACCTTTGCCTCCATTGCCCGGTCAGCTGAAAGGACAGTGAGAGTTCACGGCCTCTTTGGGCCGGTTTTCTGCCGCCAAAGGTGTTCGCTCCAGCTCGCGCCGCCAGGTGCACAGGCTCCCGCCACTTTATTTCGAACCAATAAACTCAATTCTGTCTATTTATTCTAATTGGTACCACGTTCCTATGTTCTCTTCTGATGGACTTTAATGTTTTCAATATACCTCTTCCTCCCTTCAAAACTTCTGTTTTGCGGGCCAATTTGATTTTTAGAAATCATCTACAATCACTTATTTTAAAAATCGATTATTATTTCAATTAGAGTAAATCTACTTATTTTCACTGGCTGGCGCCTTCACTTAGTGCACTGGTTACTCAAGTTGCTTTGCTGTTGGGGTAGGTTTATTTCATGTGTTTTTTCTCTCTCTCTCTTTCATTGGAAACTTCATCAAACAATATATCACGTTTCACAAACCATCTATCCACTGGAGAAATTCTGGTCTTGGGCAACACCTCCCACCAAAACAGCGCAGCTTGTATGAAGTGTGTCACTCTGGTTGTAACTTCGCACTATGTGACTTTTCTTTCGCTTCTCTGTCACGATTGAACCCTGCCATTGTCAGCCCTGACATACAATTTCGCTTTTACTTACAGGCATTCTGCAATCTGCCTGAATCCTGTCTATGCTTTTAACATGAAAACAGAAGGTGAACTTCACTCTATTTGTCTCTCTCCACCCCCCCCCCCCCCCCCGTTCAGTTGTTTCCTCTTTGACAGGGCATGTAGGCCACCCAATTGGTTCGGGCAGTGCCTCTAACACAGTTAATTCACATTTCACCTTCCACTTGGGGTTCTGCGACTTACTCGATCAATTGGATTTGGTTTATTAGATAGGATTTTATTTTCCAGTAACTCCAACACAAGGGGTAGAACACCCAATTCCAATCCCAGCACTACCGTTTGTATTTATTTTTGGCCTTTAAACAAATCTGACAGAGATATCAAAGCGTGTTGTTCACAGGCTACATTGCAACTTTTGGATTTATTTCGCACGTGCGCTCTCCTTTGTCATGACAGGAGCATGCTGCAAAATTCGGCGGATTATATTTAATTGCTAAACAAGCAACAGCTCAACTAATCTGGATTCGCTCCCAGTTCTGTATAATGCTTCTTGGAGATCATCTAGTAGACCTTGCAAAATTGAGACCCAGTCCTGAAGTATAACATACCAACATACAAACGCGCGAAAACACGAATTAGGAGCAGGATCAGACCATTCAAAGAACAAAGAACAAAGAAAGGTACAGCTCAGGAACAGGCCCTTGGGCCCTCCAAGCCTGCGCCGACCATGCTGCCCGTCTAAACTAAAATCTTCTACACTTCCGGTGTCCATATCCCTCTATTCCCATCCTATTCATGTATTTGTCAAGATGCCCCTTAAACGTCACTATCGCCCCTGCTTCCACCACCTCCTCCGGCAGCGAGTTCCAGGCACCCACTACCCTCTGTGTAAAAAACTTACCTCGTGCATCTCCTCTAAACCTTGCCCCTCGCACCTTAAACCCATGCCCCCTAGTAATTGACCCCTCTACCCTGGGGAAAAGCCTCTGACTATCCACTCTGTCTATGCCCCTCATAATTTTGTAGACCTCTATCAGGTCTCCCCTCAATCTCCTTCGTTCCAGTGAGAACAAACCGAGTTTATTCAACCGCTCCTCATAGCTAATGCCCTCCATACCAGGCAACATCCTGGTAAATCTCTACTGCACCCTCTCTCAAGCCCCCACACCTTCTGGTAGTGTGGCAACCAGAATTGAACACTATCCTCCAAGTGTGGCCTAACTAAGGTTCTATACAGCTGCAACATGACTTGCCAATTTTTATACTCAATGCCCCAGCCAATGAAGGCAAGCATGCTGTATGCCTTCTTGACTAACGTCTCCACCTGTGTTGCCTCTTTTAGTGACCTGTGGACTGTACACCAAGATCTCTCTGACTGTCAATACTCTTGAGGATTCGGCCCATCGAGCCTGCTCTGTCATTGAGTAAGACCATGTCAGTTCTGATTGTGGCTTCAACTCCACTTTGACTCCCTTGTTACTCAAGAATATATCTACCTCTACCTTAAAAAAACATTCAATTACCCAGTCTCCAATGCTATTGAGGAAGACACATCCAAAAGTTCACTACCCCTCCCCCTCGAGCAAAACATTCCTCTCATCTCCATCTCAAATGGGAGACCCCTTATTTTTAAACCCAGTCCCCTAGTTCTAGTCTCTCCAACAAGGATTCTTTCAGCATCCGCACTGTCAAATCCCCTCAGGATCTTTTATGTTTCAAAAATATCCCCTCTAACTCTTTTAAACACCAAAGAATACTGTCCCAATCTGTCCATTCTGAGAGGTCTTGACAGGGTGGATGTGGAGAGGGCGTTCCCTTTTGTGGAAAAATCTAGAACTAGGAGTCACCGTAAGGGTCACTCATTTAAAATGGAGATGAGGCGCACTTCTTTTTCTGAGAGTCATGTGTCTTTGGGACTCTCTTCTCCAAAATGTGGTAGAAGCACAGTCTTTGAATATTTTAATGCATAATGTTGGTTAACAAGGGGGTGATAAGTTATGAGAGGGGGGGGGGGGGGAGGGAGGAGTGGTGGTAGGCCAGATGCAAATTGGAGGTTTACTATCCGATCAGCCATGAACTTACTAAAGAAAGAGCAGGCTGGAAGGGACAAATGGAAATGGCCTACTCCTGCTCCTTGTTTGTAGGTTGGGAACCTTTCCTGATGAAATGCCCTCATCTCCACCTCCGTCCCCCCATCCCCCATGCCAGGTATAATTGGAGTGAAACTTCTCTGAACTGCTTCTAACGCATTTATATCCTTTCTTAAATAAGGAGATCAAAACTGTACACAGCACTCTGGATGTGGTCTCGCCAACCCCTGTACAACAGCAGCAAAGCATCCCGACTTTTATATTCCAGTCTCCTTGCAATAAACACAACATTCCACAACGCGCGGCGGAGCTTTTCTGAATTATCAGGACAAGAGTGACATTTTACAAAATTTACAGAGAGGAGGAGGCAACTTGGGGAGATTTCCCCGAATTCTATCTCCAAACAATAGGAATAATTATGACCAATATTAGACATTCCCATTTTTTTCTGGCCCGGCTATTTCCCCCGTCCTCATACCAGACACTCCAGAAACACGAATGGTGCAATTGATCCAATCATAAAATGATTAAATTGGTTAAAAATGTTGGAAATGGCTAAATTAAGGAAATAAGTACTCAGGTGCAGTCAGTGGCTCTTCGCCTTTAATACACAGGTTCACACTATTCGGCTCGTTATTATATATAAATGTTACCAAGCCTGAAAAATAAGAAGACGACCATCTGACCATTGATTGTTTTTTTTATTACTATGTATAAAAACTGGAAAAAATTAATTGACCTACACATTGTGATCAGAAAAGTAATCATTATACAAATAAATTGCGTTAGATTGATATTCACGATGTTGTCATTTCGTTGACGATACTTAGTGCAGTCCGGGTTCGTACACCGTTACTCAAACTATTCACGTTAATTCCCGTTAAAAAAGCAAATAAAATTATTTAACACGGACTCTACGACATTTTCAGAACCAAAAAGTCAAAGGTATAGCATCAAAACATTACAGCAATGATTGTTCGTTGAAACAGCCATCAATGTATTTGACCAGACAATAAATACCCCGTTATTGTATTTAGTAAATTTGCATTTATATTGTATCTGTTCTTTTCACAGGGTATTCTCTGACATGGTTTGGATAATGTAGTGAACTGTCATTAACTCTCGCTGGATCGACACAATTGCGGTAATTTAAGCGTTTTTTTTATTGCCGACGAATCGTCTTAAACATGAATGGAAGACCCTGTAATATTAACCACAGGGGAACAGGTACTCCTCAGGGGCCAGCCTTGATCAACGGACAACAGATCCCCCCCATCATAATTCAGACAGAAACACCATGCCCGTCTTCAAACAGCGCAACACCAAGTCCCGCTACTGGAATGCTGGCAAACAACATGCACACAAAACTGTTTCTGAATGGCTGCCAGCATTCTCCAGTGACACCCCAAAACAGCAACATGCCCGACAATGCCATCCATCTACCTGCTTTAAGTCCGAGAAGGCACGTGGTAACAAAACATACTTTTCAAGTGCCCCAGCCACTCGGGCATTCAACAGCCCTCTCCTCAAAACCAAAACACATGGATTTTGGAGGCATTTTTTCGAGCAACACTATAAAAGGTATGGCTTTCATTAACTGAAATGAACTTTTTTTTGTTTTTACTTGAACATCAAGATGTGTACTAATCTATACAGGTGATATCAGCTGATGAATTCTTGAACTACTGGTGTGCTTCTCAGCTAAGATTAGAATTTATGTACGTAAACAATGAATCTTTGTTTAATACATAATGCAACATTATTTTCCAGAACAGCATCTTATTTTATTCATTGGGTAAAGGGTATTTGAATAAATGGATGGTTGATTAGTAATTAACTGACCTGTCCTGATCCATTGCCATAAGCATGCCTTTGCATGTTTGTGATGATGTCAGCATACAGCCAGCAAGTTAAAATATGCTTGGTTAAATAGTAAGTGACCCTTGCTAATCTATTACTGCCAGCTTTTTTTTAACCTTTTCCTTGGTAACTGTAGCACAGGACTCCTACAGTACATTCAGTGAATCAATAACCAGCACTTCTAACTGTGATGTTTTATAATAATACATAGTGATTTATTATTCTTAGGAATTGAACTGCAAATTACAATGTGATGACTCACGCTGATTATATCATGATTATTAATCATTCAATATACATCATAATGTATTAACTGCATGGAATATTCTGGCTGTTGCTGTCTGCCATGACACTAGGCACCAACAAAAACAGTGGAATAAAATTCCCTCCGTATATATTATGAAATAAAGAAAATGTGGGAATACTTCCAGGGGAGTAATTACATCTTGGAGTTATAATGATGGCTATAAACAGTTACCTATTATTACAACATCACCTGAATTCCTTGGTCATTTTTGATACTTGTTACTCTTTATTTAAATCCACTCCCACCGTGATAAATGCTGATTTGAGATCTCAAAGTTAGTATTTTTGCACAATGATCATTCATTCTGTAGCTGACAGTATGTCTCACAAATGAGCTAAACAGGGAATCATTGTTTTACACATATACAGTACCCACTCGATGTTCTTTTAGAATAATCAGAACATGATTATGGGTGGTGGGGTAGGGAGGGGGGAGTACGTTGCAAGCTATGCACTTCAGAATTCAATGTTTTGACAGTAAATGGTGCACTGAGATGATTTAGTTACACCAGCAGTTCTTGCTGGTTTTGTTGGCTTCTCACCAATGCTTTGCTGCTTTGAAATTAAGCGACTGTTTAATAATGGCATGAGTTAGTTTCAACATTATTGTCCTTCTTCACTGGTCTTTCACCCAATTCATCATATCAGTTTCCATTCTTAATGCTGTATAATCCAGATTTCTGAGAGGTTAAAGTACACTCTTTAAATTATATTATTTGTTTGGATTCCCACTAATGCCAAAATGACCAGAGTCTTATCTCTTCTGAGTCTTCACCATTGTTAAGATGAGCCCAATACTGTATCTCTAATTTATTGGTTGAATTGG